>NC_134105.1:61669750-61986500 GCF_040939455.1 Microcebus murinus | reverse complement strand
TTTGAAAGAAACAAATAAAGAAATAAAGAAAAACAAATATATTAATGGTTTTCAGCGTGCTGGACATCAGGCGATGAGGGACACTGATCCCTGAAAGAGGGAAACAAACAAGGTGAGCCCAACAATTACTCCCTGCCTCTGAAGCTGAGAAAAGAACCACCAGAAATTATCAGAAGTAACTGTGTTAGTCAAGGTTCACCAGAGAAGCAAAACTGACAGGACATGTATACATATAGCATGAGATGTTTATTTTAAGAAATTGGCTCACGTGACTGTGTAGGCTTGGCGAGTCTAAAATCTGTAGGCTAGGCCAGCAGGCTGAGACCCCGAGAAGACTTGCGGTGTGAGTCCCAGTGCTGCCTGCTGGCAGGATTCCTTCTTGCTCAGGGGAGGCCAGTCTTTGTTCTGTTAAGGCTTTCTACTGACGGGATGAGATCCACTCATAATACGGAGGGTAATCGGCTTTACTCAAAGTCCACCCATTTAAATGTTATTATCTTCCAAGAAAACACTCTCACAGAAATATCCAGAATAATGGTTGCCCAAATATCTGGGCACAATGGCCCAGTCATGTTGACACATAAAATTAACATTACACAACAATACCTGGTGCTCACACAGGTCCAGGAATCATGCCTGTTTACACTAGCCAGACTGAAAAAAATAATACTCAATTCCTAGGGCATCATAGTACTCACAGGGTCTTGCCTCAGGAAGGGGAAAAATTTAGCCCTAGACTGAGCTCTACAATGGTTCTATCTAACAAGGACGAAATGCAAGACCCACAAGGATCATTATGTTTCCAAGTAACTCAACTGCATCCCAAAACAAAGTTCAAGAATATTTATAGGAATACAAAAATATCTAGCACCTAGCAAAGTAAAAGTCACAACATCTGACATCCAATCAAAAATTACATGGCATGCAAAAAAAAAAAAAAAGCAGAAAGTATAATCTATAAGAAGGAGAAAACATAAAAACTGGTGCAGAACAGACACACATAATAAAACTAATAAGCAAATACTTTTTTTAAAGTTTTTATAACTATATTCCATATGTTGGAAAAGTAAAGACTGAACATACTAATACTAAATATACATATGTGAGATGTTTTTTGAAATATCTAAACTGAACTCTAGAAATGAAAAAATGAAATGTCTGAGAAGAAAAATACACTAGATGAGATTAATAGTATATTAGACATTCCAGAATAAGATATAAGTGAACTTAAATATTGAATAAAAAAAGCAAGATCCAGTCATACACTGGCTACTAGAAACTCACTTTAAATATAAAGATATAAATAGGTTAAAAATAAAAGGATAGGAGAAAGTATAAAACATTAACACTAATCAAAAAAAAAGCTATAGTGGCTGTATTAACATCAAACAAAGTATAATTCAGAGCAAAAAATATTACCAGGGACAAAGCATGTCATTGCATAATGACAAATGGGTCAGTTCCTCAAAGAACATAATAATCATCAAAGTTTATACACATTAATAATCGAGCACAATTCAGGAAACAAACTGGTAAAACTATAAGGAGAAATTAACAGATCCATGAATTACAGTCAGTTTTCAATATCCTTCTCTCCATAACTGATAAAACAAGTACACAGAAAAATCAGTAACAATAAGGAAGACTTCAGTGACATTACTGTGGCCTGAATTGTGTCCCCCAAAAAGATATGTTCAAATCCTAATCCCTGGCCAGGCATGGTGGCTCACACCTGTAATCCTAGCACTCTGGGAGGCTGAGGCGGGCTGATCATTTGAACTCAGGAGTTCAAGACCAGCATGACCTAGAGTGAGACGCCATCTCTACTAGAAAAATAGAAAGAAATTAGCTGGACAATTAAAAATATATATATATACATACATATATATATTAGCCAAGCATGGTGCATGCCTGTAGCCCAGCTACTCGGGAGGCTAAGGCAGGAGGATCACTTGACCCCAGGAGTTTGAGGTTGCTGTGAGCTAGGCTGATGCCACAGTACTCTAGCCTGGCAACAGAGGGAGACTCTGTCTCAAAAAAAAATAAATATCCTAATCCCTGGTACCTGTAAATGTGACCTTATTTGGAAATAGATTCTTTGTCGAAGTAACCAAGTTAAAATGAGTTCATACTGGATTAAGGGGGTTCCTAATACATGACTAGTGTCCTTATCAGAAGAGGGAAATTTGGACACAGACAGGAAGAATATCACGTGACGATGGAGGCAGAGATTGAAGTGATGCGTCTTCAAGGTAAGGATTGCCAGCAACCACCAGAAGCTAAGGAAGAGCAAAGATCCTCCCCAGGAGCCTTCAGAAAGAGCATTGGCCCTGCCATCATGTTGATTTTGAAATTCTAGCCTCCAGACCTGTGAGAAAATAAATTTCTGTTGTTTTAAGCCACCCAGTTTGTGGCAATTTTTTACAGTAGCCCTAGGAAATTAATACAACTACCAGCCAATTTGTCCTAATTGACGTTTATAGAGCACTCTACCCAACCACAGCAGAAAACACTTTCTTGTCAAGTGTAAGGTATCAAGAGATGGCCTATATCCTGGACCATAAAACGAGCTTCAATAAACTTAAAGGGATTCAACTCATACAAAGTATATTTTATGACCACAAAGGAATTAAATTATAAATCAATAACAGAAGGACAGCTGGAAAATCCTCAAATATTTGAAAACTAAACAATACACTTTCAATTAACCCACAGATCAAAGAAGACTGAGAGAAAACATTTGGAAATCACATCTCTGATAAAGATCTTGTATCTGGAATATATAAAAACTCTCTAAACTCAATAATAAGAAAAGAAAGCCAGGCGTGATGGCTCCTGCCTATAATCTCAGCTACTCAAGAAGCTGAGGTGGGAGGATCTTTTGAAGCCAGGAGCTCAACATTAGCCTGGGCAATGCATGGAGACTTCATCTCTAAAAAAAAAAGAAAGAAATTCTCTACCACTGTGTAGAAAAAAAAAAAAAAAGAAAGAAAGAAAATAAATAGTCTATAAAAATACAAGGGGCAAAACATTTTAACAGAAACTTCACAAAAGAAGACATATGATTCTGAACTGTGCACATTGTTAAAAGAAAACCAAAAAAAAAGTAAAAAAAAAAAAAGAAGACATATGAATGGCAAGTAAGCCCATGAAAAAAAATGCTCAACATTATTAGTCATGAGAAAAATGCAAATTAAAATAACAGTGAAATATTACTATACTTGAATAGCTAAAAATTAAAAGACTGACCAAACCAAAAGATGGTAAGTATGTGAAGTTCCTGGAACTCTTGTATACTATACTGCTCTTTTTAAACGTTATAATCACTTTGGGGAAAGGTTTGGTATTTTCCTTAAAAAGCTTGGCATACACCTAACATATGATCCAGCTATTCCACTCCAAGTTATTCACCCAAGAGAAATGAAAGCCTATGTCCATATGTACAAAGACTTATACACAAATGTTCATAGTACTTTTACTTATAAATGGCCAAAATCTGAAATAACCCAAATGTTTGCCAATAGGTGAATGGATAAACAAAATGTGAAATAACCATGCAATGGAATACTGCTCAGCAATAAAAAGGATAAACTATTATACATACAATAATATGGATGAATCTCAAAATAATTATCCTTAGTGATAGTAGTCAGTCAAAAAAGTATTAATGTTGGGTAGATAGTGAGGGTTTCTAGGTCTCCTAGGGATGAAAGTGGGTGCTGCTGAGATTCACCCCCCATGGGCTTTCAGAGAGGCTGATGGGATATACTCAGAGGCATTAAGACTCAGGTCATGCAGCTCCCAACTGTCCAATCAAACTGGTTCCATGGTGACATCTGAGTCACGAGGGAGGTCCCAAGCTGGGCACTACAAAACAAGATGCAAACCATAACCAACCCCTCCCTTTTTTTTTTTTTTTTTTGCATCCTTCCTTATGCTCTCTCTTTGCTGTGACAGTGGGTCCAGTTGTCATCTGTGGTGTATGCATCACGCTCTGTAAACCTATATCTTGCTCTTGCACCAGAATCCTGTCTTTCTCTCCTCAATAAACCTCATTTTCATGCTTGCCTTACTTTGGCATGTCTGGTCATTCTTCAGCCATGAGCACGCCAAGAACCTGCACACTGAGACCTGACATTAATCATACTGTATGATTCCATTTATATATATAAAAGCCTAGAAAATGCAAACCAATCTACACTGACAGAGAGCAGATCAGTGATTCCTGAGGACAAAGGCCAGGGAGTAGATAGAAAGAGAGGACTAAGAGGGAGGGATTACGAAAGGGCATGAGGAAAACTTTTCTTCTTGTTAAAAGTAAAATAAGCTCAGGAAATAAAATTTAGCTCCTGTTCAATTTGCATATCAGATTTGGGGAAATGCTTACATAACTCCTCAGCCAGACCTGTAGAGCCACCAGTGTGCAACACCAGCCTGGGAAAGCCACAGGCATGAGACTTCAGTACATAAGAACCAAAGTATGGATGGTGTCCAGGAAAAGCATGAGAGCCAGGCTGCCTAAGGCCTTGGGCTCCAGGCTCCCACCCCAGTGGGAGTGTCTGGAAGGCAGGACATGGAGTCACAGATTATTCTCCAGCCTTAAGATTTAATGTTGTTTGCCCTGTTGGGTTTTGGACTTACTTGGGACCTCTTACTCCTTTCTTCTTTCTTATTGGTTCCTTTTGGAATAGGAATGTCAATCCTATGCCTGTCCCACTATTGTATTTTGGAAGTACATAACCTGTCTGATTTCACAAGCTCACATCTGGAGAGCAATTTGCCTTGAGTCTCACCCATATAGTGATTTAAATGAGACTCTGGACTTCAGAATTTTAAGTTGATGCTGCAGTGGTTTAAGATCTTTGGGAGCTATTGGGATGGAATTAATGTATTTTGCATGTGAGAACATGAATTTCGGTAGCCAGGGTGAAACGCTATGGTTTGAATGTGCCCCCAAAGTTCATGTGTTGGAAACTTAATTCCCAATGCAACAGTGTTAAGGGATGGAACCTTTAAGAGATGATTACATTATGAGCGCTCTGTCCTTATGAGTGGGTTAATGCTGTTATTAAAATGGATGGCAAGAGCAGGTTCTCTCTATTCTGCTCTTCTGCCAAGTGAGGATATAGTGTTCATCCCCCGCTTGTCCTTCCACTTTCTGCCATGTGAGGACGCAGCAAGAAGTCCCTTACTAGATGCCATTGCCTTGATCTTGGACTTCCCAGCCTCCAGAATTGTGATAAGTAAATTTCTGTTCTTTGTAAATTATCCAGTCTGTGGTATTCTATTATAGTAGTCCAAACAGACTAAGACAATGAACTTCCATGGGTTTGCTGGACCCAGCCCATTCTTCAGCCCTCACACATTGAAGTTCCATGCCTGTGGTTTTCTCAGGCTGCAGTTGCACACTGGTGGGATCTTGGGGCAAGCCCCACTCCCACAGCTCCATTAGGCATTGCCCTAGTGGGGACTCCACCCCTGTGGCAGGTCTTTTCCTAGGGCCCATGGCTGTGCACAGTGTCCTTTGAAATCTCAGTGAGGTAGCCATGCCACCACAGCTCATGCACTCTGTGCACCTGTAGAGTTAGCACCACATGGATGTCTACAAACCCACCACTTTCCTCCTCCAGAACAGCAGCCTGAGCCATACCTGGGCCCACTGCAAGGAATGCTGTACTGGAAGCTGGGAGCAGAAGCTTGAAGTGGCCCTGGGCAGCAAGCTCCAGGTCTCATGGGTGCCCTGGGCCTTTCCCTCTAAACTGCTCTGCCCTCAAGGCCTTAGCATTCTCAGTCTGTGATGAGTGTGACAGCCTCAAAGATCTCTGAAATACTATCAGGGTCATTCTTCCATTGTCTTCATGAATAGCATTTGGTTTCCTTCTACCTATACAAATCTCCTTATCAAAAGGCCACTTTGCTACATCCTTGTTTTCTCCCCTAAACTCTCTTTTCTATTTTTTACATAGCCAGGCTGAGGAGTTTCCAAATCTTTACGTTCTGCTTCCCTTTTGATTATAAATTCTGCCTTAAAATTGTTTCTTTCTTCTTGCATTTTACTAAAAGCACAACCACACACATACACACAAAAAATCACAGATTGGGTAATTTATAAAGAATACAAATTTATTTCTCACAGTTCTGGAGGCTGAGAAGTCCAAGATCAAGGTGCCAGCATCTTGTGAGTCCCTTCTTGCTGCATACTCACGTGGCATAAGTGGGAGGGTGAAAAGGGCATGATCACTGTGTTGTGATACAGCAAAAGAGCAGAAGAGAGTGAGCCCACTGCTATAGCCCCTTTTGTAGCAGCATTAAGATGGCACTGCCCTCATGGCCTAAACACATCTCATTAAGCCCCACCTCCCAATGCTCTTGCATGGGGGATTATGTTTCTAACATATGAATTTGGGGGGACAGATTCAGACCATAGCAGTATGACTGAAGAGGGGTGTGCAAAGGGGGAAGCAGTAGACAAGTTCAGAGGAGTAGCAAGGTCCAGATGATGTGAGACCTCATAGGCATTGTGAAGCCATTGGCTTTTACTCTTAGTGAAATGGGGACTCTTCAGGGGATTTTGAATAGAGAAGTGACATATATAACTTCAAATGTGAAAGAATCACTCTGATTGCTATGTTGAGAATAGACTATAACGTGGCTAGTACAGACACAGCAAAACTGATATGGAGGCTATTGCAGTAACACAAAGGAAAGATGAGTGGGTTCTGTTGCAGAATA
Organism: Microcebus murinus; assembly: GCF_040939455.1. Classification (NCBI taxonomy): domain Eukaryota; kingdom Metazoa; phylum Chordata; class Mammalia; order Primates; family Cheirogaleidae; genus Microcebus; species Microcebus murinus. The sequence continues at coordinate 61,979,768 of NC_134105.1, read as the reverse complement.
GAAATAGTGGAGGTCAAACTCCAGATACATTTTGAAGGTGGAGCCAACAGGATTTGCTCATGGGTTGGATGCAGAGTATGAAAGAGAGAAGTTAAGTTTGCCTCCAAAGTTTTTAGCCTGACCAACTAGAAGAATGAAGGTGCCATCAATTGAGAAGAAAGCTGAGGATGAAACAGATTTATTAAGGAAAACCAGGAGTTCACTTTTAAACATAAGCTGGGAGACGGAGCTGTCCTGGGGACTATGATTTGGGAGCCATTGGCACATAGATGGTATTTTACACCATGTGACTGGATGAGATCTCCAAGGGTGATTGTAGATAGAGAAGAGAACCGAGGACTAAGAGAGCTTGACAACAACGAAGAGCTTAGAGAAAAAAGGAGCCAGCAAAGTGAGACTGAGAAGAAACAAGTAAAGTAGGAAGAAAACCAAGAGATTGTGCTATCACACAAGGCAAATAAAGAACATATTAATATGTCATGGAGGAGGGTGAGATCCTCTGTGTCAAATGCTGCTGACAGGTTAAGATGAAGACTAAGAATAGACTATTGGATTTAGTCATGTGGAGGCCATTGGTAGCTTCAACTAGAGCATTTTCAGTAGACTTGGAGAACAGGGCGGGGGAGAGCCTGATTGGAATGTATTTAAAGGGATTTCTAGTTTCTTTTTAGGACCTAGAACACTGGAAAAAGCATTGCCAAAAAAGGAAAAAGAAGAATCTACAAAATCACAATGTTTCTTAAACTCATCAGAAAGCTAAGGTTGCAGAACAGCAATCAACTATCCCAAAATTTAGGGATACAGAGGTGCCTTCGATGAGAGAGGAGATGCAAGAACTTGCTTACCTGAGGCAGATACTAGATGTTATATAAGCCAATAAGGATCCAACTAAAATTTTTAACAGATTGCTAGGTGCATACTGTGGCCAATAAGATGATATAGAAAACCTGGAAGGCACAAACACAATGGGGAACTTACAGACTCTTTTCCACAGACCTCACTGGGCTGGCAGCACAAAGGGAGACCTGAAAGAGACTTCTTGTGGTACAGTCCTGAGGAGGGGAACAGCAGCCTCTGTGGAAAAGGCACAGAGCCCTGATTAGATCCTTCTACCTGTCTCCTTGACAGAAATATGGAGGGAGAGTGTGGGAGCTTGTGATTAATTCAAACCCCTACAATGTATGCCTAGCAGAAGGATAAGTATGCCCATTTCCAGATGTCTGCCTTTCAATCAGAAATTTTGAATTGAAGGAAAATGAAAACACAAATATCAAAATGTGTGGTATGCAGCTAAAACGGTATTTAGAAGGAAATTTGGAATATTAAATATGTTAGAAAATACGAAAATTCTCATATTAATGATCAAAGTCTCTACCTTAAAAAACTAGAAAAAAGTAACAAATTCAAAGCAAGCAGAAAGAAGGAAAGAATAAAGATAAGAGAAGAAATTGACAAAAATTAAGAACAGAAAATTGATTTTAAAAATCAACAAAACAAAAAGTTGATTCTCAGAATACCAATAAAATTGATAAACTCTTAGCCAAACTGATCAAGAAGGCACTTTCCCATCTCATCCTTCCATCCATCCTGCTTTACCAATCACCCAGACTGAGGCAACTAAGAGGCAAGTGCCTGGGAAGCATCCAAGAACCCGAAGGAACATTGGAGCACGTAGGGGAGAGATCCAGGATTTTCCCTAATGACCATAATGCAGATCACTGCATGGAATGGCCCCAAGTGTCTACAACAACAAACTCCCTCTCTTTAAGAAGTTGGCTAAGTCAAATCGAGCGGAGCAACCATTCTAGAGTTGGACCAATCCACTGGTTAAAAGATGTAACTCAAAGCCAAAGTAAAGTGCTGCTTTTCTCCTGTAATTGACTGGCAAAAGTAACATTGTTAATATTAGGTTGTAACAAACCCCCTTTCCAGAAAAAGGGCAGAGTCCTGGGGTTACATGAGGAAAGTGGATCTGCAGGAAACTCAGCGGATTGGGACATTTTGCCCAAAGCCCTGGGTTCCGGCCTCCTCACAGCAATTAGTAACAGGGAGTCTTCTGAGTTTCAATGTCATGTCTCACACAGTTCTTATTTTACCTCCCAAGAGACAAAAAAAAAAAAAATCAGAAGAGTTTTTCTCTTTTTTATTATTCTTTTTTTTTTTTTTTATAAAGTCAGATTCTAGGAGACATTTTTGTCTTTTTTTCTGCCAAGGTTTTTCCCTCAAATGAAAAACACAGCTTTGTCCAGCCAAGAGGACAAAAAAAAAAAGAGGTCATCTGAAAAGCCTTATTCCTTGAGTAAATTATTTCAGGCATCTTGACTGCTAACACACAGATATAGTCTCTTGAAAGCTCAAATAACTCTTCCACATCAGGCCCAAGAATATTGCCCTCATAGACAACAGGCCTTCAGGGAAAGTCAACACCTCTGAGGTTTTCTTGCAAAAAGAAATTTGCTTTTTGCTGATTCCAAACGCTTGTGTCTCTGACCTCAGTGGCCCTCAATATGCAAGACCCCATCCCTTTCAATAGCAAATATTTCTCAGGGCTCCCTTTACTGTCCTAAAACGGACTTCATAAAAAATTGTAACCTTCCTACACATGTAATTTTTCAACATAACAGTATAATATCCTATAATACAAAGAAGAAATGAAAATAATGGAATTTATAATAAATAATGTACATGCAAAGAGACTCAGGCACAACTATACCAAAGACACAGTGAAGTACTCAATGCATCTACACAGAGAATTAGTGGGAATTTGACATCTACAAAACAGACTAATTTAGGTGTATTGTATTGGTGATTGAAAGGCCAAAAGCAACATAGCTATTGGGTAATGTGATTTCCTAAATAGGGAAAACTCTTGATAAAATTCCAAATAAATCAGGTATACTCTTCCATCAATTTACACAGTAGTTGTAGTCATGGAAAATTCAGCCTATTTTGAAAGCATGCAAAAAATACTGTGAATGCATATGTTATTAGTCCTAGATTAATAATTATAAAGAAGTTTCCACTTACCTAAGTGACTGGAGAAGACTTCAAATTATGCAAAACATGGAACAACTCTTCCTTGTGTGGGCCTGTCCTACAAATTGCAACTTACTAGCAACCCTAGCCTCAGCCCCCTAAATGCCTCCAGCACCCTCTTAGACAACAAAAAACAGTCCCCCATTGTCCAAAATGCACTCTAGGGGACAGTATCATTCCTATTAATGATAGGGCACTCTTTTATCTGTGTGCTTAAGAAAACAAGCATATTCTAAAAGAGATCTCACTTCGAAGTTCATGTTTTCAGACTTAGCTTTGACTTTAGTACATCTGAATCAGAAGTGTGGAAACAAGTCTGAGTTCTAGAGTCACACCTTGATTTAAATCTCAATTTCACCACTCAATTTGCTAAATTTCACCTGGTATCCTTGAACAATCCCTTATTCTCTCCGATTACCAGTTCCTCTTCTATAAAATGGAAAAAATTACATCTTTATAGCAGGACTACAAATTTAACTTGCACTCAACTCAGTAATGTCTTCATTGTTCACAAACTAATCTGGCATCTCTCCCAAGCCCACGTTCACACTTAATGGGGAAAGAATTAACTGTATGTCTGATGCAGTTTAAATATAAATCCAATTTGATCATTAAAACAATCCCTTTGGGTAATGTTGAGAGTCTCTAGGGGAAAAAATGTTTAGTCTCCCAACTGGACTGGCTTCGTGGGCATGTGAACTGTGCAGTTGCACATGGCCCTACACTCCAAAGGGCCCCCCAAGATTTTGAGATCTTGAAATTCTTAACTTTTGAACAATGGACTTGCATTTTCATTTTGTACTGGGCCCAGCAAATTATGTAACCAATAGTGGCCTTTAGACAGCTGCCTCCTTCTCCCGCTTCTGTCCTTAAAGATGGCATCTGGATATCTGAAGAGAACGGGTGTGCATGGGTTCTTGTAGCACTGGGGTAAGAGCCTCCTGGCCCCATGTGGGTCATTAGCATGCATTGGGAAGTTACTACTGGCCACCAGGACAATGACCATTATTCACCAGGGGCTCCTTGCTGGGTTGGGACCTCGTAGCACCTCTGCATGATTCAGCCTTAACCCTGCTGTGTTGGCTGCAGGAGTGACTGTTCTGTCCCTCACTCAATCTATAGGCCTGGCAGTCCACCCTGCCTCAGTGAGGCAGAGTGGCAAAGGATATCTGGAAAGCCTACTAGCTCTCATCACACCATCTGTAAAACATGGAAACTGAGAGCAACTTAGGAAAACAAAGCCACAAGATCTCCTTCTGTCTGACCACGCGGCATGGCCAAGTTGTTGCGGTCATAGCCCAGGCTGGTGAGGTGGGCAGGACGAGACATGTGCTTTCTAGGGCCATCAACTCAGAGATGGGAAACAGCTCACCTTTCTACCCTTGCTCTTCTTACTCTCACTCTTGTAACACAGCTTCCTCTTTTCAAGCCAAGAGAAAAAATTAAAAGACACTTCTCGTCCTATTCCATTACACAATCTCCTTAGCCAAAAAAGGAAAGGAATGAGGGAGGTTTTTCTTTACTTTCCCTGTATCGTATCCTCTGGCTTCCTGATGCTAATCTTGTAGTTAAGCTTTAAATATGTACAAGGGTGTCTTCTCTATATGATGGGGACCCTTCTGTGATCTGAGTTTTCTAGGCTCAGCTAGTAATGTGAGAAATGGGAAATAAAGCAATTTAGCAAACCCCCTCTCTCTACAATACCTAAGAGATCAAGATCTCATTTCCTCTTTCCCTGGGGCAATAACCCTCATGGTGCCCCCTTAAAGGCCTGCCTTTTGCAAAAAATAATAATAAAAATAAGAGGGAAAATAAAATGCATCCATTTAACATTTGCAAAAATTTTAAGCCAAACTCAACCACAAAAAAACAAAAAATTCAATTAAAAAGCATGCCAAGGACTTAAATAGACATCTCTCCAAAGAAGATATACAAATATCTAAGAAGCATGTGAAGATAGTAAGCATCACTAATCATTAAGGAAATGAAAATCAAAACCATAATGATCATACTCATTAGGATGGCTATCATCAAAAGCACAGAAATAACAAGTGTTGGCAAAAATGTGGAGAAATTGGAACTTTTACGCTTTGCTGGTGGGAATGTAAAATGGTGCAGCCACTGTGGCATTTATTTACAAAATTAAACCAAAATTAAACATAGAAATATTATATTTCCCTGTAATTCCACTTCTAGGTATATACCCAAAAGAATTGAAAGCAGGGACTCAAAAGATATTTGTACACCAATGTTCAGAGTAGCATTATTCACAATAGCCAAAAGGCGGAAACAACTCAAATGTTCACCGACAGATGAACAGATAAGCAAAAAATGGTGTATACATACAGTGGAATATTATTCGGCCTTAAAAAGTAATGAAATTCTGATACATGCTATACCATGGATTAACTTTGAAGACACTGTGATAAGTTAAATAAGCCCAACACAAAGGTACAAATATTTTATGATTCTACTTAGATAAGGTACTTAAATAGTCAAATTCATAGAGGCAGGAGGCAGAAATGGGGAGTTATTATTTAATGGGTACAGAGTTTCAATTTGGGATGAGGGAAAAGTTCTGGAGATAGATAGTTGTGACGGTTGCACAACAATGGGAATACACTTAATATCACTGAACTGTACATTTGAAACTAGTTTAAATGGTAAACTTTATGTTATATATATTTTACCACAATAAAAACAAAGTAAGCCAGGGAGAGGGATGAGGTGATGGACTAGCAGCAGCCTGCACCCACTGCTCTAGGGATGGGCCTTCTTGGAAAGAGCATGGTAAAGCATCAAAGAGGTTATGGGGGACATTCAGAGTGAAGGAGAAGGTGACAGGTGATTCATTCTGCTAGATCGGCAGGAACCTGGGGGAGGCATCCACACGTGGGGAAGGACAGGAGGACAGAGTTCTGGGCCTCCACGCTCCCCCTTGCAGGCACTGGGGGGAAATTGTGAGGGGGGGCCCCAACCCCGCCACAGACCTCTCGTCTGGTCATGGAGCTGCTTGCAGTCTGTGCAGCAACACTGCACCGGAGAGCAGGTGCAGCAGGGACCTGATGGCTACTGTTTCCAGGTTACTGCAGCTAACATTGTTCAGAGCTCCAGGTGTGCAAGGGGCTCAGCTTGGCTGCAGCTGACTAGGTGTCACCCACACTAGGCTGGGAAAGGAGGAGATAGAGCAGGTGCTCTCCGCCGCGTGCCCTGTGACTGGGGGCCAAGCACTCCTCCACCCCAACAGGGTCTATTTGACTAGACCCTGGCACCATAGACACCACCTGAGACACCTTGCAGGGACTGCATTTGCAGGACCTGGGCAGGGGGAAAGCCCTCGTCCAGCAGCCTCACCCCTGCGACCCCCATGCTGCCCCTCCACCTCAAGGTTACTACCCTACTGTCTGACCCCATGGCCCCACTCGTGCAGCTCCGGCCCTGCCTCCAGGCGGCAGCTGCGGCTCCAAGGCTCCAGCACTTCCCCAGTTCCCCCTCTGAGGCCCCAGCGCTCCTGCTAGGCCGCACAGCTCCACCTCTGATGCTTCAGGGCTCCTGTCGGCCCCCAGGCTCCACCCCAGTGCTGCTGCTGGGCGCAGGCTCTGTCTCCAAAGCTCCACTGCAGAAGCGGGCCACGGCTCAGCGCCACCTTCTGTCCCGAGGCTCTAACCCTGAGGCACCACCATTGCGGCTGCTGGAAAAGCAGCTCCACTCCGGTGGCTTCAGCACTGCTCCCAGGTCCTGAAGCTGCCCCTGGAGCTCCAGCACTGCCGGACCGCTCCCATCCCCGGCTATGACGCTCCCCACAGCCATGGAGCTTCACGGCCCACCCGTGGGGCTCACACTGGCCGCCTGGAGGGAACAACCCCAAGGTCCGACGGTCCACAAGCGACCCACCAACATTGAGCCTCCATCACATCTGGACCTGGTTGGAGCAAACACCCACAGCGTGGACACCTGTGGCCACTGCCTAGACGGCCCCCCCTTTATACCTCCGGAGGTATAAAACAATACCTCCAACAAGATCTCACCCAGCCCCCAACTTGAGCTTCCAACAGTGGTGTCGGCAACAACCCACCTCCACATAAACAGCATCAAGCATGGGCTTTCACTATGGTGATCACAGGAAAATGGGATGAAACAGAACAGCTGCATTAATGGCTCTTGTTGGGCCTGCCAGTCTCCTGCTGGGTCAATCTTCCAAAGTAGGTCACAAAGGCACCATCTAGGAACCTCTCCTTCTTCTCACTAAATAGGAGAGTTCTCAGCAAAGGAGAACAGCTGCCCTGCAAACCTATCTGCACTGAGCTGAGAGAAGAGGATTCACATGAGAGGAAATCAGTGAAAGAACTCCGGCAACATGAAAAAACAAAACAGTTCAACATGCTCAAGGGATCACAATGGGTTTACAGCAAAGGAAAGGAAATTGTCGAAATACCAGAAAGAATGCCGAATATGGATGGAAAGTAAGATGAATGAAAGTGAAGAGAAAGTTGAAAACCAACAAAAAGAAGCAAAAAAAATAAATAAAATACTTCAGGATATCAATAAAAAAATGAAAAGGTCACCAAAGAGCCAGACAACGTAAGAAAGGATATGATAGAACTTAAAGAAATGAAAGAGTTTAGCAAAACTCTTTAGCAAATTTAACATTTAGCAAATTTAAAAATACAACAGATCATTAATCATGTAATCAAACTAAAAAAAAAGAAAGAAAAAGAAAAGAAAATAAATAAATAAATAAAATACAACAGAAAGTTTCAAAAACAGGCTAAACAAAGCAGAAGAAAGAATCTCAGAGCTTGAAGACAAGGCTCTCGAACTAACTCAGTCAGTCAAAGATCCAGAAAAGAAAATAAGGGAGAATGAACGATCACTCAGGAAATATGGGACTATAGGAAGCGAACTAATATATAAACTATAAGTATCCCTGAGAGAGGAGAAGAAGAAAAAGCAAAAAGCGTGGAAAATCTATTGCAGGGGGTCATTGAGGAAAACTTCCCTGGTATCACCAGAGATTCAGTCCTTAGATCCAAACAACTTAGTAAATGTGTATGTTATAACAACTTAGTTATCGCTTGAAATATAATACATATAAATTTTTTAAGATAATGTTTTGTTTCACTCTTAGCTGCGATAATGGGATACATGAACCTGTTGGAACTGCAGAGCTTCTGATATCTTGAAATCAGATGGGACATCACCACCCTCATCTCCTGTTCCATACTCATTTTCATGCAGTACTTGCTTTTTTTTACAGCAACCACCAAAATCCAGCTTTGCAAAAATATGACAGCTTCAAAAGCAATATATCGGTATGATGTTAACACTGCGAACTACATCAAGCTAGTAGCTTGTGTGATGTCCAACAGTCAGAGGGTATAACTATGCTTCCCTCGAAATTTTAAAATATCCCACAACCCCCTGTGAATTCACCCTGACATCCCAAGGCACCTCAGCCACAGTTCGAGAACTGCAGCATTAGAATGATAGTTTGGAATGTGCTGTGGTAGATGGTTGGGGTAACGCCCCCGTGAATCATGCCTTCCTGTACCCATGCACTCCCATAGCCCCCTCCACATGGGCACAAGCCAATGTGACTTGCTTTGGCCAATGGAACATTAGCAAATGTGACACAGGCAGAGATCTGAGAGGTACGTATGCATTGAGATTTGCCCTCTCTCTCTGCTGGAAACCCTTCTGCCACCATGTGGCACACTCAGGTGAGCCCCCTGGATGATGAGACTTCATGGAGAGAGGCCCCAGTCATCCCAGCTAAGACCCCAGACATGTTAGTGAGGCCAACTTAGGCCATCCAGCTCCAGCCAAACCAACCCAGACCAAAAAAACTGCTCCCTGAACCATGTAATCATGAAACATAATAAAACATTTTTTGTTTTAAACCACTATGTTTTGGGTGCTTTTAGGCAGTAAAAACTAACTGGTACAATGTTAAAGATATTGAGCTTTACACTTTAGGCAATGGAAAACCAATAAAAGAATCCATTTCTTAATTAAGTTGAATAAGAGTTATTAAATGGATGGATGCATATTCATTCAATTGTCCCCTTGGAGTTCTCTTAGAAAGAGCTTGTGACTTCCAGTCTTAGAGCCTCAGGAACAGATCCCAAACTTCATCAACATTTCATTGTGAACAGGATTAGAAAATTTCACTTCATTTGTTTGAACCACATTTCCTAAAATTATAATGTCAATGATCATTAATCTGTAAGGAAGCCTGTTTGTAAAGGAAAATGTGAAATTTTAATTTGCTTGTTAAAAAGCTGAATAGAAGTCCTTATTGTAAGAATGGCCTGTTCAGCCAGAGGTCAGATTGCTGACCACCATAACCACAGTTATGGCCAACACCCAGCAGCAAACTCAGAAACAACTCTGGCCTCACAGTGGCAGAGAGATATCTGCCACAAGATGCTGGACCTTGATCTAATCAGAGCTTTTCCCAACCAAATGCTTGCACAATATAGTAGGGTCTCAAATGAACCAGAATACACAGGTTCCAAGATGGAACATTTTCAGCAGGGGAAGTAGGCCAACAATCTAAAAATCACAGGCATGACCTTGAAAACACAACAACCGGGAGTGGCCTTCAGGACTCCATGGTTTAATGAGCTCAGAGAACATCACCACTCTCTAACACAATAAAATATTCTTTATGAAGATAAGACTGAGTCATCAAGAAAATGTTAAATGTTTATTGAAATGAATTGAAAACACTTCAATAAGATTTTCATTAAAAATGATTGATAAAAATAGTTTAGGCTCTTAAAGTAGTAAATGCTAGCCATCTAGAAAATTCAGATATGTGGAAAATTCCATTTCCCAGGAGCCATTACAAATAATGATGTTTTTGGCATCTCCATAAATTGGAGGCTACTCTGTACACCAGCTCACCCTGACCTTGTTATGATCTACTGCTTTATTCTCTTGAATGGGAGAATTCTCCCAGCCCTCAACAGCCCCAGGATGACTGAGGCACTAGCTCTCCTCAGACAGCAGCTTCAGCTTCCTGGGAAGGAGACAAGGAGATCAATGGGGCAGTGGAGGAAGAAGATGAGTCTTGTCTCATTTGGGCCTACAGGTGAGCTTCCTTCTGACCAGGTCAGGCCCTGCAGGGAAGGTGAGCGTAGGGGTGTATCCACAGATCGCCATGAGGCCATGTCCTGTGAGTGGTGTCCATGTAAAGGAGGTGTCCAGCTGGGAAACGCTGATCCAATTCTAGACCTCTTACCTGTGACCAAGGTCCTGCTTACCTCCACCAAGGAAACTTCCTGAGAGACAGAAGAATAAGCAAGGTAACGCAGGCACCAGACACCATAAACATAGCAAACAGCAGCAAATACCGCCCATGCAGAGGAAAAAAGTCAATTAACCCGTTTTTACTTTACTTTTAACAAAAGTATTACAGATGCTTTAGAAAATACAGATGAGAAAAGAAGAGAGAAAAAGAGAGAGGAAAAGAGCAGACTATACACATAGATAAGTTGTGAAGCCTCAGGTTAATTGCTTTCTTTTAGTTTATGTATATTGCTTGTTTTTAGGAAGTTGGGTTGAGCAGCCGATCGCAGTAAATTTTTGGGATGGAACAAAAGGTCAAGCGCGTGGACAGGTTATGCACCTAGAGTATAAAGGGCTCCGTCCCACAGTGCGCAGGGTCTTTGTCCCAATAGAGGCCGCCATATCGGTGCTCTGGGACTTAGACCCTAGCTCGAGCTAGTCAATAAAACTCCTTTTGATGATTTCAGCCTCAGTGACCCTGTCTCTTTGTTCTGTGGTCCCACGGTTTCCTGCTCTAACAAAATGTGTTGTGTTCATATGCAGATGCTGTGTTAGAATCCACTTTTCTTTATCAGTATATACATCAATGGGATCATTTTTAATAACTGCATCATATTCAGTTTTATAAATATATTTTTAATCAATCCCATGTTTTGAGATATCCAAATTTTGTTTTGTTGTTACTTCTTGGGATGTTCAATACTAACTGAGCAGTAGAGGAGAGTCAGACAGATAGAAATCAACATATTGTCCTATCTTGAATTGCAAAAATAAAGACTAACAAAAAAAAAAAACAGAAATCAACATATCAAAAAATGTATACTTTTTTTTTTTTTTAATGAAAACAGGATGGATGACATGACTCAGGTGTGCAGTCCTAACACGGTCCCTGGAAGTAAACAGAGTTTTCCACACAGGCACAGGCAGAGCGGGAAAACTGCAGGCCTGGGGGGGGGGGGGGCTTCCCTATCACAGCACCACTTGGCAGCAAGCCCAGATAAGCACAAGCTCTCTACAGCAGATAGATCCCAAAGTGGAGGACTGGAGGGACAGGATCCCCGACTCATCAACTAAACAAGTTACTTCTTTTCCGCGGGAGAAAATTATGTGGTGGGAGAGGGCCCGGAAGTATTACAGAAGCGGCTGTCCTTCCACACAGAAACAGGGTGCCAGACAGAAGAGGTTACCCAGCCAGTGTCATTCTGTAAACCAGGCTACAGTAAATATCCTTTCCTCTACGACTTTGTGCATTTGTCCTATTATTTTCTTAGAACAAATTTCTAGAAGTGGGATTCTAGAGTCAACGCTAAAAACATTTCTAAACCGTTTCCCACATGCTATCAAGTTGCAGAGAAAAGCCACAGATTTACACTCCCAATACCAATGGATGAAAGTGCCCATTTCTTCATGCTCTGCTATTGCAATAGGTTAAAATATTATCTCACTATTGTTTTGGTTTGCATTTTCTTACTTGTGAGATTAAAATTTTTTCATATAGTTATTGACCATTTTTATTTCTTCTTTACTGACTCCTTTGAAAAGTTCTTGCCCATTTCTCTAGTGAGATTTTCATTTATTCTTATTCATTTGTAAGATGCAAAAATATTTAAGCAAGTCACTCTTCTTAATCAGAATTGTGATGCACTGGGTGGCAGTTAGAATCATTAAGCCTAATAAAACATGACACTGGTACTGAGAGTGATCATTTCCATATTTATTAAAACTTTTACTTACACCAATGGAAGAATATATTGGCAGAAGAGACAAGTTTTTAGAAGTCAATATCTACAGCTCACAGAAGTGCTTAGATTTAATATCTTCTGATATTAAGTTATACTCTTGCATTTTTATTACAAATTTTAAGTTATTGAATGATTATTGATTCAGAAATTTCTAATGTGAAAAAATCCTTATAGATGTGCTTTATTTCCAGCATATTCCATACATGGAAATATGAGATTTATTTTAGAGATTAAAAAAAAAGACCTCAGAGAGTAATTACTTGTTCTCTTTATTACAAGTCCATTATCAGAAACTTCAAGAATAAACTACTCTCTGAGTAACTACTAACTGACTGTTAAAATGATTGAACTCATATAGACATTATATAATTTACAGATAGCTGCCAGGATGTTGATCCAGAATTTGCCATTGATAGCACTTTTATATTTTTAAGTATTAAAACTGTTCATAAACAATATTCTTAAAGAACTTTTTATGGATTATTCAATAATATTTTTGTAAGAGGTCTTAAAGGATATTGAACAAATTCTAGTAAACAATGCCTTGACAAAAATGTCCTTATTCATTCTATTAAAAGAATTTCCATTCTTTTTTTTTTTTTTTGAGACAGTCGCTTCGTTGCCCAGGTTGCCCAGGCTAGAGTGAGTGCCATGGTGTCATCCTAGTTTACAGCAACCTCAAACTCCTGGACTCAAGCAATCCTGCTGCCTCAGCCTCCCGAGTAGCTGGGACTACAGGCATGCGCCACCATGCCTGGCTAATTTTTTCTATATATATTAGTTGGCCAATTAATTTCTTTCTATTTATAGTAGAGAAGGGGTCTCGCTCTTGCTCAGGCTGGTTTTGAACTCCTGACCTCGAGCAATAATCCGCCCACCTCGGCCTCCCAGAGTGCTAGGATTACAGGCGTGAGCCACCGCACCCGGCCAAGAATTTCCATTCTTAACAAAAACAATTATACTTTAAAATCTACTAAATTGTTAAATTCTAAAATTCCTGGTATTATGCATTGTCTTTACATTTCTCAATAAGTATGTCAATACCTGTTATCTCCCTTATAATTCATTATCATTCATTAATTCAATAAACATTTTTAAGAACTTGCTAACAAACATTATCAGGAACTTTGTGCCACATTTGGAGCTAAGAATACAAAGATAAATAAAAAGAGATCCTACCCTCAAAGAAAATACGAAGGCTGTCCAGAAAGTATCCAACCATTGTTAATATAACAAGAACAGTTATACGGCTGGATACTTTCCGGACAGCCCTCGCTCGTATGTTCTAGAGTTTATGGTCTACTAGGGGAGATAGTCCACAGCTAATTGTGATGGTTAATATTTATGTGTCAACTTGACTGGGTTAAGAGATGCCCAGATAACTGGTAAAACATTATTTCTGCATATGTCTGTAAGAGTATTTTCAGAAGAGATTAGCATTTGAATCAGGAAGCTGAGTAAAGAAGATGCCCTCACCATTGTAGGCAGGGATCATGCAATACAGTGAGGGCCTGGATAGAATAAAAAGGTCTCTCTTTGAGCTGGGATATCTGTCTTCTCCTGCCCTCAGACATCAGAGCTCTGGGTTCTCTGGCCTTTGGACCCTGGAACTTATACCATGTAACCCACTGGTTCTCAGACCTTTGGCCTTGGACTACATTACACCACTGGCTTTCCTCATTCTCCAGCTTGCAGATGGCATATCATGGGCCTTCTCAGACTCCATAATCACATGAGCCAATCCCCATAATAAATCTCTCTCTCTCTCTCTCTCTCTCTCTCTCTCTTTCTCTCTCTCTCTCTCTCTCTCTCTCTCTCTCTCTCTATATATATATATATATATATATATATATATATATATTATTGGTTCTGTTTCTGTGGAGAACTCTGACCATACTTTATATAGTGGGGGAAATTAGGCAGGTAGCAGAAAAACAGAATCCATTGTGATACAATCAAGCATTGACTGACCCCCCAAGGGAACAGCCATTAACTGAGGCTGAGGGGTCTTCTAGGAAGAAGTGACAGTGAGTCATTGAGACCTGCAGAATGAGCAGGTTCTATCCAGGGGAAGAAACAAAAGGTATTCAGGTGTAAAGGCACAAAGGCAGGATGGATAACCATGGGGAGCACTGTGACAAGGAGTTGGGTTTGGTCAAAGCATAGAGTTGGGGTGGGGATAGACAGTAGTAAGAGATTGCACTATAGGCCGGGCGCTGTGGCTCACGCCTGTAATCCTAGCTCTTGGGAGGCCGAGGCGGGCGGATTGCTCAAGGTCAGGAGTTCAAAACCAGCCTGAGCAAGAGCGAGACCCCGTCTCTACTATAAATAGAAAGAAATTAATTGGCCAACTGATATATATATAAAAAAATTAGCCGGGCATGGTGGCGCATGCCTGTAGTCCCAGCTACTCGGGAGGCTGAGGCAGAAGGATCACTCGAGCCCGGGAGTTTGAGGTTGCTGTGAGCTAGGCTGACGCCACGGCACTCACTCTAGCCTGGGCAACAAAGCGAGACTCTGTCTCAAAAAAAAAAAAAAAAAAAAAAAAAAGAGATTGCACTATAGAGGGAAGAATAATATTTCCATATTTATTATTGAAAATTTAGCATGTACCAGCCACTATCTTAAGTGCTTTCTATTTCATTCAATCCTAACAAAAATTGATGAGGAAAGCACTATTCTTACCTCCCTCCCCCATTTTACAGCTAAATAAACAGAAGCCCAGTGAGATTAAAACACTTGTACAAGGTCATATATTTTACAAGTGGCTCAGATAGTATTCCAACTTAGAAATTCCAAATTCCAAATTCCAATTCCAGAGTCTGGGCTCATCTGCTAATTATGAATGGATTTTATGCTATGCTAAGGACTTTGAACTTTACCTTGAAGGACATTGGGGGGCCAAGAAGAATTTTAAGCAGGAGAATGACATGGTCGGTTTTCTTTTTTAAAGGATGGCCCGAATTACTGGGCTGGGGAGGAAGGAGGGTCTAGATCTGAAATAGGACCACCATGTACATATCTGCAGGTTGTATCCTGTACAAGTCTAGGAAGGGCTATTATATTGTGATTTGTCGATGGCAACCACTGCTGTTGTGCAGTGCACAACCTACATGGCCGTACTTAATGGCCTTGCAAGTCAGGAAGCTATTAGTCTATTTTTGTTGCTATAACAGAATACCTGAAACTGGATAATTAATAAAGAAAAGAGGTTTATTTAGCTCACAATTCTGCAGGCTGAGAAGTTCAAGGGCACAGCCTTGGCTTCTAACCAGGGCTTTTGCACTGAATCACAATGTGGTAGACAAGGTCAAAGGAGAAGGTGACATATGCAAAGAACAGAAAAGCTGAGGGAAGTCCTGGCTTCATAACAACCCACTCTTCCAGAACTAATCCATTCCCACAAGAACTAATCCAGTCTCAGGAGCGTGAGAATTCATTCACTACCACCAGAAAAACACCACTCCATTTACGAGAGATCTGCCCCCATAACGCAAACACCTCTCACTAGACCCCCGACTTCCCAATACCACCACACTGGGGATCAAATATTAACATGAGTTTTGGTGAGGACAAACCCCATCCAAACCACAGCATACAGTAACGTAGGCATAAAATGTATGAATGCTGGAACTGAGGAAGGGCAAAGGCAAAGAAGGGGTCATAATCCAGAGGTGTTAAGATGTAGAATCAACAGGAGATGATGACTAGGTGGTGAAGGTGGTAAAGCAAAGAGAGCAGTCAAAGATAAAGTGGTTCTATTTTGTATCAATCTGGCTAAATGGTAGCTACATTTTAAAATCCCCTTCCCTATTTGGTTCTGGGTTAGGTTAGACCAAAAGAGAAACTTGTATGAGATTCAGAAAGTGAAGTGGACCAGCAGCCATTATGCCCTGAAGGTCGTCGTGGTCACAGATGATGAACCAGAGACACAGGTGCTAGCAGGTGTCAGTCTGTCCTCAATTTTCTTCCCAACTCTATATCCTCTTCTGCCTCCATGCCCAGCTGTTCTTTTCATTGGCAAGCCCTGCTGACCCACAGCAACCTGTGACCAGATGCTACTGCAAACTCACAAGGCAACAGCTAGGAACAGTCCACAGCCTCCCATAACTTCTCCAATAGCCCCATTTGTGGTCCCTCCCCAGCAGATTGCCCTGGAGCTCTGACTAGTCAGCCAGGCCGGAGTTTCAGTAGGGTTACCAGTCACTCTTTCCTTATTCACCAACTCTTCTTACTAAATTCCTGCTTTCCCAGTTCCTGATCCCAGCAGGCTTTTTTGTACCAATTAAAAAGACTATTCTAAAATTCATATAGAACTGCAAAGTAGCCAAAATGACTTTGAAAAAGAACAAAGTTGGAGGACTTTTCACCATTTGATTTCAAGACTTATTATAAAGGAATGTATAACAGAACTGTGAAGATGGACAGCCAAATTATACAGGAGCAAAACATTTGGTAAAACTGTTGCCTTCGTTCTGGAGATGTTTATATCCAGATAAACTTCATGCCTACAGAATGTGCTGAAAACCCAAGATCCAGAATTATAAGGAATTTCTCTTGACGCTGGACTTCTAACAACTTTTATATATGCAAACAAAAGCATTATAAATCAGACCTTTCTAAGAGAAAGGTGCTCAAAGACTCAGTACGCTAGGTTACTGGTACTTGTAGCAGGATTTTCTGTTCTTTCTCATTCCCAGTCACTTCATGACAGCTTAATCTTTTTAAATCCTACTTTGGATCATTCGCGCCTCTAAAAAGTACTTTGGATTGCTGGAATTACAGACTTCGTTCTGAAATTTCTTTTTATAGCTCAAAAGGTATTATTTTAGTGGTGCCTTCTTTCATCATCCCTTTTAAATCTAAGAGTTACTGGTATATGCTCTTAAAAGAATTATGTCAGTATCTCTGAATTTTGTTCCCATACCAGTGTGGTCTTGTTACTTTATTGGCTTTGGGGAGTCTGGTAACATAACTAGATAGGTTCTTGGGATATTACTAGCCTTAGTCTACTTCATTTTAAAGTTTTTGGATTTTTTTTTTTGTACATCTGAGAACTTTCAAATAGATTTTGTGACTATTTTTTACACAACCGAATTACAGATTGGTTTGTTCAGATGTGGGTAATTTGTTCTGTGTGTCAAACTGAATTTCAGAAACCTATTCATTCCACCTGCTAGCATATATTTTCCAAAAAGAGTCCATTACCTTAGGGTTTTACAGAGAGAAAACATGTCCACTGTGCAGAACTGTTTTCAGACCACATAAACAAATGGAAAGATGGAGCCACTTTATCACACCCTCAAAGATTTTAATTTCTATCAACTATTAAAACCACAAAACACTAATTTCATTTAGTTACAGTGGCTATTGCTAGAAGCATTAGGCTGGACTTTCAGTTCTATAAGTTAGGAAAAATGTCTCCAAACATTTTTAGAATATTAGAATATAAGTGTTTATTTCAATTGAGCATTTTTTAAAGATTTAACTGAATGAAAAAGCACTGTCTTTTTAAAATTTATAAGTAATGGTCAACCTAATGTGTATTTCAACAACATTTATTCTACCCAAATTACTCAAAAATGTTTGCAGTATAAAATTATAAATGCATTTTTTCTTAGTGTAACCAAAACAGCAATTGGATACTAGAACTAATGGTATTAGAAGAATTTAAGTATTCTTTTCTGAACATTGTTTACATGGTGAAAACATTTTTCATAGAATTTTAAGATACATCTTATCCAGAAGTAGAATTTTCTTTAGCATCAACTTTTATAATTTCCATTCTCAAAATTTTTTTAATTTTTATAAAATTTATATTTTAATGAAAGTCCTCTATGCTATATTTTACTGCTAACAATCAGATTCTTAAGTGAATAATAATTGATTAAGGATATTGTACTTTAATATTACATTATTCTCTGTAAAATGATTAGCAATCTATGAGAATCAATCATTTGAATTTTTGAAAAACCTCAATGTTGTTGCAAAGATTACATTAAAGGTAGCCTTTCCACCCAAACCTACTGGCCTCAAAGTAGCTACCATTAAATTGAGAAAGAAGAGGGTGCGGGCAAGGAGACAAATAAATAAGTGAGACTTGAGAATGACATCTAAGCAAAACTTTGGATATATTTACAGGCATGTGAAACTGTCTGAAAGCCAACTAATCAGAAATTTTCTAAGTTTCTGCATAAATTTTATGCCAAATAAACATGATCCCAACCTGAAAAATCCTTTGACTATTTGAGCACCAGAGCATTCCTCGGGACCCCACACTTGCATAAACAGGTGGCCGGCTGTGAAAGCTGTATGGCCTTCAAGAAGAATACACTCCCAAATGTCATCTTCAGATGTGGCCTTGGAGGACAGGACCTGAAGACCCTCCCAGGGAATGGGCCAAGCACCCTGGGCAATGCAGTTCCTCCCAGAGAGCAGAAGGAAGCAACTTCCCCACCCACAGGGTAGAAGACTTTCATAATGCCTGCTCCATAGGGTTTCGTGAGTTCTAGCAACCAGTAGTTGCTGAGTGTCTTCCACTCTTCTCTTTTTCAAATAAATTTTTATCCCAGTCATCCTTGCCCTGCTCCACCATTGCAAATTGAGAGGGGAGGGGACGAACAGCTTGTCTTTTTATTCCCAGGTCGCCACAAGAAGCCCCATCCAGACACCATGGAGAAGGTTGTGCATCATCTGGAGATCCTAAACTTAGTGCTGCTGCTGCTGCTGCTACTCTGACTTTGTGGGTCCCTGGGCTGCTCTGAGGGTCTTTGCTTTGCCTCCCAGGGGGAAAGGGTGAGTCTTTTCTGTGCAAAAGAGGAAGAATGAAATAGATCATTTGTGACCAGAAAGAAAGAGTATGGAAGAAACTGGTTAGCAAGTCCCCCAGAACCATTCCCTTTTTCTCCTGGGCACCCTGCTACACTCTGCTTCCCAGTCTCCCTTGCAGCTGGCATGTCATGTGTCTCCATCCCAACCAATGAAACGTGGGCACCAGGTCTGGTCTATTTATCCTCTGACTCATGACCCTGCATGCTCTCTCCCTTCCAGCTGGCTAGACTGGAGATGACGAGGACAACCTTGGAGTATTGGTGTGAAGACAGTGGAGCCATAGGACAGAGAAACCTGCGTCCCTAAAAATGTGGAGAAAGGCCACTGTCTAAGAATGTCTACAGCTGACTATAAACTTTAACCATATTAAGCCCCTGAGATTTGGGAGTTTATCTGTTACCATCACCAGGCTTCCCTCATCTATATGCAGGCAGAAGGAACAGCACAGGGAAAGAGAGAAGATTGCAATTCCTGAAATAGCCTGAGGAGGCCAAGGAGTTCTCGCAGGCTGAAATGTAGACTCAAGGGAAAGAGTATCAGAAGACGAACTAAAACGTTTCCTTTGGACAAACTGCTGCAGGTCTTAATGCCATGTAAAAATTGGGACTTTATTCTATAGAAAATGAGGACCATCAAAAAAATTATTTTTTCTTCAATTTAAAACCTCTATAGTAAATGCTGCCAGTAATCTGCCTTTTCTGAAGCAATTAAGAATCCAAATTTTTCACACACTGTTGCTCCCCAAAATTGAAAATATGAAAAATGTAATCACCAAGCTGACAACAACTTTTGCAGTCTGTTAAAGCTGCAACTCATATCAAAATGAATTGTGCCAAATTCATTAAGGAAATTGAGAAATCAATAACCTTCAGAGAAAAACTCACCTTGTAAAATCTGCTTCATGAAACTGGGGGCTGTATGTGTGCATGCATGAGCGTGTTTTGCAGGCTAAAATTACATTACTTTTCTTCACACAATTACTTGCTCTCACATCTATGCTACAATTTTCCGTCTGTGCTTTGCTCTGTGCCTGGAATTCTCTCTCTGCCCCATTGCCAGCCATTGGTTATGATGCCACTAAAACCCCACCTGTGCAATCTTCCCTGGTTCCAGTGGGGTGTGTTCTTTCCCTTGTTTGTAATCCCATCATCTCTCTCTCAGGAAGTTACCACTCTCCACTTTGCATCATAGCTATTTTCTGACTTG
This sequence comes from Microcebus murinus, assembly GCF_040939455.1. NCBI lineage: Eukaryota > Metazoa > Chordata > Mammalia > Primates > Cheirogaleidae > Microcebus > Microcebus murinus. Next base: position 61,959,660 of record NC_134105.1, on the reverse strand, counting down.
CTGGTCTTGTCTTATCCCTGCTCTAAACCACAACCCTCCTGAGAACAAAGAGTATTTGTTTCTATTCCTTTTTTATATTTCCAGTACCAAGTATAGCAACTTATATGTACATGATGGATATTCAATAAGTATTTTCCAGCTGGGTACAGTGACTCACACTTGTAATTCCAGCACTTTGGGAAGCTAAGGCAGGAGGATCACTTGAGGCTGGGAGTTTGAGATCAGCCTAAGCAATATAGTGAGACCACACCTCTGCAAAAAAACCTTTTAAAAATTAGCCAGGCATGGTGGCACTTGTCCCAGCTGCTCGGGAGGCTGAGGCAGGAGGATCGCTTGGGCCCAGGAGTTTGAGGTTGTTGTGAGCTAGGCTCGTGCCACTGTACTCCTGCCCAGGGCAAGTCCCTGTCTCTAAATTAATTTAATTTAATTTAAAAAATAAGTATATTCTGAATGTTAGAATTTTAAACCCAAAGTCACCTGGGGACGCTGACTCTACACACACTAATCATCACTATAACCCACTCTTTGATCCAGAGCTTAATTGTAGGATGATTTTGATGTCTTCTCAGGGAAGGCAGGCAATTTTTAAGACAGTTAAATGACGATGTGCAAAGAAAGTAAAAATAGAAAACTACACCCCTGGTTCCAAATAGTGCCTGGTTGTATCACAAAAATTAAGACTGTCCAATGAACCAATATCTTAGCTTACTGACTAAAAGAGATCGAAATCTCCAAGTCTTCTTTATTGCAAAAAAACCTTTTTATAAAAAAATCTCTATTAACTTTTAAAACACCATGTCAGCATTCTCTCTTACACAAGCCAGCAAGGAGAAAATGGGCAGTTGCCTCCCTTTCTAATATCAATACCATTTGCTAATGGTATTGATGTGGGGGATCTGGGTGGGAAGGCAATATCAACTATCTATAATGTTCCCACATTGGTGCCATAAGAGAGTTGGAAGCTAAAACACAGGGACAAATCAGCATTATTCGGTAGAGAATGGTCAAAGCCAAAAGTAGAAAAGATCAATGTCTATAAAATATTGAAGTATACCAAATTTGTTTACTAAGGTCTGGAATCTAATAAAGAAGGAGATATAGGCTTGAAGTTCAAGTGGAAATGAATTTAGGGTAAGTAAAGGTATGCTCAAGTTTTTTCTAAGTGGGGTAAACCCTGGATTTTTATTGTTGTTGTTGTTAACTAAAAGACAAGAACAGACCCAAATGAAAATAGAAATGAATCCATAGACGATGTCTCCATAAAGTTTATTAATAACAGATTTTTGTAGGAGTAGTCCCCAACATGTTGGGTTCTGACACCTGGTGGCCGCTGCAATTATTATTACAAAGAGAACTTAACTACATACCCACATCCAGCCGTGTCTAGGGGTTGTACAATTGCAGTGCCTAACACGCACATACCACCATTCGACATGAATATGCACTCCACTGATGAGTGACAGGATGCCAGGCAGGTTGGGGGGCCAGGCAGGCTAATCCAGCAGGGACACACTCCGTGGGAGAAGCCGCCCAAGGGAAGGAGAGGACTCCACTCCTCAGGGAGGCCCTTGATCCATGGAGGGATCCTGGCGGGAGCACCAGCTTTGAAAGGCCCTGAGTAAAAGGAAGAGAGAGAGGTAGAGCTGGCGAGATGATGTAAGGCTCCTCGGGGGGGAAATGGAACCTCTCAGAGCTACAGGAAAATTACGTCACAAAATTCTGTATGTGGTTAAATTTTGTGTGGGAAATGGTTAAGGGGTTGAAGCTTCTGGTTGTGACACACAGCTCATCCCAGATAGCAAAAAAGCAGTAATAAAGCAAAACATGAGGAGTTAGAGTGGGAAACTCAAAGAAACACAAAGAGCACTTTGCCTGTTACAGGCCCTGGAAATGGTGTTCAAGCCAACTTTCATCTGACCTTCAGGGGCATGGGCATCTTGAGTAATCCCTTAGTTTCTTAAATAAGTTCTCTTAAAAATATTCCTGAATCCTTGAAAGATTTTTTTCCATTTATTGCCTTAGTTGATAGAATAAAATAATTTTTACAACTATTACACTAAAAAAAAAAAAAAAACTTTCATAATAGAAGATTTAAGAACCACTATTTTCAGAGCATTAGCCGATTATGGTTGATGTCAAGAGGAACGAGTTGTTCACCTCATCACAGAGGGAAGGCTGACCGAGTCCACTGCAGGACATTGTCTGTTTGAGAGCATTTACAGACACTACATCCCTGCCCCATAGGCTGTTGGATAAATAAGAACACTGGCCGCAGGAAGGCCCAGAATGGGTGTACATCGAGCTTTCATCAAAACTTCTGCTTTCCTTTCCTTGCTCCACCCAATTTAATCCTCACAACAACCCTATATGGTAGTTAATATTATTATTTCAATAATAAAGATGAAGAAACTGAGGCACAGAAATGACTAATGTCACGCAGCTAGTAAATGCAAATGTTAAATACGTTATGTTCAAAAATGAACTTTTCTCTCAACCTTTTCTTGTCTTTATAGTAACTTTATAATTTATACACTTTATCAGTCTGAATTTAACACAAGTACTATTTAGTCTCAAATATTTAAGAATCTACAATTCCCTTTATAGCAATTAGGGGTATAATTTACATTTGTATCTCTTATTTTCAAACTTGGTAATTGCATGTCTAATTTTAAATCTAGACTGTCAATTACTATGTCTTCAGGGAACACCTAAACTTACTAAGACATGGATTTGACATTCATTCTTTTAGAGTTACTCTCCTTTCTGATAAAAATCTTACTTAAGTAAAGGTTATTATTTTTTACATTTACCATCTAGACAAAGACAAGGAAAAAATGCCTGAGTGAGGGAAATGAGTAGTGAGGAAACAGAAAGGACAACTTAAATCAGGTGGTGATGATTATTAACAAAATTACAAACAGCAGCTAATAAAATGCCTGGTGAAAAAAAGGAAATCAAACTTTAGGACAACAAGAATGATGTCCAGAACAAATGACAATATCCTACCTTCTGGTCCAGAGCTGAGGGTTAGAATTAGGAGAAGGTCTCAAAGCTAGGCTTCCCTGACAGCAAGAATCACATCCGTATGTCCCCAGCATAAGGTATAATGCAAACCTACATAATAAGTGCTCATTAAAATTTTTAAGCTGAGAAAGAATGGATATTTTTAGAAAAGCAATTTAGCAGAAGGAAATAAAAGGAAAAAGAAAGGCATGTGATGTCCAGGCATGTGATGCAGCCTGGTTACAGGTTTATTAGCTACAGAAGCTGAGATTCCAAGACCTTCTCTTTGGATTATCAATTGACAAGTTCCCAAAGCCTCATACACTTGCTTAGTTCAAGAAATACTTACATTCTTGCCTAAGTCAATAGAATATATCAAAAATTGGATATTAAGAACCTCCACTACATTTTTTTTTCCTAAAAAGCTAGTAACTTTTCCCGGTTAATTAGGAAAAAATAATGTTCACATTCATTTCAAAGTCTTCTTTTCTGATATTTCTTTTTTTTTTTTTTTATAGAAGTAGATCCTGCAGATTCTTTTCTGATATTTCTATCACCTTTATACATTTGGACTTGTCTTTTAGCTTGAAAAATCTTTTTCTGAAACATATACAGTAGGATTTATGTTAATTTCAGTCCTGATTAGAAATGCAAAGTCAGGGCCAGGCTCAGTGGCTCACGCCTTGTAATTCTAGCACTCTAGGAGGCTGAGGTGGGAGGATTTCTTGAGCTCAGGAGACCAGCCTGAGCAAGAGCGAGACTCCGTCTCTACTATAAATAGAAAGAAGTTAGCCAAACAACTAAAAAAAATAGAAAAAATTAGCCAGACACAGTGGCACGTGCCTGTAGTCCCAGGTACCTGGGAGGCTGAGGCAGGAGGATGGCTTGAGCCCAGGACTTTGAGGTTGCTGTGGGCTAGGCTGATGCCACAGCACTCTAGCTGGAGCTACAGAGTGAGAATCTGTCTCAAAACAAAAGAAATGCAAAGTCAGCTTCACTTTATGTATAACATTGTGGAATTCTGATGCAATCAGAGGTTAGACACTCCTTCAAAGCCATGAGAATTCTCCCATATGTATAGCAATACAAAACCTTTTCACTTCATACAGTACATTTTCTAGGAAGAAGCCCCAAAATTTCACAATCGATAGCTGTATCAATAGAACATCAATTACATAAAGACTTTTTCTCAAAACTTTTAGAGCAAGAGCATAACTGCTGGCCCGGGTCACAGGGTCAAGATCTTTGCAACTGGAAAAAGTGCCTTGAGATCCTTCAAATTCCAATACTCTATTTGAAAGAATCAGCACAGCCAATTACGTGGACGCAGAGTCAGCTCGCTAGGAAGCACATATAGAAAGGGCAACTTCATTAGGATTGAGGTGTGGTCAGAGAAGAATGAACACTGTTAATTAACCCTGGTGTTAGATGTCAGCCAATAATTTTTCTAACCACTCTTACTGATGAAATTATAAAATCATAGAAATTTAGGATTGGAAAAGACATTAACATATCTAGATTCTAGGGCAAAACACTGCATCAGATGCATGACTACCCATATTTTGTTAATTCATTTCTTATGTTTAATAAAAAGTATTTGGAGGAGAGTGAAGAAAGTCTGAATTGAGCACTTTTAAACTTACTGGCAATTTTACTTCCAACTTGAGTTAAAAAATGACTTGCCAAAAACCAAGGAACTACAGTATAAAACATTTAGGAAGACAGTTACTTGGGAAATTCTGACAGTTTTTTTAAATGTTTAAGCATCTGTTTTAAAACTGATTTTAAGCAACTTAATGGAGAAAAAGACAAGATTAACAATCAAAAAGAAAAAAGTTGAAAAATATGGACACTACTTCTCGGTCAAATGCTGAAACTATGGTCACAAATATGTGTCTCTGCTATTTATAGTGGAATCTGTGTCACTGGCATAGGTCAGTCACTTGATTTTTATTCTGACATTTCTCTATGGCTTTGTAGCTAGATTTCATAAGATAATATCTTTTCCCCTGAAGTCCAAGACTTTGTTTAAATGATGAGTCCACAGATGCTAAACATTTCCCAAACTTGTTACCACTAGTCAGTCACTTGGTTCAATTATTTAAGACCTTTCACCTAACACAGGACATAAATGACCATGAGAGACTTTCTGGAGAATAATGCTCTGCAGTCCATCTAGAAGAGCCAGCTTTAAAAATTATGTCCTCCTTTAGCACTAAAAATTTATCACTTACGTCTCTGAGATGAAGCAAAGCCTGAAACAAAATACAACTGTCATCCATGCAACCTTGATTTTCTAGGATACTCTAAATTCCATGTATTTAAATATAGTATAAAGTAATAATAGAAGTTTGGTTAAATAAATTGTAATATATAAACAATGGGCAACCATACAGCTATTTAAAAGATGTTGTAGAAGAATATCAAATGGAAAATGTCTGTAATATGTAATTAGATTAGAAGACAGTATACAAAACACAATTAGAGTACAATCCTGATTTCGTAGAAACAAAAGAGAGAGAGAGAGGGAGACAACAGATATATACCAAAATGATAATTGTAGTTATATTAATGTGGTAAAATTATGAAAATTTTATTTTTACTTTGAACTTTTCCATATTTGCTAACTTTTCTATAAAAAGTATTATTTTATTAAATAGATTGAAGATAATTGTAAAAAGACAATACAGTCACTATCACTTATTCAGCAAAAGGTATCCTGGAAAAATGTAATAAAAGTTGCAATATTTTTCTATAATCTTCAGTATAAATAAGCATCTTTTGCATGGTCTTTGAATTTGCTGTCACCTATTCTTTCTGGTCAAATCTGTGTTCTTTAGTATTGCTGCATAACAATTTACCCCAAAATCAGCAGCTTAAAACCATACACATTTATTATCTCAGTTTCAGTGGGAAATGAATCTAAGGACAGCTTATCCGGGTCCCCTGCTTCATGGTGTCTTTGTCAAAGTGTTGACCCATTGTCTACAGTCTCATCTGAAGGTCTGACTCCAGAAGGATCAACTGCCCACGCTCGCTCAGTGATACTTCACAGCAATCAGTTCTTCACAGGCTGTTGGACAAAAAAAACCTCAGTTTCTTGGTAGCTGGTGGCCAGAGGTTGCCCTCATTTCCTTAACAATGTACCTCTCCCACCTGGCAGCTTGCTTCATCAAAGCATGCAAGCCGAAAAGATAACAGAAAGCCTCTGCTAGCAAGAGAATCTCTTGCTAGCAGAGAAGTCACAATATTTGATAACCTAATCACAGATGTGACAGCCTATCACCTTTGCCATATTCTATGGCTAGAGCCAAGTCATTAAGTCCAGCCCACACTCAGGAGAGAAGATTACCTAAGGATATGAATACCAGAAGATGGAGATCACTGGGGACCATCTTCAACATCTGCCTTCCACATCATGCTTTCCCATTAGCCTTTTTGTCAATTTCTCTGCTATACCTTGGAATCAGTTCTACTCTTTTATAACCTGCAATTTCTCTTCCTTCATAGTCTACAAATTTATACAAATAAATACAATAAAAATCAAGTTCTGTATCAACATCATGCTATATTTTTTTTATTTCGGCATATTATGGGGGTACAGATTTTAAGGTTTCGATAAATGCCCATTCCCTCCTCCCCCCATACATTTTAAATTAATTGATAAAATTTAAGCATGATTGGGCATGGTGGTTCACACCTGTAATCCCAGCATTTTGGGAGGCAGAGGCAGAGGATCACATAAGGCCAGGAGTTCAAGACCAACCTGGGAAACATAGTGAGATCCCTGTCTCTATAAAAAAATAAAAATTAGCTGAGCATGGTAGCATGTGCCTGTAGTCCTAGATACTAAGAAGGCTGAGGCAGGAAGGATTGTTTGAGCCCAGCAGTTTGAGGTTACAGTGAGCTATGATCACACCATTGCACTCCAGCCTGGGTGGCAGAGCAAGACCCCTGTATCAAAAAAAAAAAAAAAAAAAAATCAGCATGATGTATTTATGCAACAGTTTCTATAAAACAGGAATTCTCTCTTTCTAAAACAAAAAAATTCACATTTCCTAACAATTTGCACATAGCATCATTTGGGAGCTGGGGCAAATTCCTCCATAGTTACTGAATTATTTAGGTTTTCTACCCATGTTGAATCAATTTGGATCATTTTTGACCAAAAATATATATATTTTAACTGCAGTTGACTGGCAAGAATTCCTTCTTGAGTCAGGCAGATGGTTGCTGAATATTCTAGTTTTCAGCATATTTCAAACTTATTTAAATGGAAAGGTGGGAGAAGGCAATCAGGCACTTCTAGCTAGCTGCCATCACATTCAGAACCCTCTCCACCAGCTTTTGAAAACTCAATGTCTGCCTGGCAGTGTATCAGTAGTCATAATAAGTAAATGTATTGCATACTATGTTCTAGATACTCTGCTAAGTGCTTTAGGTATAATGTAATCTTTACAATAACTTCATAACAAGCAGGTATTACTAATCCCATTTAAGAGATGAGGAAATGGAATATTGAAGAAGTAATTTATCCAACCGGTAGGTGACAGAGGTAGTTAAGTATCCAAGTCTTTATGATTTCAACCCATTTCTTTAACCGTGATGCAATTTTGTCTTCCATCATGAGCCATTTTTCTCTGCCAATCTTCAATATATCACTTAATTGATGTTTACAAACATTACCTATTTCTCTCACCTGTCACAGATGGTGAAAGAATCTAAACTGAAAAAGGAAAAAAAAAAAAGGAGTCTGACTCTATAAGATACAAAAGTCTTTTACTACAATGTTGCAAGAGGCATAGGCTTGGGAAATCCTAGGATTTTCCAAAAGCTGAAAATGTTGCACATTTTACAACATTTTCTTGCCAAAATGAAATTCTAAGTGCAGGGTTTGTTCTATAATATGTTCAATGATATGGCAACGCTATCAGCAGCACTTACACTGCTGCTTTTATGTCTTAGAGCCAAGAGATTTATAGCAGCATGAATCTCCCCATGTATGGGACGTGGAAACATTACATTATCTACAGTTATTAAAACAAAAATGAAGATATCTATTATGAGAATGGCTGAACTAGTGCCTCAACAATCGATCAGGGACAGAATTATACTAATTAAGAGTCAGTGATTAGAATAATTAAGGGAGAGTGAGTATTCATTCAGATCAGTTCTTAGAGTAAATAAAGGAAAATATTACTATCATTTAGCCTTGCTTGTGAAATCCAGCTTGGAAAGTAAATATGTAATTTATTGGGAAGATGTTTTAGCATGGACAAGAGGGAGGCAAAAAAGCCATTTGCTCGTTTAGATCAGTTAAAAGCCTATTAGTTCCTTAATGTGATTTGTCTGTATCCTTTGCATTGAGATATTCTTTAATAGTGAAGTTAGCTTAATAAAGTTATTCCGAGTGAATCGCCATTTGCCTTAGAACAAAGGGATGTTTTTAAGAAAAATAAGAAAACTAGAACACTTCAGTCCCCCAATAAGGCAGGTAAATACAACTGAAAGAAAAACACAGTGGCTGGTCTCCACTCACTGAGTCCCATACTAAAAGCAGCCCTGATGTGTGCCCTATCACCAAAGACGGAAATGCAGACAGAGGAGTGTACCAACAAGTTGCCTCGTGCCACACAACTCAACAGTTAGTCTTTGAAATTCACTTGTACTACATGTCTTTGAGAATAACATCCTCTAATGTAGATGATTTTGTCTTGAGGCAATAGTATCTGCTTGAATGGTATTGTCGTATCCTGTGTCCAATAGTTATCTTCACCAACTCTCATGTAAGCCTCAACAAAAGATGTTAGCTAGTTCTTATTCATTTAAGTACTGATTTTACTTAAAAGTAGAAGCATGGCCACATAAACAAAGGAAAAATAGTTTACCAATCTATATAAATATGTTCTGGCTATCTGCTTACTATCTATCATGCCAAAACATAGTCTGGAGGGATGGATTTTTACCAATTTGGAAAATAAGTTTGGGTTGGTCTGATTTCAATACAGATTATTGGCTGGGTGCGGTGGCTCACGCCTATAATCCTAGCACTCTGGGAGGCCGAGGCGGGTGGATAGCTCGAGGTCAGAAGTTTGAAACAAGCCTGAGCAAGAGGGAGACCCCCATCTCTACTATAAATAGAAAGAAATTAATTGGCCAACTAGTATATATAGAAAAAATTAGCCAGGCATGGTGGCGCATGCCTATAGTCCCAGCTACTCAGGAGGCTGAGGCAGAAGGATCACTTGAGCCCAGGAGTTTGAGGTTGCTGTGAGCTAGGCTGATGTCACGGCACTCACTCTAGCCTGGGCAACACAGCAAGACTCTGTCTCAAAATAAATAAATAAATACAGACTATTGGTAATGACAAAAAAAAAAATGTGGATTGGCATGCACATCATCTATTTCAATCTCTTTGTGTTATTCTTCTTATACCATCATGACCAAAAAGCTAAATTACCTTTCCCAGATTTCCTTTCAGCTATGAGTTCTGGATATGACTTAATTCTGCCAACAATGTGCACTTAGCATTTGAATTCAAAACCAAGTTAATCATGACAGAGACAGGACATGGGGCATAGTTCATGCTGGTGCAGACAGATAGGAAGTAGTATGGACCCAGAGTCGGTACCAGTTTAGCAGAAGCAGCTTTGGCAGCCCAATTGGGAAGCAAGGCTTGGGAATTCATTCTAGTGTCTGCCTCCTCAGCTGAGAGTCTTCCCTGGAGTCCTTCAAACAATTCTGAGGCCTTTTTAGTCACCTATACAAAATCTCTTTCTGCTTAAAACAGAGCAGATTCTGTTCTCTGTAACTGAATCCTGACTAACAAGATAGTTTATATAAAATTCAGTTTCTAGGGCCCAGGAACAATGAGAGGTTCAAGACTGTCAGGGGAGGCACACTGTCTCAAGGGCAATGAGACTGATACTCAAAGTGGAGATTCTTTGTGCCCTCAAAAAGATGAGTCATAATCCTCCAGATCCACAGAAAACGAGGCACAGGCACCATGGCTCATGCCTGTAATCCCAGCACTTTGGGAGGCTGAGGCAGGAGGGTCATTTGAGCCCAGAAGTTTGAAACCAGCCTGAGAAACATAGCAAGATCCCGTCTCTACTAACAATTAAAAAATTAGTTGAGCATGGTGGCACACACCTGTAATCCTAGCTACTCATGACACTGAGATGGGATGATCGATTGAGCCCAGAAGTTCAAGGCTGCAGTGAGCTATGATGGGGCTGCTGCTCTCCAGCCTGGGCAACAGAGCAAGACTATGTCTCAAAAAAAAAAAAAAAAAAAAACAAGAAAAGAAAAGAAAAGAAAATGAAGCACATAGATAGGTCCCCATGACTGTCAATCAGGAGAACATGATCTCTCACAGGCAACTAAAATCCAGGTCCAACATTTGGTTGGGATATTTGGTTCTAATTAGGAGGAACATGCCATACCTAATGAAACACTGTGGACAGAGAAAACAAACGTCAGTGCAAAAATGAGCCACAATCAGCTATGTTAATAATTTCTAACAATAATTCTAACAATTCTAACAATAATTTCATGTGTGACATTCACCACCTAACTGTCCATGCTACTCCTGAAACCAATTACTAAGCTCCAGAGATAATGAAATCCTTATTATCAAAGTAACATGAAGAATTCAGACATTTAAACTAAGAAAATGCTTATAACACTGCTTTCCAGTAGGTGTAGTGAAGAGAAATTCTCTAGTAGCCATAGTTTCCTTTCAACTTCCCCTTTGCTTTTACATCTCTGCTATTCCAAAGATAACATTCTGAATTGAGGGTGTTGATCTGTGATTCAGCTGCTTCTCTTATGGGCAACTCAATCTCATACAGCAGCAGGAAATCATTCATACAGGCCCTGGACCAAGCAAGTATGGTCTATATTTTTATAATTATAGGAAACTATTAATATTCCAACTTTAAAAACTCTTATTTCTAGCAAATGTCATTTAGCTGTAGCTAATGAGTCTCCCAAGTAACATCAGGTGATAATAGAGCTAATACACACTAAATAAGAGGAAAATTTTCACAGTATCATAGCTCAAAAACATTGGTGAATTGCTTAAATGTGAAAAACGTCAGAAAGAAGAAATAGTTCAACTGACAGCTGTTGAAACAGTAATATATGAACCAATGCCTGGCCATAATTCTATCTCAATGGAAGTCTTTTCCTAATGTGAATTATCTACATAATATTGATTGCTAAATGCAAAGAAGTTCAACTTGCTTTATTTATTCAAGCAAAGAACAATTTAATTCACAATCCACTGTTTGCTTGAACCTCATTTTAAAGTTTTGAAGTCATGAATAGGGCTTCAAAGTTTTTAATGTACCTATTTAATTTTATGCTTGGTATGAAGTCATCTATAACTTTCACAGGATATTAACCATAATCACCTCTGCAGCACTTCAGTGCTCAGTCATTTCTTCGCTTCTCAGGTCCACAGGAACGTCGGTTGGTTTGGTAGAATTAGTCATTCACTTTGAATACCCTCTGGGACCACATGATGTAATCCCCCAAGTTCAGAAAAGAAGCTATCTGGGTATGAAAGATGCATTAGCTGTCATGGGGCTATCCTTACTAGGATTACAGATGACCTCAAAAATCAGACTGGACAAATCAGAATGGATACAACAAGAATATAACAAATACTCGACTGGCTATTCAGGTTCTCAAAAGAAGAAAGTAGACTTGAGGAAGCAGCCAGGGCAAGCAATGCCACCTACTGGTCAGCCAAGGTAGAAAAAAGAAAGAGCCTAGCGAATTCACTTCTGCCATATTGGGCGATTTGGGGTGGTGAGAGTGGGAGATCCCCTTCTAATCAGTGAAATAAACATTAGATCACCTGGAGGAAACTTTCTGGAATATAGCTAATTCATTTTAAAAGATTAAACCAAATTGATTAGCTATGCTTATCAAGAAAGTTGAGAAAGGAGAATCACAAATATACTCGACAGAATTTCAGAATGATCACTCTCTAAAATGCCACTGTCTTGATTTCAGTCTACCTACTTCAGAATTTCCCTGGACCATATTTAAATTGGAAATCAATAAACATATTCCCATTACAAATGAATATTTGATTCTCTGGAAAGGAACATGATTGATTTCATTTTTTTTTAAATCAACACAGTTACAAATAGAGTTATTTTGAGTTTAATATTGAGGGAAGTCTCACAAGTATTCCTTATTCATTATCTCACAAGTTAATATGTTGAAATTGACTGATTTTCTGTATAGGAAAGAATTGAGCTGGAAATATATTAAGGAAATTTATAATCACTTCTATAAATTCACCCCTTCAGCATACAAATTAGAGTTTTAGTCCAGAAATGGGCCTTCTGAAGCAATATAACTTTCCAATTCATTCCTCAGAACTTAAATATCTCAGAGCTTTAAAAGTGGTTAATAATAAGATTCCATGGTCCATAAAACCTCAAATGCTAACGCCATTTTCAAACAGTAAATGGCACACAAGGCATTTGATAACAAGCTGTTACTTCCCTAAAATTTCTCTTTCATAAATTAATTGGCCAACTAAAAATATATAGAAAACATTAGCCGGGCATGGTGGTGCATGCCTGTAGTACCAGCTACTGGGAGGCTGAGGCAGGAGGATTGCTTGAGTCCAGGCGTTGGAGGTTGCTGTGAGATAGGCTGACACCACAGCACTCTAGGCCGGGCAACAGAGTGAGACTCTGTCTCAAAAAAAAAAGAAATTCTCTTTCATACTATCAAAAAAAAAAAAAAAAAAGCTAAAGAACACAGCAATTTCCCTTAATCGTTTTGTGAAATATAAACTAAACAATAATGACTCCAGAAAGCAAAATACCCACAGAAGCTTTAAAGGATTCCAAGGCCAGCCCTCATCCTCCTTCTCCAACAAAAGGTCAGGACCTTTATATGTCGTAATCTTTTTTTTTTTTTCTTTTAGTCATACTGACAAGAATTTATTATTCCAGTGACAATGTTTTTTAAAATTCTAGATTTAATAATCACTAATTTTATTTTTTTACCTAAAGAACCACTAAAATCCTTCAGCATATGGTTTCTAACCTAAAATCCATCACTTAGCCATTTGAATTTACTTCTTCCTGGCCTGACCTCTGCGAAGCTGTTGTCTTACTCAGGCTAAAGAGAGCAGTCATTTGAACCTATAACTTTGCTCTCCAGGCTTTAATCCCCTACGCCACTTTCTTCGGTTGAGTGACTAGTACATTCTACATTGTTCTGGTAAAAAATTAACAGAATCAGCTTTGGAGAGAGCTCAGGACTTAAAACTGGGTTCAAATCTTGCCTTTGCCACTAACAAAATACATGCCCTAGAGCAAGTGATTTAATTTCTCTGGGCCTGTTTCTTCATCTTTAAAGTGGGGGTAATCATCCCCTACCGCAAGAGGTTACGAAAGATTAGGTGAACTGATTCCCTGTGACTAGGCACAAAGTAAACATTCAACAAATATTTGCCAAAGTTCCTCATCAATAATTGTTTTAAGTGTTTCATATACACCAGGCCATATGTTAAGTGCTGGTGATACAATGTTGAGAAAGACAGGAACAACCCATCCCAAGAAACATATTAAAGTGCAAAATAACATAAAATAAAAGTATAGACCAGGCGCGGCGGCTCACTCCTGTAATCCTAGCACTCTGGAAGGCTGAGATGGGAGGATCGTTCAAGGTCAGGAGTTCAAAAACAGCCTGAGCAAGAGCAAGACCCCATCTCTACTAAAAATAGAAACAAATTAATTGGCCAACTAAAAATATATAGAAAAAATTAGCTGGGCATGGTGGCACATGCCTGTAGTCCCAGCTACTCGCAGAGACTGAGACAGAAGTACTGCTTGAGGCCAGGAGTTTGAGGTTGCTGTGAGCTAGGCTGGCGCCATGGCACTCTAGCCCAGGCAAGAGAGTGAGACTCTGTCTCAAAAAAAAAAAGAAAAAAAAAAAAAGTATATAGGGCTGGGCACAATGGCTCATGCCTATAATCCTAGCACTCTGGGAGGCCAAGGCGGAAGGACCTGCTTGAGGTCAGGAGTTCAAGAACAGCCTGAGAAAGAGTGAGATCCCATCTCTACAAAAAATAGAAAACTTAGGTGGACATAGTGGCACACACCTGTAGTACCAGCTACCCGGAGGCAGAGGCAGGAGTCTCACTTGAGCCCAGGACTTTGAGGTTGCAGTGAGCTAGGATGATGCCAGTGTACTCTAGCTAGGGCAACAGAGCAAGACTCTATCTCAAAAAAAAAAAAAAAAAAAAGCATAGGAATAGAGTCATTACTAATAGCCATGTGTTATGATGGAATTAAACAAGGGCTGAGATGGAGAATACAGAGAATAAGGGGAGGAAAAGGTAAAGAATGGCTGCTCCAAAGGAGCACCATTTAAACTAATAACCAGAGTGGGCCCTAGAAGCAGACAACTATAGTCCCAGCTACTCTGGAGGGTAAGATGGGAGGATGGCTCAAACCCAGAAGTTCAACTCCTGCCTGGGCAACATAATGAGACTTTGTCTTTAAACATAAACAAACAAAATAATATAAAATAATAGCCAAAGGATGACAAGGATCTGGCTGAACAAATAAAAGGAAGAGTGTTCAAGGCGGAGAAAATAGCAAGCAAAAAAGCTCTGAGAAAGGTAAGAGCGTGGAAGTGAAAGAAAGTTCAATGTAACCACAGCATAGAGCTAGGGAGAGTGTGAAATGAAGCTGTCAGGGCTTCAAAGGCCACTAAATGAGCTTGAAGGGGAGTGATGTGATCCCATTAATGTGTAACAGGAAGGGTCACTCCCTCGTGTCCTAACCAGGGGTCTCATGCTAGTTCAGGCCAGCCTCCCCACGTACAGGTGTGAAGGTTTCTCCCACCATTCCCTTGGACTCCTAGTCCCTTCTAAGGCTTATGCATGTGAGTCATGTCATTGCAAAAAAAAAAAAAAAAAAAAAGTGTCAGGGAGCAGAGCATCCATACATATAAACCAGAAAGGTTTGGGCTGATGGGGTGACACTCCTGATGGACAATAACAGGCAAGGCTGCTGACAAACAAATCCTCACCAAACATTGATGATAGGAACAAGCAGGGGATGGGAAGTGCTGGTACTGTAAATGCTGTCAGCCAATGAGTCAAGCTTCCACAAGGGGCTTGGGTACTTGCGATGATTAATTTTATGTCAACTTGACTGGACTAAGGGATGCCCAGGTAGCTGGTAAACATTATTTCTGGGTGTGTTTTAGAGTGTGTTTCCAGAAGAGATCAGCATGTGAATTGATGAACTAAGTAAACCAAATGACCCTTCCCAATGTGGTTGGGCATCACTCAACCTATTGAGGGCCTGAAAAGAACAAAATAGGCATAGGAAGGCAAATTCTCTCTGCTTGAGCTGGCACACCCATCTTCTCCTGCCCTTGGACATTGGTGCTCCTGGTTCTCAGACTTTCAGACTTAGACCAGGACTTACCCCATCATCCTACTAAACCTTCATCCTCAGGCCTTAGGACTCAAATTCAGACACGCCCCCAGCTTTCTAGGTTCTCCAGGCTGTGAATGACAGATTATATATATGTATATATATCTCCATCCTGTTGTTTCTGTTTCTCTGGAGAGCCCTAATGCGGTGCTCAAACACCTCCCCCACTGGGGTCACTGTGGGCCTGAATGCCTCTGTGCCATGCTAAGAGATCAGGGATCTTTTGAAGTCTTTTGTTCCGGTCAATCTAAACACTCCATCCATCTTTTTCACCCAAAAGTTGGAAAAAAAAAAAAAATAAACACTCCATCCAGTTACAATATGCCTGTGGGAAAACAAGGCACAGTCCTCCTCTGCTTGAACATCTGAAGACATCGCTCTCTCCCCATCCAAAAGACGCTCACAAACTTCTTTATAGCCTTTAGTCTACACCTGCGAAATTCTCCCTTTGCCTTTTCCATCCTCCTAACTCTCTCACAGTAGACTCTGTGGGCCCTTTGGTAGCAGAAGTTCAATAATCCAAAAACTGGTGCCCCTTCCCTCAGAGACAAAAAGGGCTTAATATCAAATTCTCCGAGAAAAGAAAGAAATGAGATATTTACATTGTCACTTAGAAAAAAAAGCTGCACCTTCAGGTCCCGCCACAGACATCTTTAGAGCACTCTCATCCTGCGTAAACTCCAAATTGCAGGAGGGCAGGAGTGGGGGCAGAGGAGCAGCCGGAGCCTGCTGCAGCAGCCCAGATGAGACACAAGGGTGTGGACTCAGGAGGTGACAGCAAAACCGGGAAGAAGCAGAGATAGATATTGGGGAGATATTTTTGGAAATACGATGAAAAGGACTTACTGATGAATTTGATGGAGCAGGTGAAGAAGCAGTGAGGGAAAGTGTGATGCCACTTCCTGCCAGAGAAAATTGAGGAAAACGAGGCTTTTAAGAAAAATCTAAAGTTTCTTCCTGGACACGTTAAAGTTTCAAGACACCAAGTGGAGATGTCAAGGAAGAAGTTGAATATCTGAGTTTGGAGCTGAGAAGAGAGGTCTGAACTGTAGATATAAATTTAGGAGTCATAAAAATAAAAATGTTTAAAGTCACAGGAACAGATGAGTCACCCAAGAAAAACAGGTAATGTGAGGGGTAGGAACCCAGAGGCCTGAGGAACCCCACAGTGGGGGTTGCATGAGAAGACAGAGCCAGTAAAGGAAGGAATCAGAGGAGGGAAGGGCATTGCAGGAATAAGGCCACAACTGCCCTCCCAAAGCCAAAATATCACAGGGTTCTTCCACCACTCTTGCAGTTTACAGGATTTCCTCACTTTCCCTCAGTGCCACTCCACAGTGGTCATGTTTTGTTTTATGGGGAAGAAAGTTTCTGGTTTATTTCATTTTTATGTTTCCGTTTACTCATCACTGAAGAGCTGTTAAAATTAAAATTAAAACAAATCGAATTATGTATATAATAACCTATCTGAACCATAAGGGGGTAGAAATGCTAACTTTTAGGGAAACCACTTTTCTAAGGCTGATTTAATTCATCAGATCTATAATTTTTAAAAATCATAAACATTATTCCCCATGTATTTTTAGATGACTCATAAGATAAAGCATAAATTGTGTTCAATACTCTACCCCCTACATGAAGGGACTCTTGCTAACAGAATATCTATACAAGGAGATTTCAAAAAACATTTTTATAAGCTTAGCTCTTCCATAATCAGAACCTCAGCACCCACTGAAGTTCCTGTCATTGAGAGAGGCTAATCTTCTTACCATGCATGTCAATTCCACTCTATTAAAAGCAAAAAAACATTCTTTAAAAAACATAGTTTCAAAGGATCCTCATCTGCAAAACTATAGGATAAAATACCTAACAATGGAAAGTAAATAGCTAATATCTATTTATATCATCAGTAAGCATCAAACACTGCTTGTGAGGCAAAGCCATCACTAAAGTGAGGCAAAGCCATCACATGGGTTGATCTACAGTGTGTCAATCAAGAAGTCTATTTCATTAAGGTAACAAACCCTTCCAACATACCAAGTTATATTTAGAAAATCAGCAACTTTGTAAAATTAAGAGAAGTCCCATCATAAGTAGCTTTTTCCCACACTACCTGATGTTCATGTTAGCATTTATCTAATTGTATTAGAAATCTCTTTCATGTCTTTCCCTACCTTGATAGATCATAAGTTCTTGAAGTCTTACCTATCTTTCCACCCCAATGATAGGCCAGGGCCTTCAGAGACCTCAAAGGAAGGGTCCATGATTTACCTAGAGGATGTGTCAAAATGTGATTGCTGGGCCTCACCTCCAAACATATGGAATTACCATGGTTTCTCTAATGATTCCCAACAGCACTGACTATCAAGAAGATAATAAATCCAAAGGGCATAACTACCTAAGAGCTATGGGTTGGTACTTCTACTTCTTAACTCACACAATTGTTTGGAAACTACTCACATAAAATTTGATGAATGAAAAAATAAAGGGGAAAGTGTCACCCAGGGTAAACCTTCATCTTGTAACAGAAACAGCTTATGACTTTTATCTTAGAGCATTAAGAGCAGATCCATGCATTTCTACTGAATCAAAGCAAATAATTTTGGGATTTTAAAGCTAGAGAGTCCTTATTATACCTTGCACAAAATACATTAAGAAAAAATATACCAAAGATATGTTAAAAACATAAAGGCTTAAACAATACCTTGTGTTATTCCTGTTATTTATTTAAACAATATTAAGAAATCTAAAATTATTAAACCCAACTTTTTTATGACAAAAATATCCATCACTTTTTTTCATGAAGAGGTATATAAGAAATATAAAATTATAGCTTTACAAATAATTCACTTTTTGATCAACACGTAACTAAATATGTATATCTATAAGTAGAAATATAATAATATATTTTAGAACAGTATAAAAATATAATTTATACTTTTATATATTGATTAATAGATCCCCAAATTTCAGCCTTAAAGAAAACATTTTAAAGTAATGCTATGATTTTTATAAAAAAGAAAACCTCTTTTTTTCCAAAACAAATGTAGAATGTCTTATCTATACATAGTCCATACTATTGCATGGCAAAAATGGTTCAAAATATAAAATGTTTACTCAAAACTACCTTTAGAAAATAGTCTTTAATTTCTCCTTTTTGTTACTGCTTGGAAAATATCTATAGCTATACTTAAATCTTACGACGACTAATGTCTCCAATTGAAATAAAGATGTGATATCCAATTTTCACCCTCCTAGCAGATAATAGCCATGAGTCATTTCTTAGAACTAGGTTTTCAGGTAATAGGGTAGGGACAGACTGTGCTATTTTGTACACTTCACAACTTTAGAAACATTTTATAACCACGATATGTGTAAGAACTTGTAATTACTCTATCTCCTTCAATCTATGTCAAGAAGATAATAAATGTGCATTTTGCACAGGGCACTAATACTTGGGTCTGTGAGTTGAATAGCATCTCCCATCTCTGTATTCACTAATAGCTTGGGTAAAACACTTAAATGTTCTTCTAACTTAGTACCTCCACCAGAGTAATAGCAACGCTATTGGTATATTTTTAGGTATATCAGAGAGTGAAAGGGCCATTATATAATCAATCTTTTACATCTTTGGTTGATAACTGTGCTCTATTTAGAGAACCATTATGTTGATAACTCCATTTCGCTGATGAAATTCATTTTGCTATTATGCTAGACGGGCAATGATAACTGAAGGAGACCAGGGAGCCTCTAGATGTGATAAAGATCTAGTAATAAATAACAGGGAACTAAATAAAGTGAGTTACTTGGAAAATGTCTATTTGCTAAAGTTACCAAGGGAAATATTACATACTATACATCATTTGAAAAAAATAAGTTATCTCTTTTTACTTAATTATCAGTCACATTATAATATTGGATATAGCAACTCCAGAGGTTAACTGATTACTGCTTTTATAATTGAATTCTTAAAGAGTTTCACATCTTAAAATTATCTAATTATATTTTTGAAACACCACAGAAACCCAAAATGTACCTATCTGTAATTATCAGAATGCATACATCCAATCAGGACCCAGCTATGTTCAAAGCCACAATGAGCCCAATTTTCAATTATCTGCATTTCCTGCCACAATCTAAAAAAAACACATTGTGTGTGCTCTTATTAGTGGTCACTGAAAGAAGATGCTGTTTTCAATGGAAGAAAATCAAGAACAAATAAATTAATCATCCTCCACTGGAAAAAAAAAAAAAAAAACAAGGGAAAACAACACAGTCCTGAAATCGTCTGACAGTGCCAATAAAATGGAATGTTTAAAAAAATGGTGTGTCTCATAGCAGCAAAAGAGTACCCCACACTTAAAGATTATGTGACTACACTAAAAACAGACCATTTTTGTGCACTGAGAGTTACAAAAAGGCACAAAGTTCACAAATAGATGGCATTTTCAGGTATGGGAGCAAAATGGCATAAAGAAACTGACCTTATTATTAGTTTAGCAATAAAAGTGAAAGAGAAAAACATTTCAAAGGAAAACCTATTACAGGTTGTATATAAAGCAGTTGGGCCCAGCTGAAGCCCTTAGTAATGACAGTGGTCCACTGAATGCTGACAGACAAGAATAGTTACAGTTATGCATGGATATTGGCACCTTATACAGAAAATTCTAGAAACATCATTGTGAATATGACATTCCATAAATCACAGGGAATCAGCACATGATTTAGTTCAGCCTTTATGCAAGCCCAAAAAAGGAAGAAGAAACTGACATCCATCAATAATAAGTAACGACTCACTTTAAATCTAGTATCTAGTGCCAAAAAATTTATTTATTTTTTTGCTGTTCAAACTGTTTCCATGGGCCTCCTAAGTCAGCCGATAACTTTCCTATCCCTAAATATATAGGTTCTTTTTCTATGTCTTTCCAAGAGAAGTGGTATTAAGAATAAATATTTTGGCTGGGCACGGTGGCTCACGCCTGTAATCCTAGCACTCTGGGAGGCCAAAGCGGGCAGATTGCTCGAGGTCAGGAGTTCGAAACCAGCCTGAGCAAGAGGGAGACCCTGTCTCTACTATAAACAGAAAGAAATTAATTGGCCAACTAATATATATATATATATATATATATACATATATATATATATATAAATTAGCTGGGCATGGTGGCACATGCCTGTAGTCCCAGCTACTCGGGAGGCTGAGGCAGGAGGACTGCTTGAACCCAGGAGTTTGAGGTTGCTGTGAGCTAGGCTGACACCACAGCACTCACTCTAGCCTGGGCAAGAAGCGAGACACTGTCAAAAAAAAAAAGAAGAAATATTTTGGAACCTCAAAAAGAAATCCACTAAACAAGCACCAACAAATCACAACCTGAGGGGGTTCTATTTTCAAGTGATGAGCAGGAGCAATGGGACAATCTTTGTTACGCATTAATGACTGAAACAGCTCCTGTACAGGTTTCAAATTAATCAGACAAAGAATATCAGTTTCACAGCATTAGACTTGTGAAAGGGGAGTGGATAGCAGTAACAGTAAAGTTTTCCCCAAAAAACAACAGAGTTATCTAAGCAATAACCCAACAAGAAAAGGGAACTACTTCTGATTTCCTAAACTATGTCCCTCACAGGTGCTTATTTCTGATTACCATGGCAGCACACAACGTTTTTCATCTAACACTTGAGAAGAATGCTTGGTCACACCACGCTCTGCCTTATTAAATGATCTATGTTGAAACCATTCATTTCCATTTCTCTTACCTCTGTAAAATGTCAAATAAGAATGATAAGACAGTCATTTACCCTCAATTTTCTCAAGCATGTAAGGTTTAGAGGGAATGTGCTAGAACTCTAAAATAATAGGCTAATATATTTTCTCAATTCTCCCATCCTCCTTTATTTCCACTTGGAGGAAATCTATTTCTGATAGTATCTCCTCTAAAGATTAGGGGCAGAAAAGGGCTGCTGTTTAACCCAAAAAGATTTTTTTCTCAAACATAGTTATTTTGAGTAAATACCTTTCAAAAGATAAATTCTATAAAGGACATAAGACGTTCCCTGGAGTGCTTACAAAAGGTAACACGAAAGTAGCTATGAGTGAAAAAAAATAATGTTTTAAGTACCAAAACAAAAATGCAAGTGGCTCTACCCTACCTGCCTCTTCTTCACCCTTCTTGCGCACATGCAACCACGCACACACAGCACCGTGGATTCCAACCACAAGTTTTAAAAGCAATTACAAAGAAGGAAAGAAAAATCATTCAATCCTCATTTTACAAAGCAGGAACGTGGGCCTTAGAGATCAACAGGCCATAAGAATCTTCCTTCCCTTACTCAGTGGGTCAAAAAAAAAACCAAACAATGCTTCTAGACCTGTGGGAGGCATAATTCACATTTCATTTCCTGAACATGTCCTGTTCAAACCAGGATAACAAAATGAAGATGCTATGAAGTAAATCATACTCCAATTCTAATTTTCATTACATTGAGATTTTGCAAAAGAACTACAGAGCTATTGCAATCAACTACTCATATGTGGGAAACAAGCATGGGAGTTAATGAGGAGCAAAATCATCTCTCTAGAAATACTTCTTAAAACTTTTTTAAAACTTTTGAAGGAATATTAAAAGTGATCATATTTTAGGTAATTTATTTCAAGAATACTACAGAAGCAATTGCATTTAAAAATACCCAGAAATCAAAATTATATTTTAAAGAATGTATTCCATACACATACAATTAAACCAGAGTTCGTGCAGTGTCCAGAAGCAGATCTTAGGGGGCTTTTTTTAAACAAGAACAATGGCTCATTTCTTCAGAGGCGGATCACCCACATCATAATCATCCTCGTCTGGCATCACCAATGGCTCCCCAAAGATCAAAGACAAATTCATCTGGGAACGCAAATTCTCCAAGAGTTTCGTTGAGTGCCATAGAAAATTCATCTGGATTACTTTTGTCCTTTCCAGCTTCAAACATTGTGGTAGCTGTCAAAAATAATTTTAAAAAATTAATAATAAATGGAGATAGCAACAAGGGACTGAAAAAACGGCAATAAGAAAATTACTTTCTAAAATTCATATGCATATGTATCATATATTTCTAGTGCAAATGAAAACAGTAAGATATCCCTCTCACATATCAAGGTAGTAGAGGTATTTTTCAACAATCTGTCCCCTGCACTCAGGTTTGCAGCTGCCACCCCTGCCCTCTACCCAACCTTGAGGCCCATCATTTGGGGACCTCAGGCATTCCTGTGGGTAAAACAAGATCTCCTGAGAGAAAACCCTGTGGCTAACACTGGCAGGAAACTTAGAGTACTTCCCTCATCTCCCTATAGTCACTAGTTCTCTCTGCTTCCTCCTCCCATTCCCAACTATGATGGAGTCTAGTCCTCCCTCCCCAAAGGAAAAAAAAAGAAGACAAAGGATGGCAGCTTACAAGAGAGCAATAAAGCTAGGGAGAAGGAGAGGAAGACATACATCCACCCATGGAATCAAGGTATCTTTTCTGAGCTCCTCTCCTGTTTAGGACAGAAAGTGAAAGTGGTGCCCTTGTTCTGTTTTTCTAGTAAGCTGCCTAGCCCCATATTCTACGTCTGGGAACCAGCATCTTCAGGAGTACACATTCCCATGGGACTTGCCCCGAGGTGGCTGGGAGCCCATGAGGTTCAGCTGGTTTTTGCTCAGCCCCCTATAAGCACCAACAACCAGAAAGAGACAATATGAATGTGACTTGGGATTTGGGTGAAGAACTTCCAGGTGAAAGGGAAACACCAAATCCCAAGAGAAATACTCCAGCCTCTCTTTCCTCCCAGGTTAAGAATGAACTAATCAAAGTTCATACGATTTCCCTTAATGAGCACAAGATCTGGTCTTTCAGCTAAATCCAGTAGGGCTCTTCAGAGTAGATAAGAGCTGTTTCTCTTCCCAGTGGTTCAGTACTAACACAAGGCTAGGAAGAAAGGAGAGATGTGGCCCGTGGCCCACAAAAGGGCCCCATGATCAGAGCAGAAGCGGGGTGCGGGTGGAGTGACCAGGTACAGGGACCAAAGTTCTAGTAAGGTCAGGAGGGCTTCCATCTTGAGTAGGACAGGACAGTACAGACGTGGTGAGGAGGATATGGGGGCAGGAAGGAAGGACAGCAGTCCCAGCAATGAGAGATTGGTTACATACATGGAAATTCATCACAGGAGTCTATATATCAAGAACAATGGGAATCAAGTTTGTCACTGCTAGAGAAGGATAAATAAGGAAAGGGAAAAAACAAGAATTATTCCTAAAGAATTGTAATGCCAGATATCAGAGGAAATATATATATATATGTATATTATATATATATATATTCAATTGAGAGATTCTAAAAATATAAATGCATGAATACACACACACACATTTCTCAGTCCTGGAAGCATGACACCTCAAGAGTAATGAGAATACAAGGCACTCAAAATTTGGTTCTTAAATATCATTCCCCATTAAAAAGAATGAGAGTTTCTTGGAGAAGTGGTTGATTCCAAGGCTAGAGCAGGCAAAGTGCAATATGAACCGAGAGCATCTTGTACCAGAAAGAAAGTATTGTTTAAAAAATGATAGGAACATGTGAAAAGGACACAGAAGTCAGAGTGCAAGAGCTCCCACTGACAAAATCAGGGATAACTTTAGCATCAAAATAAGTAGGAACAGTAACAGATTATAACTCCACTGAATAAAATAGGAAACCATGACTCCATAATGAAATAGATGATTAATTGATTGATTACAGATAGATAAAAGAAAGAACTAAAGAAACTGATTCATGAGGAACAGTTTATTTACATAGTTTCAAAACATCTCCCCACAAAATACTTATTAAGGAAAATAACTTTACAATACAGAAACCTAACACCACCTAAGTCATCAAAGTGAACATAAATAAGAGAACAAATCAAAAACCTGTGCCTCCTGATAAGATGTAATGAAAAAAAGACAACACCACATTTATGATATTCCTGACAAAGAAGTGTGAAAACTTGAATGTAATTATGGGAAAAAAATTAGACAAACCAAAATTGAGGAAGATACTGGGGGAAAAAACCCTGACTTACACCCTTTCATGAACATCAAGTTCATGAAAATCAAGTAAAGAACAGGGAACTATAACTTGCAATCTCTGGTTTTGGTTCCTAGTCACAAGATAAGAAAAATGCTCTTCAAAATTCTCATACTCTAACCTTACAGTCCAAAATATACAAGCTCACTCATTCTGGCATAGGAGAAAAGTGAAGAAAACCCCCAAACTCAATACAATCCCAAAGCTGGTCAGACTTCCATACTTCTACGTGTTCTATCTCCACTATCGCAGCCGTTATTACTAGTAATAATTGCTAGTGATCATTACTAAGAATGATAATAGCCACATTTATTATTTGTGACGTGACAGGAATGTATTATTTAATTTGATGTCGTGGCAACCTTATAAGGTTGTTAATATTATGCCCCTTTTAAAGACATGGAAATTAAGACTCAAAAAGAAATTAAGAATAAAGCATGCACTTGAACATGTTATAAATTTTTGCTAATGCATTAAATATAAACATAGCTTTTAAATGTCCTTACAGGAAAATTAATGGTATAATTTTATACTTTTTGATAAAACATTAATCTCTGATTTAAGAGAAAAGCCAAAGAAACTTTAGCAAAATGAAGTACTTTTTAGAAAATTATAGCATATTAACATAGACAGATATTAAAATGAGTTTTATCCATTGACTATAATAGAGCTGCAATAATATTTAATATCTGACTACAATCTGGCAAAAATATTCCACTAAAAGAGAATTTTATACCCCATATAGTAGCTAAGTTCTGACCTCTAGTGGCAATTTTTCATTACTACCACTGAACTTTTTTTTTTTTTGAGAGAGAGAGTCTCGCTTTGTTGCCCAGGCTAGAGTGAGTGCCATGGTGTCAGCCTAGCTCACAGCAACCTCAAACTCCTGGGCTCAAGCAATCCTGCTGCCTCAGCCTCCCAAGTAGCTGGGACTACAGGCATGTGCCACCATGCCCGGCTAATTTTTTCTATATATATTAGTTGGCCAATTAATTTCTTTCTATTTATAGTAGAGACGGAGTCTCGCTCTTGCTCAGGCTGGTTTCGAACTCCTGACCTTGAGCGATCCGCCCGCCTTGGCCTCCCAGAGTGCTAGGATTACAGGCACGAGCCACCATGACCGGTCCACTGAACTATTTTTACATTATTTTAATGACAAATCTATTTTGGTGATGTAGATCAACGTATAGTTTCCATTAAGTTTTTAAATATTTAAGCAGAACTTTTAGATATAAAATATTACTACATGGTTAAAAATTTTGGTATCAAAGTCCCGGAATTAAATCTTAGCTCTTAACTTGTTAGGTAAACTTTGGGCAAATTACCAAACTTCTCTGAAACTCACTTTTCAAATCTATAAAACGGCAAATAACAGCATTTAGATAAATATTAATCATCCCCATTGTTAATTTAATCATGAAATCTGTAACTGGACCTCATTTTATGGAGGGTCTTCAGCCCTTATCTTCACTAAGACTTTTCATAAATAATAATATCAACCCATTTCCAACAAGTCACATAAGTCAAACTGCAAAAATCACAGCCAATTTAGAATACAATCTCTAATGAAAATCTATTTCCAGAATTTCATTGGCTTTATCTGAGAAGGATGACTTGGATAGTGTTCATTTTTTTTAATTTGTTGAAAAAAAAGAAAGTGATCCTAGGAAGAAATGTAATTATCCCTGTTAAAACACCATTAGTGTATACTTTTTCAGCAGTCATAAAAGACTTTATGGGAAAAATGACTGGGAACTATCATTTAGATTTCTTTTCCACACATCTCTGGATCTCTTAATAAATTAGAAATCCTAATTTTATTAAGAATGAAACAAAGAAAACTACTAAGCATTGATGAAAGAAATTGTAGATGACATAAACAAAACATAGAAAAACATCCCATGCTCATGGATTAGAAGAATCAATATTGTTAAAATGACCATACTGTCCAAAGTAATCTACTAATTCAATGCAATTCCTATCAAAATATCAACATCATTTTTCACAGAATTAGAAAAAGCAATTCTAAAGTTCATATGGAACCAAAAAAACAGCCCAACAGCCAAAGCAATCCTATGTGAAAACGACAAAGCTGGAAGCATCACATTACCAGACTTCAAATTATACTACAAAGCAAGAGTGGCCAAAATAGCATGGTGCTGGTATAAAAATAGACGTATAGATCAATGGAACAGAACAGAAAACCCAGAAATAAAGCCACCAACCTATAGCTAATTGATCTTCAACAAAAACATACTGGGCAAAGGACACTCTATTCAATAAATGGTGCTGGGAAACAAATGAAACTGGACCCCTATCTCTGACTATATACAAAAATTAACTAAAAATGGACTAAAGACTTAAATGTCTCGGTTCTTCCCTGGTCTATAAAAAAAAATAAATAAATAAATAAAAATTTTAAAAAAAGACTTAAATGTGGCCAGGCTCTGTGGCTCACACCTGTAATGAGCACTTTGGAGGCTGAGACAGGAGGATGGCTTGAGGACAGAAGTTTGAGACCAACCTGGGCCACATAGCAAGATCCCATCTCTAATAAAAAATTTAAAAATTAGCCAGGTGTAGTGGTGCATGCCTACAGTCCCAGCTACTCAGGAGGCTAAGGCAGGAAGATCGCTTGAGCCCAGGAATTCAAGATTACAGTGAGCTATGATCACACCACTGCTCTCCAGCCTAGGTGACAGTGAAAAAAGGGGTGGGGGGGACTTAAATATCTAAAACTATAAAAATTCTAGAAGACAATCTAGAAAAATTCTTCTGGACATTGACCTAGGCAAAGACTTGGCCGGGTGCGGTGGCTCATGCCTGTACTCCTAGCTCTCTGGGAGGCCGAGGTGGGAGGATCGCTCAAGGTCAGGAGGTCGAAACCAGCCTGAGCAAGAGCGAGACCCTGTCTCTACTAAAAATAAACACAAATTAATTGGCCAACTAAAACTATATAGAAAAAAGTTCGCTGGGCATGGTGGTGCACGCCTGTAGTCCCAGCTACTCAGGAGGCCAAGGCGGGCAGATTGCTCGAGGTCAGGAGTTCGAAACCAGCCTGACCAAGAGTGAGACCCTGTCTCTACCATAAATAGAAAAAAATTAATTGGCCAACTGATATATATAGAAAAAATTAGCCAGGCATGGTGGCGCATGCCTGTAGTCCCAGCTACTCGGGAGGCTGAGGCAGGAGGATTGCTTTAGCCCAGGAGTTTGAGGTTGCTGTGAGCTAGGCTGATGCCACGGCACTCACTCTAGCCTGGGCAACAAAGTGAGACTCTGTCTCAAAAAAAAAAAAACAGAAATAGACAAACAAGACATAACTAAAAAGCATCTGAACAGCAAAAGAAATAATAGAGTGAAGAGACAGCTTACAGAATGGGAGAAAATATTTGCAAACTATGCAAAGGACTAATATCCAGAATCTATAAGGAACTCAAATAACTCAAAATAAATAAATAGGCCGGGCGCGGTGGCTCAAGCCTGTAATCCTAGCACTCTGGGAGGCCGAGGCGGGCGGATTGCTCGAGGTCAGGAGTTCGAAACCAGCCTGAGCAAGAGCAAGACCCCGTCTCTACTATAAATAGAAAGAAATTAATTGGCCAACTAATATATATATGTAAAATTAGCCGGGCATGGTGGCGCATGCCTGTAGTCCCAGCTACTCGGGAGGCTGAGGCAGAAGGATTGCTTGAGCCCAGGAGTTTGAGGTTGCTGTGAGCTAGGCTGACGCCACGGCACTCACTCTAGCCTGGGCAACAAGCGAGACTGTGTCTCAAAAAAAAAATAAAAAAAAATAATAAATAAATAAATAATCCTATTGAAAAGTGGGCAAAGGACATAAACAGACATTTTTCAAAAAAAAGACATACAAATGACCAGCAAGCATATGAAAAAATGCTCAACATCACTAACCATCAGAGAAAGGCAAATTAAAAGCACAATGAGATACCATCTTACACCACCTTACACAGCCATCTTAACAGTCAGAATGGCTATTATTAAAAAGTCAAAAAATAACAAATGTTGGCAAGGATGTGGAGAAAAGGGAACACTTATACACTGTTGGTGGGTATAGAAATTAGTACAACTTCTGTGGAAAACACTATGGAGATTCCTCAAAGATCTAAAAATAGAACTACCATTAGATCCAGCAGCCCCACTACTGGGTATCTATCCAAAGGAAAAGAAATTTTTATATCAAAAAGATACCTGCACTGGAATGTTTATCACAGCACTATTCACAAAAGTAAAGACATGGAATCAACCTAAGTGTCCATCAATGGATGACTGGAAAAAGAAAATGTCACAAACACACATACACCATTGAATGCTACTCAGACACAAAAAAAGAATGAAATGGACAAAACTTGGGGGCCATTATCTTAAGTGAAATAACTAGAAACAGAGGCTGGGCGTGGTGGCTCACGCCTATAATCCTAGCACTCTGGGAGGCCAAGGCGGGCGGATTGCTCGAGGTCAGGAGTTTGAAACCAGCCTGAGCAAGAGGGAGACCCCGTCTCTACTATCAATAGAAAGAAATTAATTGGCCAACTAATATATATAGAAAAAATTAGCCGGTCATGGTGGCACATGCCTGTAGTCCTAGCTACTCAGGAGGCTGAGGCAGGAGGATTGCTTGAGCCCAGGAGTCTAAGGTTGCTGTGAGCTAGGCTGATGCCATAGCACTCACTCTAGCTTGAGCAACAAAGCGAGACTCTGTCTCAAAAAATATATATATATATATATATATATATATGTGTGTGTGTGTATATATATATATATATATATATATATATAAAACTAGAAGCAGAAAGCCAAATACTACACATTCTCACTGATAACTGGGAGCTAAACAATGTGAACACATGGACATAGAAAATGGAATAATAACATTGGAGACTCAGGAGGGTAGCAGATGGGCGAGGGATGAGGAATTACTTAATGGGCACAATATACACTATTTGGATAATGACTACACTAAAAGCCCAGATTTCACCACTATGCAATATATCCATGTAATGAAACTACACTTGTGAACCTTAAATTCATACAAATAAAAAAATTTAAAAATATATATATATATATATACAAAACTGAAAAATAATTAAATAAAAAAACTTAAGGGAATAGAATCATTCCCATTTTGCTCTTCTGCCTTCTGCCAAGGAAGGACACAGTAAGAGGACCCTCACCACACACTGAATACTGGCACCTTGATCTTGAACTTCCCAGCCCACAGAACTGTGAGCAATTAATTTTTATTGTTTATTTTTTAATAATAATAAATGTCTCATAATCCTTTTTGAGGATAATGTTTTAAATCATTTATTGTCATATCACTTTTTATAATTTTTTTTTTTTTTTTGAGACAGAGTCTTGCTCTAGAGCACCATAGCTCACTGTAACCTGAAACTCCTCAGCTGGAGTGATCCTCCTGCCTCAGCCTCCCAAGTAAGTGGGTCTACAGTAGCTGGGACTACAGATGCATGCCACCACTCCCAGCTAATTTTTCTATTTTTAGTAGAGATGGGGTCTCACTCTTGCTCAGGCTAGTCTCAAACTCCTGAGTTTAAGCAGTCCTCCTGCCTCGGCCTCCCAGAGTGCTAGCTAGGAATCCAGGCATGAACCACAACACCCAGCCTATAATTTTTTAAATATATGTTTATATTAACAAGTCCAGAATAATGTGATATCCACGTAATTCATATTAAGAATTAACATTTCTGAAAGCTAAGAAATACTAGGAATACATACAAGTAAATGTATTTATTTGTATGTTAAATAAGTGCCACATTTGTGATTTATATTTCATGCTAATCAGATCTGAATAATGAAAGAAATTCCCAATTTACCAGTGGTTAACATTCTTCAAATAATTATTTTCCTTACATTTTACCTCCCTAGGCGACTAATCACATTGCTAATCATGTGTAATAATAACAACTTTTCATGCCAATTGAAGGAATTTGCTACAGATGATTAATTAACCTTACAAAGGAATTGGTGGTTAATTTACAAGGAAATTGTGAGGAGTGTTTAGTGCCCTGAGTTTCTCAGAGTAAAAGAAAACTGATTTTTAAAAAATTATTGGCTGGATCCAGTGGCTCATGCCTATAATCTCAGCACTCTGGGAAGCCAAGGTGGGAAGATCACTTGAAGCCAGGAGTTCTGGATCAGCCTGAGCAAGAGCAAGAATCTGTCTGAACTAAAGATAGAAAAAACACAAAGAATACAAAGGAAAAATACAAAAATTAGCTGGGTGTGGTGGCGCATGCTTATAGTCCCAGCTACTCAGGAGGCTGAGGCAGGAGAATCACTTGAGCCCAGGAGTTTTAGGGTGCAGTGAGCTATGACGATGCCACTGCACTCTAGTCAGGGCAACAGAGTGAGACTCTACCCCAAAAAAAAAAGAAAGAAAAAAAATTGTTTCTTAATTCATTTATAATTATTTGTACTATTGTCCAACACTCTACCCTGTATACTTATATATTTTAATAACAAAAGGGCAAACTAATTTATTTAACTATTAACTATTCTCAATTTATACTTAAGTAACTATAAGGCCTGTATTCAAACATAAGTTCTGAAGCTGAGAAGTGTTTTAAGTTCCCATGTTTCAAAGTTGTGGTTCGCCTGAATTTGAGCTCAAAATCCAGCAATTGTTTGGATCAGAATTCCACTATTTTCACAGAGTTCATGGGAATGCATTAAAACTTTGTTATATTCTATCTTGCCACTAGGAATCATGATATATTTTCTTACCTTCTTTTAAATGAAGCTCAGGGAAAAATTATCTTTACTTACAAATTGCAAATATATTGATAAATTTGTATTTATGAAATGTATCAATTTTACTACATTTGTGATATTATAAGGACAGAATGTCTAACTCTTTAGGGCCACTAATTATTCTATATTATCTGTGTGTCTACTACACTTTCTGAGCTTTCTTATGATTTTTACAGTTGAGCCTAATGTTGTTCCAGGGTAATTGTATCAGATGAAAATATCATTAATTTTTGGTTTATTTTTTCAAAGTTTATATCTTTTTGGTCCTGGTGCTGTTTACTCTGATTGCATGGCTACTGCTTCCAGGAAAATATTGAGTAAAATACTTTTTACTTGGAAAAAAAAAAAATCTAGCAATTGATATGTTAGTTCCTGAATCTTCTAATAGTCATACAGTTATGCTATTTGAAAACTTCTCGACTGAATAGAAATGCATTATATTATTCTGCCAGTAATACTACCTCGTTAAGTAGAGTTAAAGGGTACTACCATTCCTAAATCCCATATACCCTCATTTGCACATGCATTTGCACATCCGTCACAGGCCCATCTCACATATGCACATCCTGATATTTTTCCAAATGCAAAAGAACTGAGAAGAAAAATTGTAAGACACTGGTTTTCAGCTTTAACATCTTGTCTGCTTAGAGCACAAATTTGTTACATGCAAATTTTTTATTTTTCTTCAAGGAGGAAGAAACAGAGTACCAATGTTTTTCAGTTACAGACATCATCTGTACATTCAGTATAAAAATTCTAAATTTCAAGCAGGCAAGAAAAAATAAACAGATTTTGTCAAATAAAATTTATAGGAGGCCATTGGTTTGGACTCCTGCACTAGGCCCAACAGACGAAACCAAAATGGAACTACTCATGCTGAAGTTCCATTCACCAAGCCACAACTAAATTGTTTATCTGATCTAAGAAATCAGGAAAGGGAGATATCATAGCCAAATCCCCAAACAGGCCAGTTTTAGCTGGCATAAGCAAGTCCCCTCTGCTTTAACCTTTATAAGGAAAGCAACCTTAAAATGGCCAATCTGCTTCTTGCTCTGTTTCTGCTTTTTTCAGCAGTTTTCTGTCTATAAAGCCAAACTCCTCTGCTCAGCTCATCAGAACACCCATTCTATTTTATAGAACAGGCTGTTGCCTGATTCTAGAATTGCAAATAAAAGCAATTTAAGATCTTTAAGCTAAATTGGTTTTAAATCTTGTCTTTTGACAATTCCAAAAGGAAAATGGAAGATGAGTGGAAATAGAAAAGAGAAGGATATCATAGCTGAGGCCTGTGTCTAAAAAAAAAGGAAAGAAAGAAAAAAGAAAAGAGAAGGATGAATGAGCTTCAGCTACTCCAACTGGTAGCAGGTAAACAAAACAGTCAAGTCCTTGACTTTAAAAAATGTATTAAGTACCTGATTCAAACACACACCCACAAATGCTTACAGGTACAAACTCCTCCGCTGGGGTATACATTTACTCTTTTCCCCACCAAGCATCCCACTTTCCCTTCTTAAGGGAAGGGATATCTTGCTTCTACACAGGAAATGCCAGGCCTTTCATCCTCTTGACCCTTGTATTTCAGGCTTACTCTGAGCCCCAGAGGTAGGGCATTTGACCCAGACCTAACCCTCTCCTGACATCAGTGGGTCACTTCAGCCAACCAGAAAAATCAGAGACAATCTTGGGCATTTTGTTTGAATGGCTCAAGTCATCTCTCTTAAGAGAGGTCCTCCCTCTTTCCCATTGTCCTTGATGCCAAGAGGATGTAGAGGGTGGAGCCATGGCAGTCATTCTGGCTCTATGAGGGAGGGCCTGAAGGGACCAGGGAGGGATACCATGAGGGCCTAAAATGAAACCAGAATTGAGAGAAGAGAAATCACATCCTGATAACAGCATGAGAACTCTGGATCTAGCTTCTTGATGCCAAGATCTATCTCAGTACTTTTCAGTTATAAGAACCAATAAATTTCTCCTTTTTTCCTTAAACTTGTTGGAGATAGGGTTTTTTTGTTTCATTTTGATTTTAGTTTTTGTCATTTGTAACCAATAGAGTATTCACTAATAAACCAAGACCCTGACATCTTAATAATGACATAAAAAATACACAGAAATTTAATTGCTCAAATGCCCATATTAGTCATATGCCAAATGTGTCTTCTTCATATTTCTGATTCATTGTTTTATGGGATTTCAGTAGCTCTATTTAATGGTGCGCAGTTTTAATATCATAATAAATATACAATTTAATCAGTATAAATTTGATTGTATCAAATAATTATGCTTTTCATATGTATCATTTATAAAATTATTTTCAAATATATTTTTTAAATCCATAAAACATGACTGGAAAAGATATTATTAGTCACAGTTTATAGACTAAGAACTAACCAAAATTTTTAAGTGTTGACCTGGCCCTAAGACCTCATACCTAGTAAGTGATAAGGATCAGGACTTTTTTTCATTATTCTTTATTATCTTTATATTCATCATTCATCACTCCACAAATACTTTTTATCTTGAAAAGTATAATTGGCTATAAGTGCAAACAAGTCATAAGTAAGCATTAAGTTCCATCAAAGTAAGAGATATAAGACTTTTTAAAATAGTATAATCTTACCTAAATCAATATCTCGAATTCCCATGTACAATTCAAGAAGATCATCAATCTTTTCAATTGCCTTTGCTTTGGTTTCAGAAGGCTGTATCAAAGAAGAGAGAAATAACATAATACATTACATTTATATTGAAATTTCATGATTTGTGGGGCATATATAAGGAGAAATCTGATGTGCAGCCAGGTCATAGTTGTATACTTCAGCTAATTTTAATGGAAATAGATCTTCTACAATGTGCTCTGTAACTAAATACAAATCAATACAGCAAATACTTATATTTAGTGTCAGCATTAAGTGTTACAGATTCAAAACAGAAAAGCCAGGAACACAGTTCTTAAGTAGCTAACAATCTAGAAATGAGGAGAGATGTGAAAATAAATAATTGTATAACAATTTTTAAAGCATAAAAAAGGTACAGAAGCATCACAAGGGAGGAAGCAACTTTATTTCTCTAATAGTCATGGAAGATTTCCAAAAGAAGGTGACTTAACAACTGCAAGATGAACAGGAGATAAGCAGGGGAGGGCACGTCAAGCAGAAGGCAATAGATAGGCAAAGTCTACCTGATGTAACAGAGTCTGAGAGAAGATGACATCAAGTCAGAGGGACTGCAAGAAGTCCCATGTGACTGGAGAACACAGTGACAAACATGACTAGGTCGGAAGGGGTCCTTTGCCATGAGGATTTTGGTCTCTATTGTGCAGGCCAGCATCTCCAAACTTTTGATGGCTCACCCTAATAGTAAAACATTTCTGAACATATATCCTTATGATTTGTGTTAGTTAATTTTATTGTACCACTTATAAATTATATACATGTATTACCATATTGATATGTTGTATACATTACAAAAATACCCTTAAAAAGGGAAATTTTATAAAAATGAGATAATAATGAAATTATTTATTTTTTGTTTATTTATTTATTTATTTATTTGGTGGGGTAGAGATGGAGTCATGCTATGTTGCCCAGGCTAGTCTCAAACTCCTGGCCTCAAAAGACCCTCCTGCCTTGGTCTCTCTAAGTGCTGAGATTGCAGGTTTGAGCCGCCACACCTGACCTGAAATAGCATTTTTAAAATACTTTTTGTGTTAGGCATCAATGGTACCAAAACATTTTTGCTCTTCCTAAAACTATCATTAAAAGTTTCATAAAAAGAAACATGATTGTATAAGTCTTAATATTCTTTTAAATTTTGGGTTTACTATTGGATACATTCTGATTCTAAGTTCAGTTGATTTCAAAACTTGGTTTTAAATGGTTTCATAGCTAAAAAAAGGAATTGCCCAAAGATGTTAAATACTCAACTCTAGGTGCAAATATAGAATTCGTGATTAGTTAGATTGTAAGAATTTCACATTACTTTTAATATTGTTATAACTATATGTTGCTTTGTAGTCTCAAAATGTATTAAAATCAGGCATTTTTTTTTTTTTTTTTTTTTTTTTTTTTTGAGACATAGTCTCGCTTTGTTGCCTAGGCTAGAGTGAGTGCCATGGCGTCAGCCTAGCTCACAGCAACCTCAAACTCCTGGGCTCAAGCAATCCTTCTGTCTCATCCTCCCAAGTAGCTGGGACTACAGGCATGAGCCACCATGCCCGGCTAATTTTTTTATATATATTAGTTGGCCAATTAGTTTCTTTCTATTTATAGTAGAGACGGGGTCTCGCTCTTGCTCAGGCTGGTTTCGAACTCCCGACCTCGAGCAATCCACCCGCCTCAGCCTCCCAGAGAGCTAGGATTACAGGCGTGAGCCACCGCGCCCGGCCTAAAATCAGGCATTTTATAGCAAATGAAAATTTATTTCCTTGAAGATATTAGTACAATTTTCTCACATTTTTATTTACAAGAACTAAGCCTTAAAAACAATAACAGAGACGACATATTGCTCTTGCCTTCATTACAGTGTATTTTGAATTGTCTGTGTAAAGCAACCGGCTATGCAAAGTAATCTAGGTATTAACCTTTGTATCTATCCAGTCATATTATAAGTGATGGTCACAGGTGTCAGTATCCTTATACACAATGGCCACCAATATTTCACCATTTGAATAGCTCCTATTAGCTATTGATTAGCTCTTGATGTATACCTCTTCTCTACCCACGTTCTGTTTGCCTGGGTTGCGTCCTCACCTTTTCTGGTTTGCAGAGGTTTCTTAATTTGTCTCCCTGCCTGCAGTCTTCAGGTTCTCAAATCCATCCTGCTCCACAACCAATCCCCTAGAACCAAGGGATTTTTCTACAACACAAAATTGACTGTGTTGCTCTCCTTGCAATTCCTAAATGGCTCTCTCATGATGCCCAGGCCCTTCACCTCCTAACCCCAGCCTAAACCTTCAGCCTTATCACCCCCAACCAGATACTCCCAGTACCCGATTCCCCAATCTCATGGGAGGCTTACAAGGCCCTCAAGCCCATCATTGTTTCATGCCTAGAATACTCTTCTTCTTCTCATTTTGAACCCACTCACTCATTTCTTCTAGAAGGAAACTCTCCCTGACTTCCTTTCTTTCCCTATCACAGATAACAGTTGATGAGTCCCTTCTTCGTGACAGTGTATATCCTGTACATACTTTCATTAACCCTGTCCCGCTGGCCTGTAAGAGCTTCTTTTCATGCCTCTCTCCCTTTAGAGGAGAAACAAGGTCGTTATGCATCTTCGCATCATCAGCACCTAGACTGTGCCTGTCTCAACAAGCACATATTGAATAGAGTACGAGGTATGCAAGTGCAGTATCTTATAGTTTTCAGCATTTGTGCTAGGTTATAAGGGAGTGATTTGTTTCAAATCCTGTAAATCCTTTAAATCCTTAAGTGTTTGAAATTTAAATTGTAGGTCATTTGTATCAGATTTAATATTAGCACCAAACCAGCTTTTTCCTTTCATTATGAGCTATTTTTAATTGCCCTATTTAATTAAACAGGCTATGAAAATAGGAATGGATTTTTAGATGTTTATCTTTGAATGAATCTTTCCTATGTCCCCAGATAGACTTTAAGCTACTCTTTTTCATCCCAGCAACTTATATGTGGCTTGTGTTTACATAAGTAAATATTTATGAATTATGCTATTAGAACATGCAGACGCTTCTTCCTTTGCGAGCTGTTTAAAGGTCTGCCCATTTTTCCTCGAAGCCCTGAGAAAAGACAGAGTTGAGCTTCTCCTTGCTCCCCACTGCTGGCCCCTTCCCTCTATTCTTCCACTGGGGTTTGTCCGGTCCTTCAATAGACAGTTACTGGCCCTCCACAATATGCCAGGCAGTGTGTTGGGCAAGTGGGAAAGCAAAGGCTCAAAATGACCAGAAGTCACTGTCCTGGGTTTTCTTCACGTGCCTCATCATCTGATTTGCAAAATGCTTTTGGCTTTCCCAGGTCTCTTAGCTGCCATTTGCTTCCTGATCAATCCTTTCTTTCCCCCAGAACCAAAGCACCCCACTCAGAATCTTCCTCCGGATTCCCCAAAGCTGATAACACCCTGAGTGGCTCAGATATTCCTAAGGCTACCTTGGCCTCATGGGCGCTTGAATGTCTGCTCTAACCAACCACTCCCATGGCTGACCCTGGGGCACTGTCACCCAACCAGCTCTGGGATCCCACTCTGTGAGACAGCCTCCCGACTGCTCACCTGTGTCCTTTGTTCTTCAAACACATGGGAATCCTGGGAGAGTGTCACACACACAGAGGCCTGTGCCCATGCCCGCAGGAGTTCCCGGCCCTCAGACACCTACCCAACTTCCCTTCACCTGTGGGATGACTTCATTCCCATTTCCGTCGCTGTTGCGTGCGGACCTGCTGCTTGTCACTCAGAATCTTCACCACTGCCACCCCAACCCTGCTGTTCCCTTCTTCCACCCTTCTTGCCTTCATTTGTCTCTTCGCCTTCTAGTGTTTTTCACTCAAACACTGACTTTTATACAGACACAGTCAGTCCATCAGCAAAACCCTTGCTTTTTTCAAGCTAAAATGAATCCTTAATTAATTAATTAATTCAGCAAAGATCTGAGTTCCTTTGATATATCAGGTCCTATTCTAGGTGGTGGTGACACAGCAGCGAACAAGACATGAGCAAAGGAGCTAGGCAACAGACAAAATTAAATAAATAAAGACATGAGTCCTACGGTATTTAGTGCTTTGAAGAAAACAAACAGTCTGGGCGTGGTGGCTCAGGCCTGTAATCCTAGCACTCAGGGAGGCTGAGGGAGGATCGCTTGAAATCAGCAGTTCGAGACCTGCCTCAGCAAGAGCGAGACCCCATCTCACTAAAAAAGAAATAAATTAGCAGGGCAACTAAAATAGAAAAAAATATATATATATTAGCCAGGCATGGTGGCGCATGCCTGTAGTCCCAGATACTCGGGAGGCTGAGGCAAGAGAATTGCTTGAGGCCAGGAGTTTGAGGTTGCTGTGAGCTAGGCTGATGCCTCGGCACTCTAGCTTAGGCAACAGAGTGAGACTCTGTCTCAAAAAAAAAAAAAAAAAGAAAGAAAGAAAAGAAAACAAAGGCATGGGAAAGTGGGCAGTAGGAGGGGTGGAGGAATTGCTATTTATACAGGACACTCAGAAAAGGCCTTTGACGTGAGCACTCAGGCCAAGAAAACAGCAACACAGAGACCCTGGGGTGGGGATACAACTGCAGCATTTGGGGACAGGGAGGAAACTGATGTGGCTGATGCAGAGGAAGCCAGGCAGGAGTGGTAGGAAGTGAGATCAGAGAAGAAATGCGGGATCATGTTGGTCTCTCTGAGGAATTTAGCTTTTATTCTGAAAGACATGGGAAGCCACCAGAGGGTTGTGAACAGAAAAGTAACATAACCTCGCTTGTATTTTTAAAGGATAATTCTGGCTGCTGCTGAGCATAAATGGAAAGAGGGCAAGGAGGAGCACGAGGAGAGTAAACAGAAGGTGACAGCAATACACAGGGTGAGATGATGGTGCCTCGGGCCATGGTGGTGGGACAGAGGAAGAGAGTGGAGGTTGGACTCAGGTCTCTCGATGAGGTAGATCCACCAGGATTTGCTGATGGAAGCGATGTGGGATGAAAAAGAGAAGGGTCAAAGATGAGTACAAAATCTTGTACTTGAGAAGAGGAATTTATAAATATAATCTTTCATTATCAAAGTCTTCTTAAGTATCTTTAGTCCTACAGGTAGCTCTGAGACGAATTCTGCTCAGTTTTTGAGACAGTCCAGATGTCTACGGATTCTAGAAAAGTCATCTGCAGGCAGCTGAGAATTTCTATAGGTCATAATTTCTCACACACTTAGTTTCTATATTTCCTTTAGCCTTCAGTAATTTCCATATTGCTTAAATAATGAACTAAAAGTCCATGTTTTAATTAGAATGAATGGCATTTTATTTAACTTTGTCATTTTTGCCTTTATTTCCAACTCTAATAAACATGAATATCTATACATTTCCAAGCAGAATAGGAAGTAAATAAACATAACATACCACTTCTTCTATGGTGGCATGACCTTTTGGCCTCAGGCGAAGAGTTTCCCTTCCGGTACCAATTTTTTCTGCTGATGACTTTCCAGCTTTTGACCTTGGCCCTATTTCTATAAATATACAAAGAATGCAGAAAGGTACATATATTCAAGAAGAATTCCAACAGATTGCTGTGAAAGCTACTGTAGTTCTTATCACAAAACTATAGATAATTATTGTAGAGATATGATAAAAGGCATGCCTTCTTATAGAATTTCCCAAACTAAAATAAATTCACCTCTCATCCATTATTCTCATGTGGGAATCTGTATGAGAGAGTTCTGACTACAAAAAGAAAACGGATTACGTGAAATGTACAGATGGGAAAGACTGAAAGTTATAAGTAAGAAAAAATAAAACCATTAGCTATATTAGAAGAGTAAAGAAGGGTAAGTGGCAAGAAAGCAGCAGAAAAAGTTCAGCTGGACTTCATCAAGGTCATGAAGAAGGGGAAGAATCAGGTCTTGAAAGAACAGAGGACAGAGGCACTATAATTTGAGGACCTGCCCTCTACCTGATGCTTTATGTGCAAAATTCCATTTATTTAATACATACCAACCTACAAGGCGTGTTATAACTCTCATTTTTCAGATAAGGGACTTAAACTCAGTAAGAAATGAGGCTGGGATTCAAAACCAGGTCTTACGGGTACAGACCACATTCCAGATCCTACTATATGTTTTCCTCAACAACACTCGAGCCCCACACTTCTTGGAAGCAATTTTATCACTTGGAAGTAATAAAATCAGAGATGGCATACTAAGAGAGCCAGATTCCTAAAGGAAAAACGCCTGGGAGCAGGTTCCAAGGCAGGAATTCTCCAACAGCAATGATAAAGAAAGGAGTTAGAGTCCACATGAAGCCACTCCTTTCCTTATGCTTGTTTTTTCTGTTGTGTATTGTTTTTTGTTTTTTTTTCAGTGCACCAAGAGTCACCCCCAATACCAAGCAGAAACATAAATGAGTGAAAGGGAAGGGCAGGGACCAAGGATAATGGAAAGGATAATGCAGGCCAGTCCCACAACTTACTACCCTGTGGGAATGCAGGCCCTGCACACCCGGATCTACTTTTTTGCAAAGAAACTGGATACTCAAGAGTCTTTTATGAATCTCTCGATTTTTAAGTTTTT
Organism: Microcebus murinus; assembly: GCF_040939455.1. Taxonomy (NCBI): domain Eukaryota; kingdom Metazoa; phylum Chordata; class Mammalia; order Primates; family Cheirogaleidae; genus Microcebus; species Microcebus murinus. The sequence continues at coordinate 61,919,061 of NC_134105.1, read as the reverse complement.
TAAGTTTAGGCAATTAAGTCAAACTTTTAAAAACAACATGTTGGCAAAAATAAAAGAGATCTATGGGTCAGATTCCAATTGCAGGCCACCAAGATTTCAACCACAGTCTCTTGAAACATCCCTAGACCCCTTAACTGAGGACTCTATGTGGCAGCAGTTTGGGGCAAGGCAAGAGGTGGATGGGGAGAGGGATGCCACACCAAAGAACTGGAAACAACTGAGCTCCGGTGAGGAGACACAGGCAGGTCAGAAAATAAGAGTGGATGGTGAGGTCTATGCAAAGCTGTCAAGAGACAGACATAGAGGCCAGGAGCGGTGGCTCACACCTGTAATCCTAGCACTCTGGGAGGCTAAGGTGGGCGGATTGCTCAAGGTAAGGAGTTTGAAACCAGCCTGAGCAAGAGCAAGACCCCGTCTCTACTATAAATAGAAAGAAATTAATTGGCCAACTAATATATAGAGAAAAAATTAGCCGGGCATGGTGGCGCATGCCTGTAGTCCCAGCTACTCGGGAGGCTGAGGCAGGAGGATTGCTTGAGCCCAGGAGTTTGGGGTTGCTGTGAGCTAGGCTGACGAGACGGCACTCATTCTAGCCTGGGCAACAAAGTGAGACTCTGTCTCCAAAAAAAAAAGAGACAGACATCGAGTGGCCCACAAGAATGCATTCTTGCTTACTTAGAACCTAGAATAATTCTCATCTTCAGCCAAGTACTGTTTTGCTATTGGGAATCTATGCCAAAGCGATCAAGGATTTTGCATATCAGTTTTAACCTACATTCAGGAAAAAATTCACTAAAACATTAAGTTTTCCTCTGAGAATGAAATTATTAAAAATTATCATGCAATGAGTACACCAGGTCCCCCTAAGCAAAAACCTATAAATGGTGGCTGATGAGTTCTGGGAACACCCAAATGCTACTCCTGGTGATTGAATGGATTCTCAGGAGACTAGAGCTGTGTCAGCAAGCCTCCAGCACGGCCTTGCCGGTTACATTGCATCCTGAGGGAAAAAGGATTCTCATGTGCTCGGCATAGAGTTTCAAAAAGAGTGCCCAGAGAAAACGATTAAGTCCATCTGTCATCAGCAGTGTGAGTGCTGCCAGTCTAGAGTCACGTGTACGTCCCTAAAGTGGTGAAGACAGCCACAGCTTAACAGTACTAACAATAACCTAAGCAGCTCCACCCCACACTGACCCCGCCCTCTGAGAGCTCACCAAGCAACCTACCCTTTATAATTCATCCTCTCATATAAATTTCCTACAGGGTGGAAAATGAACAGCCCATCTAACACCTGTGTTTTTGTCCACCACTACATATACATTTCTATAATAATTGTAAAGTGGCCGGGTGTGGTGGCTCACGCCTATAATCCTAGCACTCTGGGAGGCCTAGGCGGGCTGATTGCTCGAGGTCAGGAGTTCGAAACTAGCCTGAGCAAGAACAAGACCCCGTCTCTACTATAAAAAAAAATAGAAAGAAAGAAATTGGCCAACTAAGATATATATAAAAAAAAAATCAGCCGGGCATGGTGGCGCATGCCTGTAGTCCCAGCTACTCGGGAGGCTGAGGCAGGAGGATCGCTTGAGTCCAGGGTTTGAGGTTGCTGTGAGCTAGGCTGACGCCACGGCACTCACTCTAGTCTGGGCAAGAAAGCGAGACTCTGTCTCAAAAAAATAAATAAATAAATAAAATAATTGTAAAGTAATATATTGGCATTCTGACTTACCAACATGTGCCTCTTATAAGTTTGGTGAGTATGATACAGCCCTGAAAAAATGAACAACTCTGATACATTGAAAAAAAAATAAAAAACCTTTTTGAAACTTACAAAGCTGACACATCATTATTGCCCAAAGTCCATAGTTTACATTAGGGTTCACTCCTGGTGTTGTATATTCTTACAGGTTGAAGAAATATATAATAATATATATTCACCAGTATAGGATCACATACAATACTATTACCACCCTAAAAATCCCCTGTAATCCACCTATTCTTCCCAGATTTTTTTTTTTATCATTATGTATTTGTATGTATTTGCCAAGCCGTCTTCTCAAAAGTGGCACCTCAAAACTAACCACTTGGTGGCACCAAAGCAAAAGTTAAATTTTAAGGTCTGGCCTAGACCAGCATCCAGAAGGGCAGTTTTCACCTACAAGGAAACAGAAGGCATGTTTCTCTATGATCCGATGATTTAGGTCCATAAATCAACTTGTTTATACATGAAAACAGGCAGGAAAATCCTGTTCATCCACAGGGGGGAGAAAACAGGTTTAGTGTTTTGAAACATTTTGAAAATCACGACTATTTTATAGTCTGGCCTACTTTTGGGGTGCTGGCCTGTCTAAGCATGTCTGACCAACTAGGCCAAGCCCTGAATCAGTCACTTCATGGTAATGGATGTGGTTTATACAGTAGACATTGGTAACCAGCCTGCAGCTAGCTGATTCACTAGCCCCTATCCCCACCAAATGTACTGGTCACTAGGGCTCAGGAGCACTCAGCTCATGGGTGCCTCGCTGCTCCCATGCTGGAGTTGCACATTACCTAGAAATAGTCATGTTTATTCCCACACCTTTTTGTGGCAATGTATCTGTCACTCTAATTATGTGCTTTAATGTAAAAGTACATGAGCTGATGAAATGAGTGTAAAATAAGGAGTTATTATTGCTATGAAAACTAGGTTGACTGCTTTGGAAAAACTCCATGAGGGTGAGTTGCAAAAAAAAAAAAAGAAAAAGAAAGAAAATTAGGTGTAGGCAAGACTCCTCTAGGAGCTTAGGAAAAATATCTTTAAACATCCTTCATTTCATATAAATGGGTTTTTTTCATGAAATAAAGCCCATAGATATGCATTAAAGTTTGGATTATATAAGAAAGAGGAAAGAACTCCAATTTGTGATCTCTACGCAAAGAAAAGGCATTTTGCATTACGAGTGGTTTTTTTTTAAATGTATATTTCTGTTTTAAATTAAAATGTTTATACATACATGTATCATTCTTTATAAGACCCCATTTAACTGAAACTTTTTTTTTTGAGACAAAGTGTCACTCTGTTGCCCAGGCTAGAGTGCAGTGATGTCATCATAGTTCAATACAACCTCAAAGTCCTGGGTTCATGCTGTCTTCTTGCCTCAGCCTCCCAAGTAGCTAGGACCACAGGTGTGTGCCACAACATCTGGCTCATTTTTCTACTTTTTTATAGACAGGGTCTCACTATGTCGCTCAGGTTGGTCTCGAACTCCTGGCCTTATTCAATCTCCCTACCTATGCCTCCCAAAGTGCTAGGATTGCAGGCATGAACTATTGCGCTTGGCCTGACACTTTTCAGTAAACAGGTGAACCCCTAGCCTCTGCTATACAGTGAAGCTCAGGAAGAGAAATGGGGAAATGGAGAAGACAGAAAGGTATCTGTCCCATCCCAAAAGCCTGCGCCTGAGCCGTAGGGAAAGAAGAGGTGCTGAAAGAAATGAAAAGCTCTGTTTTCAGCAGGAACACATGCAACATGGCTTAGATCCTCTACAGGTTGACCCAGTGGGGAGCCTGGGTATTCTCCCCACTTCTGCACAGAACAAGCCTTGTTCTGGTCCCATCAGGGCCCTTGCTGGCCTGGAGCATCACCATAAGAGCACAGGCAGAGACCACGATTCCAACATGAGGTGGGCACAGATGGACACAGCTGTCTCTAAGGTGTTCAGTGAACAAGAGCTAGCCCAAAGATGCCCACAGGAAAGAATGGAATGGTTAGGATACAGAGAACCAACAAGGTGCCTAACAGGACCAGTTCTTTTGAGCACATGTAAAACCCTTGGGAACATTTAGAAATAGTTGTAAATGGGTATGCTGCAGTGGGCTGAGGGCCTGTTTGAAAAGGAGGCAAGAGAAAAAATAAATCAGTGGCATTTTGGTGACAGAAAGGAAACCAACCAACCACTTTCCATTCAAAACAGTGGGATAAAAGTTCTTCTAATATTTCCCATCAGGTTTCAGCTGAAAGTAAGACCCCTTTCATTTTCCTGACTTCTCAAAAACATTATCTGGCCCTTTTAAAACATCTTGCAAGGACTTTACTACTGAGGTCTGATCATGTCTGCCTTAGCGCTCAGTTTCAAACATGGTGTGATAATGCCTGTGAGTCATGTGCTCAGCTGCATTCTGATCATTTATACCTAATGGCTTTCCTAGGAGGAAATTAATATCTTGATTTAATCTACACTGTTATCCACCATGTCGTGGTTAACAGTGTGTACTCTAGAGTCAGAGGACCTGAGTTAAAACCCCAGCTCCTCTGTTTACAAATTGTGTGACCTTGAAGACTATGTCCCTACCTGTGAAGTGAGAGTAACACCCATTTACAGTGTGGTGTTCAGCACTCAAAGGGCTACTGTAAGAAAGGAGCTTAGCCCGGCAGCCTGGATCGCATTAACAGGGTGCCACTGCTGGAGTATAGAATTTGCTTCTACTGGTGTATTTCAACCTGCAGAGACAGGAATCTGCTCTTCCACTCCCTCCCTAACAAAACCACTTATATCGGTTTTCTCTCTGAAAATGAGAAACATGCAAAGGTCTCTCTTCAAATGTTCAGAAAGTTGTCACTTCAAATACCAGGGGCAAAGGTCTCTTTTTTATTCTATTTCTCTCTTCTGTAAAACAATCTCTTGTCAATTTAGGAGAGAGTTGAAACAACCAATGGCCCTCCCATGGCTCCACTCAGATTCTCCAAAGAGGATGAGGGCTCAACGCCCTCCAGCGTCCATCTCTGTGGTGGCAGGATTTAAAGGGAAGGGGAAAAAGAAGGGTCCACTGAGGGGCCAGAGAACACAGAGTGAAATCTGTGGACTCTGTAGTCCCTTTGTCCCCCCTTTCTACCTCAATATCCCCTATTAAAGTCATGTGACACCATGTGGGCAAGGGACAGACATATCGTCACTCCATCCCGGAGAAGTGAACATACAGCCCACTCCCCTAACTGCCTGTGTAGGGCGAACTCATTACCTCATCAAATTCAACAATCAATTCCTGTAATTCCATCTCTGAAGTTACACAGCATCAAAAGAGTGAGCCAGCTGGCAACTCAGGCAGGACTTTGCAGGATGTGCACACCAACAACCCTCAGCATCGCAGGCCCAGAAATGCTTATATTGGTAGTGTTCCCAGAGCTGATCTAAATCTTAGGGATCAATTCTCACCAACAAAGCTTACAAAGAACAGATGTCATCAAATCCGTTTATTGATCCATAGGGAAAGATGGTATCAAAGGTCCAAGTGGACTCCCATGCTTCCTTCTGAAGAGCCTGAAACTTCCTGCAGAAATTGATTTTTAAGCAGAGACCCAACCATCAGGGTAAAGACAGCAAGACTAATGGGGAAGAAAGGAGGGGAGGGGAAAGTGTTCCAGGCTACAGTTCAGCAAGTGTAAAGGGCCCCAGAAGCAATGAGTGGAGAGTTTACATTTCAGAGTCCCTCCTAACTGGGTGAGTCTCAGTTCACAAGTTCTGTACCCCTCCCAGGAATGATTCACTTAGAATTTTCTTCCCGTTGAGTACCTGAAAGTTGAGTGTGCATGGAACCAGAGCAAAGGCCTTGGGAATGAAGGACAATTCTCTGCAAACAGGTAATTCACAAATACGTAGTACACAGACATATTTGTTAGATGTGCAGTGTTTTCAGGTGTTTTTAATTAGTTGCCATCTTTTAAAAAATTGGGTGATTTCTTATAAAAACTTAAATTTTAGGTTTCTCTTGGAGACTGACATTTCTACAAAGCAATAATAGTTAGAGTCAATAACTGTACCCTGGGTCTGGAGCTCCCTGCCCTCATTTTCAGATAAACTCTCAAGGTGGAGTGGTTCCCTCTACAGATGGCTACTAGCAAGTATGATATGTTGTTTCTTACATTAGTGTTTTTCTTAAAGAAATTTTATTTCAAAGGAATATACACATATATAATATTCATTTAGGGATAGTGATGTAATTCACCTGGGGAAAGTCAATTTAAAGGTAACGACTTTTTTAAACCAAGTAGTTAAAATTCTTTATATGCTCTTATTTATTCCGATAGATATTGTTATTATCCTAATTTTATTACTGAGGAACTCAAGGCTTGAGGAAGTGAGATGATTTCACCAGGGTCACAGACAATTGGCAAGTGGGCAGAGCTAGAATAAAAAGGCCTGGCAGGTCTACCCCAGAGACACTACTTGATTTTGCGTTCTACCAAAAATCACGGGTGGCCATTGATAACAAAGTTGTCTTAGTACCCACTGGTCATTTAAGGACCGCTGTGGTTCGGGAGAAGCTGACTCCTCCCAGCTTCAGATATGGGACACATGAATGCACCAAGCCAACTGATCCCCTTCATCACAGTGATTATTTCAGCGGTGAGCATGTGATAACAGTCAGGTAGGTCAGAATAAATCTCAGGACTTTTGCTAAAAATTCTGAGACAAGGACACTCTCCTTTTCTGCTCTGTGAGAATAAGGAAGCAGATGGTCCCAGCAATTGCTGATTGCTATCTTGGGATACAACGTGAAGCTAACCTTATAAGGATACTGAATGACGGAGTTGATCTGTCAAACAGAGAAGAGAGAAAATGAGTCAAATGAGTCCTAGTCACATAGTATGGGCCCTCCATAGAGCTTTGCTAATGCCAGCATCACTCACGGACTGCTGATAAATAAGATTCCCTTTTCTGCGTAAGCCAGTTGGTAGGGTTTTCCACCGTCTCCAACTGAAAGGCATCTCACGGATACGGAATTCTGTCCAGTGAAGCAACCCATCTAAAAAGAGCTTCCAATGCATGGACACACTCAAATGGCACCGTCTGTAACAGGCCACGTGCTTTCTACCCTGCATCCACCCTGAACATACACAACACACTTCTCAGAATAATTGACACACAATCTAGCTGTGTCCCAGAATTTAAAATGTTAACTATGCATTCCCTTTTTCTATGTGTCCTTCTCTCCAAAATTTCTCTGACTTCTTCAGAATAGGCTTTAAAAAAAAAAATACAGCTAACAGGGTACTTGGACAAACAAAAGCAAGAAAAAGGAGATATATACTGATGCCACCTGCATGAAGATGTCAGTTGTTGTCTATTGGATCAAAAGCGCTGCCGACACATGAATGAGCCCCGCAAGAACACAAAGTTCACTCTTAACTGTTCCTTTGATGAGACAGAACAGTGCATGTCAAGTATCAGAAGTACAATACCTATGCCCAAAATCTTCTTGTTCTTTAGTTAAAGGGTAATTTGAGGAAACCCCAACTCTGTTTTTATAACTCCCTAAAACTGCAAGCAAAAGTTAATGTGCATCTCTGGGGAGAAAGTTCATAGCTTTAATCCAAAAGAGTCTGTGTTACAACAAAAAATTATAAACTTAAGGAAAATTCCAATTTAAGGAAGTAAAGGATAATTATGGTTTTTTAAAAAAGTAACTAAAATATTTTTATTCTTTTACTTATTTTACTCTATAGTAAATATTTATCACGGGAATTCAAGAAAAAAATTATCATGGAAATTCAAGAACTAAAAATTATCATGGGAATTCAAGAAATGAAAGTAATTGTTCATGTTTATTACTGACATTTATTACACACATTTCCCCCTAAACTTTAAAAAGTTAAGTAGTTCAAAACCACAATGAGATACCACCTAACCCCAGTGAGAATGGCCTGTATCAAGAAATTCCAAAACAACAAATGCTGGAGAGGATGTGGAGAGACAGGAACACTCTTACACTGCTGGTGGGACTGCAAATTAGTGCAACCTTTATGGAAAAGAATTTGGAGATACCTCAAACAGCTAAAAATAGAAATACCATTCGATCCAGCAATAGCATTGTTAGGCATCTACCCAAAAGAGCATAAGACATTCTATTCTAAAGACATCTGCACCCGAATGTTTATGGCAGCACAATTCACTATTGCAAGGACATGGAAACGACCCCAGGGCCCGTCAATTCATGAGTGGATAATTAAAATGTGGTATATGTTCACAATGGAATATTACTCAATTCTAAGAAACGACAGCGAGCTAGCACCGCTTATACTATCCTGGATTAAGCTTAAGCCCATTATCCAAAGTGAGGCGACACAAGATCAGAAAAATGGGCTCCACATGTACTGGCCATCAAATTGGTACTGACTGATTAAAACTATAGTGCTCAAATGGTGGTAGTGTTCACCAGGGATTCAGGGGTTTGGGAGGTAGACCCACATCTTAGGGATGTGATGAGCACTGTGGAGGAGAAGAGCATACCTCTAACCCTTCCTAAGGAGAGGCAAAGATATAAAATGTAACCAAAATGTAAAAAAAAAGAAAAAACATTTATCAGGTGTGGGGCAGGTGGGAGGGGGAGGAGGGGAGGAGTGTATACCTACGTAATGAGTGCGATGCGCACCACCTGGAGGATGGACCGCTAGAAGCTCTGACTCAGTGGGGGCAAGGGGGTGGCAAGGGCAATATATGTAACCTTAACAACATTTGTACCCCCATAATATGATGAAATTTAAAAAAATTTTTTAAAGTTAAATAGTTAACAGATACTGCCAGTTTAAAGAGTTGATACAACATACTATCCTACCACATTTCTCACTATTGAACTATTATAAATAGTCTCTTATTATGAATAGTTCAATTAAAGAAAATTGTTTAATGAGGAGAATCATGGAGTTGAAAATTGTAAAGCCATTACATGTAGAATAATTAAGTTTCCTCTATTTCTTAGAATTCTAGCCTTATTAATAAATAATTGTTTTCTGGTTACGAAAGTTAATATGTTTGTTTTATTTTTAAAATTTGGAAAACACAAGAAGCCTAAAGAAATAAAAGTTATCCATATACTCACCACCTAACAATAACCACTGTTAACACTTGACAATCAGCAAGTCATTATTCTCTACACTTAAGTATAGTTTTTACAAAATTGGGGTATTACTATACATTGTTTTTTAAATCTGCTTTTTCACTATTTTGTGAAATATTAACTTTGAGAGCACAATGCCTAATAGTTCATAAGCAAAAATTTTTAACTATGTAGCCTAATGTTTTTATATAGTAATTTGTGATTTTGTGAGGTAGTTATTACTACTTTATGTTGCAGATAAGGAAACAAAGATTCAGATTCAGACTTTTTTTCCCTTTCTCTTTTAGAAACCAGGTCTCACTCTCTCACATAAATTGGAGTGGAGTGGCATGATCATAGATCACTGCAGCCTCGAACTTCTGGGCTCCAACAGTCCTCCTGTCTCAGACTCCCAAATAGCTAGGACTACATGTATGCACCACCACGCCCAGTTGATTTTTTTTTTTTTTAGAGATGGGATCTCTCACTATGTTGACCAGGCTGGTCTTGAACTCCTGGCCTCAACCAATCCTCCCACCTCAGCCTTCCAAAGTTCTCGGACTACAGGCATGAGCCACCATGCCCAGCCTGCCTTTTCACTTAATATATTATAAGCAGATAATTCCATTTGTGTTGAAAAACTTTTAACTTTTCCTGAAAACATACTCTGATTATAATTTTGAGCATAATTTGTGAGATCCATTTTCCTATAATTATATGACAATTCCCATTGTGAAAATACTCTCTGTGGGTGTGATGGCTAACACCTGTAATCCTAGCACTCTGGGAGGCTCAAGAGGAAGGATCCCTTGAGGTCAGGAGTTTGAGGCTAGCCTGAGCAAGAGTGAGATCCTGTCTCTACAAAAAAATAGAAAAATTAGCCAGGCATAGTGGCGCATGCCTATAGTCCCAGCTACCTGGGAGGCTGAGGCAGGAAGATCATTTGAGCCCAGGAGTATGAGGTTGCAGTGAGCTGTGATGATGCCATTGCACTCCATCCAGGACAACAGAGTAAGACTCTGTCTCAAAAAACAAAACTCTCTGGCAGAATATGTATTATTTGTATAATTGCTGTTTTTCTAATAAGTTATATTACATTCATACTATTTTGGTCAGATTAAAGAAGCCATTTACATTTTAGCATCACCTTTGACCCCTTCATTTCACATTGCTATTTTAGTTACTAAGCTTAAAAATAGTTGAAAACTATGATCTATCTTTTTTCAGGGTTGTTATTAATTCCAAATGCTCCTTAAAAAACATTATATTCTAAGAAATTAACCACTATATATAGGGTAAATGTCTTGAAAAATATAGCTTACAAAGTTTTTAGTATTATAGATTATAATAATTTCACTTTTCTCAGATTAAAAATGTGAGCATTTAATAAAACATTTTACTAGTGGAGAGAGTCCATATTTTGATAACCAGCTGGGCCTTTACTGCGGTAACATATTTATCAGTCACGCTCAGCATTGGTCTAACACATCTGCCCACCCCACAGAAGGGATCTTGGCTCTTCATTCATCTTCTCCCGTAGTATCTTTGTGGCAAATGCCAAACCAATGTCTAGCTAGATATGGGAAGAAGAACCAACTCTACAACACAAAAAGATGATTAGTGACATGTTCCATCCCCCAGAATTTGTCATTGTGAGTATTTTAAACCTCTGCCCAAAAATACATGAAGGAATACCACTGTCAGATAAAAATGCAATACACCTAAAACTGGACTTCTCCCCCTAACTATCCTCTAAACCATTTCTGCAGCCCAACTGCCTCATTTCCAATTATAGCATCATTATTATCACAGGCTCCTAGGATAGAAATCTTGGGAGTGACATTTGCTTCTGAAACTTCTCTCCTTTCCCCTTTAACTAAGTGTCACCAATCCACCTCCCAACACCATTTTTTTTCCCTGCTTACTGCTCAGGTGTTGTTCTTTCTTTTGAATTTCCACTGCTGCCCCCACTCCCAGGACTGATCATTTTCTTCCTAAACTGTTACAACAGCCTCTTACATGGTTTCCCCTCTAGTCAAACATAGCCATGTCGGTCTTCCAGGCTTACTTCCCAACACTCTGTTTCATCGTGTCATTACCCCCTAAAACAGGGGTCCTCAAACTTTTTAAACAGGGGCCAGTTCACTGTCCCTCAGACCGTTGGAGGGCCGTTGGAGAGTGCGGCGCACATTCCACACATGTGCACTGTGGGCCCAGGACGAGTCCGCTGCTAAGCAGGACAGGCAGAGGTACCAAGAACACCCGCTGGGCCGGATAAATGTCCTCAGCAGGCCGGATGTGGCCCGCGGGCCGCAGTTTGAGGACACCTGCTCTAAAACAAGCTCAGGTCCCCCACCTAGTTTTCAGAGCTTGTCTTAGTATGGCTCTGAGGTGCTTGTGCAGCCTACTTTGTACAATTTTCAAGGCTAGGCTCCTCCCTGTCCCGAACACTTCTCATAGGAAATCTTCCTTTCCTTGTCTGTACTTTCCTTCCCAACCTCCAAGGCCACATTCAAGTGCAATCTTTTCCAGGAATCTTTCTCACCTAGCCCATCCTACTCATATCTTTTCCTTCTCTGAACATCTATCTGAATTTCTGTAGTGGCTTTTAAATTTTACTTCACAATTCTGGATAAAAGAAATGTCAAATTGAATTTGACTTTCAACCTCCCCTCACCCTCCATGCCAGAGGTGTGGTGAGAAATTCAGTCTTGGTTTTGTTTTCAAAGTCTCTTTCCCTCCCAGGATCCAGAGGGCTGATGTCTTACTGGGGTCCTCATAGGGCCCACCCTGAGGCTCTATATCCAAGTCAATGTGTTCACCTGCAGGCCAAACTCAAGGTACAGGTCTTTCAACTTAGTGAAGCCACAGCATTTAAAGCTCAAATATTTCTATGCCCTTCTATCAGATATACTGTCACCTCTCATAAGAATGGGACACTTGTCCCTGATATTGGTGGGACCTGCCATAAGCTACCTGCCCCACAGCTTTCTCTTTGGGGAAGTCCCTTTCCAATCTTACCACTTCTCTCTGCCCCCATCACTCTCTAAATTTTAGAACCCCTCCCAATAAAGCCCCCAGCTAAGTTGTACTTTAAGTCTGCATTACAGCACATATCATAGCCTACATTATATTCTGAAGAGGCAGTAACACATTAATGTTAAGACCACAAGCCCCAGGAGCAAACAGGACTGGACTGCTATGCCCGCACGAGTTATTTAACTGCCCAGATCTTCAGTTTACTTATCTGAAGAGCCCTCATAGGAATGGCATGAGGATTAAATCAGGCTATAATAGCAGAAGTCCTAGTAGTAATGGCTTACACTTATCTAGGACTGTCCCCAACTAAGTACATTACATATATTGACTCATGTCATCCTCACAATATTTTATGGATAAGTAAACAGGTATAAAGGAATTAAGTAACACCCAAGATTACATAGTTAATAAGCAACAGAGAAAGGACTCAAACCCAAGCAGTTTGGCACAGAGTCTATGATCTTTATCACTACACTATATTGCATTCAACAATGGTAACTATTATTGTTAATAGAATTACTTTATTCTTAATATAGCTGCCTCCTTCACCAGCAAATTGGTATTAACTGATCAACACATAAGTGGACATATAGGAATAACATCTATCGGGTATCAGGCAGGTGGTGGGCGGAGGGGATGGGTATATACATACATAATGAGTGTGATGTGCACCAACGGGAGGATGGACATGCTTGAAGCTTCGACTCGAGGGGGATGGGGAGGCAAGGGAAATATACGTAACCTTAACATTTGTACCCCCATAATATGCTGGAAAAAATTTTTAAAAAAACGAAAAAAATATATATATATCCCTCTTTATGTAAGCCATAAGTTTCCTAAAGACCCCAAACATGCTGGCTCATCCATACAGCTGTCAGAGAGCTGGCTCTGAAAGCTGACCGCATGGCTTAGGAGCCTGCCTCCCCTGCTCACTAGCTCTAGTCTTGGGCAAATTGCTTTATGTTTTAGGGTAGTTGTGAGGACTAAATTATCTCCTACTTAAAAAGTACTTATCGGCCGGGCGCGGTGGCTCACGCCTGTAATCCTAGCACTTTGGGAGGCCGAGGCGGGCGGATTGCTCAAGGTCAGGAGTTCGAAACCAGCCTGAGCGAGACCCCCGTCTCTACCAAAAATAGAAATAAATTAATTGACCAACTAAAAATATATATACAAAAAATTAGCCGGGCATGGTGGCGCATGCCTGTAGTCCCAGCTACTCGGGAGGCTGAGGCAGTAGGATCGCTGAGCCCCGGAGATTGAGGTTGCTGTGAGCCAGGCTGACGCCACGGCACTCACTCTAGCCTGGGCAACAAAGTGAGACTCTGTCTCAAAAAAAAAAATAAATAAATAAATAAAAAATAAAAAGTACTTATCTTTTCAAAGAACCAACTGTTTGTTTCATTGATCTTTTGCATTGTTTTTTAGTTTTCCATTTAATGTTTAGTTCTGTTCTGGCCTTAGTTATTTGTTTTCTTCTGCTGGCTTTGAGTTTGGTTGGCTTTTCTTTTTCTAGTTCCTTGAGATGCTCTTCCTTTTCTAGTTCCATTAGATTGATAATTTGTGATCTTTCTGTCTTTTTGATGTAGGCATTTAAGACTATGAATTTTACTCTTGGGACTGCTATGCTGAATCCCATAGATTTGGGGGACTTGATTAAATTAAAAAGTTCTGCACAGCTAAGGAAATAATCAACAGAGCAAATAGACAACCTACAGAATGGGAGAAAATATTGGCATGTTACACAACCAATAAAGGGCTAAAACTAGAATCCACAAAGAACTCAAGCAACTCAGCAAGAAAAAAACAACCCCATTAAAAAGTAGGCAAAAGAAATTAACAGAAGCTTTTCAAAAGAAGATAGACAGGCCGGGCGCGGTGGCTCACGCCTGTAATCCTAGCTCTTGGGAGGCCGAGGCGGGCGGATTGCTCAAGGTCAGGAGTTCAAAACTAGCCTGAGCAAGAGCGAGACCCCGTCTCTACTATAAATAGAAAGAAATTAATTGGCCAACTGATATATATATAAAAAAATTAGCCGGGCATGGTGGCACATGCCTGTAGTCCCAGCTACTCGGGAGGCTGAGGCAGAAGGATCGCTCGAGCCCAGGAGTTTGAGGTTGCTGTGAGCTAGGCTGACGCCACGGCACTCACTCTAGCCTGGACAACAAACCGAGACTCTGTCTCAAAAAAAAAAAAAAAAAAAAAAAAGAAGATAGACAAATGGCCAATAAACATTTAAAAATATGCTCAATGTCACTGATCATCAGGGAAATGCAAATTAAAACTACAATGAAATATTACCTTACTCCAGTTAAAATGGCTCTTATTAAAGTCCAAAAACAATAGATGCTGGCATGGATACATAAAGAAAGGAACATTTATACACTGTTGGTGGGACTATAAATTAGTACAACCTCTATAGAAAACACTATGGAGATTCCTCAAAGAACTAAAAGTAAACCTACCATTTGATCCAGCAATCCCACTGCTGGGTATTTACCCAAAGGAAAAGAAGTCATTTTAGCAAAAAGACACCTGCACTTGAATGTTCATTGCAGCACAATTCACAATTGCAAGGATGTGGAATCAGCCCAATTGCCATCAATTCATGAGTGGATTAACAAAATGTAGTATATGTATGGAATATTACTCAGCCATGAGGAAGGATGAATTAAGCCCTTTTGCAACAATTTGGATGGAACTGGAGAGCATTGTGAAGTATCTAAAGAATGGAAAACAAACACCACGTGCACTTGCTATTAAACTAGAACTAACCGATGAGCACACATGTGCACAGAGGGAAGTAAAACTCAATGGAAATCAAGCAGGGCAGTGTGGGAAGGTGGGGATGGGTGAAAACCTACCTAACGGGTACAATGAACATTATCTGGGTGATGGCCACACTTATATAACCCTGTCTCAAGCATAATAAAATTGATACATGAAACCAAAAACATTCATACCTCCACAAAACCTTAAAATTTTCAAAAAGTACTTAGAGAAGCAAATGGCCACTACTATTATGGTACACTGATATATTTCACTATTTGATATGAGACGTGACATTATCTGTCTTCCCAGAATCTGGAACAGTGCCAGAGCTCTCAAAAAATACTCTCTAATGACCAACTTATCTGCATTGTTCTTCCTGTTTCATGTGGGTTTATCTTGTTTCTAAAATCGCACCTTAAAGGTAACACCTTAATAATAATAGTAATAATAATAGCTAACTTTTATTGAAGACTTGCTATGCACCAGGGACTGTTCTATGATTTTTTTTCATGTGTTTAATCATTTAATCTTCACAACCGCCCAATGTGGTCGACACAGCTTCCCTTTGGTATAAAGAAACCAAGGTGCAGAAATATTAAATATTAAATATTATATTAATATATAATACATGTTATGTGACCCAATGTCACATATCACACAGCCAGTACCTGGCAGAGCCTAATACTTAAACTACTGCACTTTGTTATCTTTTTTGTAACTTTTCATATTCCCTAGTATATTTGATAGACTTCAGTATATATGAAAAGGTACCAAAAGCATTTGTTGATTAAAATATTTTTCTTATTCTGATGCTGAATGAACTGTAAAAAAAAAAAAAAAAAAAAAAAAAAAAAAAAAAAATAAAATATTTTTCTTAGAATAGAATGAAGAATAAAAAAATTTTAATGTTTGAAATGTCTATCTAAAAAAGTCAAAATCTAAAAGCCACAGTTTATCTCAACATCAAATAGGCTTAGCTTTTGAAATGAGTATATCAGTTAAGCTGAATCATGAAGATGAGGTCCGACTTTTCCAGCTGTGGATGACTCAAAGGACTAAGATGTACTTCGCATACTTAACATCCTATTCTGATGGATACATAGCACAGAAATGATGCCTCTAAAAGAAGACATAACCCAGAGATCTGTTACAAAATCTAACCCCAAAACAAAGATTATAAATGTTTTAGGAGGTAAGCTTTTCCTTTCAACTCATTTCTGATTTTAAGGACAGAAATATTAGGCCTCCTTTCACAAACCTCTTTCCACAAAGGGTAAGAATCACAAATTGAAGAAATTCTCCAGGATAAATGAAGTTGAGACTCATTTAACTAAAACTGAATTAAAGCTTCATAGATTTAACACATATTTTTCTGCAATTAAGACTTCATAGGAAAACAAACGAGTTAGACTGGTCTGGTTGTAGAGTTATTTCAATGGAAGAATGGATTTTCATAACCTTGGGAAAATCTAGGCTTACAAGGCAAACCTTGCAGGGCTGAGCTCATCATGAAGACATGTTCCTTTTCATTGGCAAAAAGGGAAAGGAAGTGAGCCATGCCCTAAAAAACACCACTAGAGACATTCCAGCCGATACTTGATAAGGACTGGGAATGCTGCCATCAACTCATGGCTGGAAGAAGGAAAATTTGGATCAGAGAGCAGCTGACCAGGAGAAACCGTGTTAGGTATGGGAAAGATTTCCCATTAAACTTCAAACTTTCAACAAGGAAGTCATTTAAACCAGTGGTTTTCAAATGTTCTTTTTTGCTGCGACCTATAGTAAGAAATATATACATTATATCATGACCCATAAATATATACAAACATACATGCAAACTGAAACATGCATATTTGTAACTGAAACAATGCTTAACCTTACTATGTACAAAGCACTATGATATTTTCAATTCTATTCTACTATGTATTCTAAACACACTGGTTGAGAAAAACAGTGTTTTAAATTCTGACCAGCACAGGAGATTCTGAGGATACATCTTATAATGGCCATTATTCCTTCCTCAGAGCCCCACAGCCAACTTGGGAACGCTGTAATGGAGCATCTGCTCTTGAGGCAAGTGACTTGATCTTGAATACATGGATAAAGGCCACTCAGAAGGCTGTCTCCTCCATGTCTGGCCATCCCTCCCTATGCAAGCTCCTCCTCTTTCTGTCCCTTCAATGATGATTTGTTCCCCCCAACAGCTGTGTTTGATCCTTTTATCACTCTGAGTCTATTTCCATGGCTTTCCCTAATTGAAAGACAGCTGCTCATATACCCCATTCACTCCAATTCTCAGTGCTCATCTACCTCTTATACATTTCCCACTGAATTGTCCCACAGATTTCAAACTCATTAGGTCCAAAATTGTATTTATAATCTCTCTTCCCTATCTCCTCACCCAAACCTATTTCTTTTCCAGCTTTCCTTATCTCAAAGAATGGCACCTCCTCATCTTTTCTGTTTCAAATCAAATCCCTTCTTTAGGAAGCTTTTCCTGAACTCCTTAGATAAACTTGACACCTCCCACTTTTACACCTCCAGTACATTACAGGACCTCTAACATCCCTTATTGAACTTATTTCTTTTCATACTCATCTCTCCTCACTAGATATGAGCTTCTAGATCTGGATTTTATTTATACACGTATGAAGCATATAGTATAATGATAGCATAGAGTAGGCTCTCAATAAATGGTGACTATTATTTTCTAGGGCAACTAGGACCTTAAGATCAGCATACACTAATTAATTGTTCCATAAGTGTCTGCTGAATGAAAATATAACCAGTATGTTCTTGCCATCTATCTGAGGTCAGAGGACTGCTAAAGTATTAACACCAGTACCTTCTAGATTGTTAGGAAGCCAAAAATCTACTTTCATAGTCAAAGAAATGTAATATATATATATATATATATTTTGGCCTGTTGGCCTCTGTGTTAGCTTACTAGGGCTGCCATAACAAACTACCACAGATATGGTGGCTTAAACAATAGAAATTTATTTTCTCACAGTTTTGGAAGCTAGAAGTCTGGGATCAACGTGTCCCCAAGGTTGATTTTTTTCTGAGGCCCTTCTCCTTGGCTTATAGATAGATGGCTATCTTCATGTTCAAATGGCATTCTCCCTGTATATGTGTCTGTGTCCAAATTTCCTCTTCTGACAAATATACCAGACATGTTAGATTACAGCCCACCCTGAAGACCTCACTTTAACCTCATTACCTCTATTAAAGAGCCTTTTTCCAAATACAGTCACATTCTAAAATACTGGAGATTAGGACTTCAATATACGAATTTTGAAGGACACAATTCAAGCCATAACAGCCTCCTATTAGACAGTGAGCTCCTGAAAAGGCAGAAGCTATAGCTTAATCTTCCTTCTTAGTATCTGCTAAGGCTAGCAGAGTACCTGGAACAAAGCAGACTCTCAACAAATAATTTGTGGGATACATAAACTAAGGATCTTCCCAGAAGTACAGTCCAAATCTGTAGATAACTGTCCCCTCCAAATCTGGTGGTCAGCACCAAGAAAAATGTGGCTTTGCTCTTCCCTGAAAGTTTGATGTCATTGTTTCTAGACAGTCCATTGCTGAACAGCTAATTACATGGCACCCAACACATAGCAGAAAAATAAAACTCGTAAGACCAGATATCCAAAACCATTGACAGTATCCTTCTCTCCAGATCCATTCCGATACTCCCAGACTGACGGCCGTCATACATAGTTACAGTCAGATTCAAAGTCAAGAGAAAACTAACACTGCTCTGCCTGCGGAACAAGATATAGCAGCTTAGGAGAAATAGTAAAATGGACATCTGCTACTTTTTCCCTATCCACAAGGAAACTTCCCCCTTACTGTTCTGTATGATTTCAGTAAGTTGGTGAGAAAATGTCAAAATACTGGAGTGTGTGGCCATCTCGGACAGCTTTTGGTAACACCCTAGAAATGACTTAGCTACAGCCAAGGTAGCCTGTATGAATGTAGAGAAAATTCTGTCTCACTAAGACTGGGCTTTCTCCTGGTAGGAATGCAAGGCAACAGCAAGTCAGATAATCATGAAAGACTGTGAAATTTGAATTCTTGGCCCTGAGTCAATGATAATGCTAGAAGACACAGAAGAAAGGAAGGAAACATAACAAAAGATAAGATTGGGACCAAGAGAATTGGATGATTGCCTGATCCCCCACTTACGTCTTAATATATTCTCTTTTCCTGGTAAAGAGTGAATCACTGGGATGAAGCCACAGAATGAGGAACAAACTCAGAGGCAAAAATAAGCAAAATTAAGAGCTGAAGGATGGACAGAGCAGCAAAGCTTACTTCTAAGAGAGAAACTCCCAAGCCAGTGCCCCAAGTCCAGGATCAACCCCCAGAGTGAAAAAGGCACACAGACCAGCAGCTTGAGTTAAACTTTAATAATGCCTTGGATAATAAAAACCTATCACTGCTCCAAATCAATCTCCAGGTATCCTAAGCCACAGCACCACCAGAATTTAAACCCCTATTAGGAAAGTCCTACCGAAAATGCTTCTCAAATGTGTCCATGGATTTTGTGAGGGAACAGAAAACAGGTTCAATACTCAGCTAGGTATGTAAGGTAGTGAAGTATATTAACTATTGATACTACGTATGTGTCTGACACTGAAAGGAAAACTCTAATCATGGAACAATAGTGGCTAAATACAATGACCTCTGTAACAATCAAGGCTATCACCAATCTAGCATTCATGTTAAAGTGTATCAGTAACTTTCTACAAAGACACAGGGACCAAAAGACTTAGATGGAAACAACAGAAAAAAAAATAGGAAAAGATTAACTCTGGAAAACAGATTAGGTGGTAGAGATAAACGC
Organism: Microcebus murinus; assembly: GCF_040939455.1. Taxonomy (NCBI): domain Eukaryota; kingdom Metazoa; phylum Chordata; class Mammalia; order Primates; family Cheirogaleidae; genus Microcebus; species Microcebus murinus. The sequence goes on along the minus strand of NC_134105.1, from coordinate 61,899,548 downwards.
AGGAAAAATTATATTCCTTGAATTGTATTAAGAATGGCTTTGAGGCCGGGCGCTGTGGCTCACGCCTGTAATCCTAGCTCTTGGGAGGCCGAGCCGGGCGGATTGCTCAAGGTCAGGAGTTCAAAACCAGCCTGAGCAAGAGCGAGACCCCGTCTCTACTAAAAATAGAAAGAAATTAATTGGCCAACTGATATATATATAAAAAAAATTAGCCGGGCATGGTGGCTCATGCCTGTAGTCCCAGCTACTCAGGAGGCTGAGGCAGAAGGATTACTCGAGCCCAGGAGTTTGAGGTTGCTGTGAGCTAGGCTGACGCCACGGCACTCACTCTAGCCTGGGCAACAAAGTGAGACTCTGTCTCAAAAAAAAAAAAAAGAATGGCTTTGAGCTGGGCATGGTGGCTCACGCCTATAATCCTAGCACTCTGGGAGGCTGAGGCGGGAGGATTGCTTGAGCTCAGGAGTTCAAGACCAGCCTGAGCAAGAGTGAGACCGTCTCTACTATAAATAGAAAGAAATTAGCCAAACAACTAAAAATAGAAAAAATTAGCCGGGCATGGTGGCAAGTGCCTGTAGTCTCACCCACTTGGGAGGCAGAGGCAGGAGAATTGCTTGAGCCCAGGAGTTTGAGGTTGCTGTGAGCTAGGCTGATGCCACAGCACTCTAGCCCAGGCAAGAGATTGAGACTCTGTCTCAAAAAAAAAAGGCTTTGATTTACAAAATCAAATAAGAATATTTATCTCAAACCACCTACACCCTATCAGTTTATTCACCACACTAACTGGGGAGCTGGTTACTCAATGAAGCCATTTCAAAAGGAGCTGCTGGGTGGAAACCTGACTGCTGCGTGCCTTCCCCTGTGAGAAGCGACTCCTCTGCGGCAGTACACCAGGCTGAATGGCGGTACCTACAGCGGCGGCTCCTAGAGAGGGCCCTCCAGGAGCAGCACTGCTATGAGGCATCCTTTTCTTATACCTTCTATGGAACAGTCTCCCACAAGTAATATAACCTACACTGCATTTCTATTAAATGGCACAGAGTCACAAAGGACCAGAGAAAAATTTCTAATTCCATGTGGCTGAGATCTGCCACTTACTTGCTGAGAGAAAATGTAATTTCCCAGACCCAGTGTATCCTCCCAACCTGAGAAAGCAGCCTTAGAGCCCAACGGGAAGGAATATTTAGGTTCTGTGGGCAAAGGAAAGAACACAGGGTAGGTGGGGCCACGATGAGCAAGGGCAAGCCTGGGATGATTCTGCCAGAGATATTTTAACACTGATGAACACGAGGCTTTCGTTGGCTTATTAAAATAGCGCTGTGTAGTGAGAGAGAAGCTGGCACATTTTCCCATAGATGAGATGCCCCTGAGGGTTTGAACAACAGTTGGAATACAGCTGCCATGGCTACGACCAAGCAAGTACAGATGTCACACTAAAGTGCAAAGAATTTCATACCATCCCATGGTGCTAAATTCAAAATGCCAAAGGGAAAAAGTACTGGTGAAAGAGTTCTTTAAAATAGACTAGATAACAATTTTAAATACCAATTCTATGTGTAACTAAAATTTTTGCTGCTGAGGTCCATGAGCAACAGTTACTACAGTTTAAAGAGTTCAATCAAAAATCTTACTGCTCAGCAATAGGAAAACAATACAATGTGCTATTCTCAGAGACTGGAAGAGCCACATCAAATTCAGTCACTAGACATTAGACTTCATAATCCCAAATGTATGGAAAATGTCCTTTTACAAAACATTTTTCTTTTTTCCTCCTTTAATAGTTTTTTTTCCTTATAAATAGAGCTGTATATCATTTAGTATGTTCTTAACCAACATGTTAGATAAGAAGATAGACTAAATGCACATGCCACCACATCACGGTACTCATTTCCTTTAGAAAGATAACAGGGAAAAGGGAACATTATACATACATACACACACACATACACACACCCCACAACTTACCAAATTCCTTCTTAGGTTCTATTAACTTCAAGGTAAAGAGTTCCTCTTTTTTCAATTCCTTTAACTTCTTAGCAACCTCATAGTGACGCTGTCCAACAACACTTTCTCCATTTATAGATTCAATATGATCCCCAACACAAATGGTTTTAACTGAGTCAATGATGCCACCATCTTTAATTCTCTGAAAGAAAATTAATGATAAGATAATGCAAAAAAAATTGTATAACATTATTTTTCATGCTTTTGAGGCATTATATAAAATGTACTGACCTACTAACAATGCAGTTTACTGCTCCCTTAGAGATGGAAGATGAAACCACCAAGGACCGCCATCTTACCTCCATCCATTCTTCATCTTCCTTATCATTCAGAATTCAGCTCTGTCACAGTCAGCACCCCCTCTGGGACACTTTTCCTGACAATCCCCAACCCACTCCCCTCCCCCTAAATGGGCAAGGTGCTATTCTCATGCTTTTACAGTGTCTTTTGCTATATATGCTGAACCCTGAGCTAAGCACTTTTCATTCACTGTTTCATTTAATTCTACCAACCTTTATGAGATTCTCATATCATAGATCTGGAAAACTGAGGTGTGGGAAGATCAAGTAATTTGCCAGATTCAACATGGCATAGTGCAACTGTTCATTTACTCCTCAGTCTCCATTACTAAGCTACAATATCCATGGGGACAGAGATGGTCTTATCACCACTGTATGTCCTCTGCCTAGCACAATGCCTGCACAGAAAAGTCCCTCCATAAATGATTGTTGAAACATTTCAACATGAAGCCCACTACATAAGAATAGTGTGAGCTTTTTCTACATTTAATTACAAATGCAAAGACTCAAAGAATGGCATGATCTTAGCGTAGAAGACCCATACCTAATAAGAGACAAATATGGTTACCATTTCAGAAGTCAGTAAGGGTGATTTTATATTACTGCTTTTCATTTGTGTATTTTTCTTTTTTTTTTTTTTTGTTTGAGACACAGTCTCACTCTGTTGCCCAGGCGAGAGTGCCGTGTTGTCAGTCTAGCTCACAGCAACCTCAAACTCCTGGGCTCAGGTGATCCTCCTGCCTCAGCCTCCCAGGTAGCTGGGACTACAGGCATAAGCCACCATACCTGGCTAGTTTTTTCTATATATATTTTTAGTTGTCCAGCTAATTTCTTTCTATTTTTTTAGTAGAGACGGTGGTCTTGCTCTTGCTCAGGCTGGTCTTGAATCCCTGAGCTCAAACAATCCACCCGCCTCTGCCTCCCAGAGTGCTAGGATTACAGGCATAAGCCACCACACCTGGCCTCATTTATGTATTTTAAACGAGGAGAACATAGAACCCAAGGAGGAACTTCAAGTTGTTCTTTCTTAAACCTATCTTACGTCTCTATAATACATCTATAGTGTAGAGTCTCAAAATAAGATCTAAGATCCCTAAGACGGCACCAAGAATTTCTGTAAGGCTTTTCAGAAGACAGCTCTAGAAAACTCTACAGGTGTAAAAGCCCTGCAAAGGATGTATATAGTTCTTCCACAGTAAGAAGGAGAAGGGCAAAATGAAGGCCACAATCTGCCTCAAGAGTCATAAATCCGTCATGGGAATGATAGGATAGAAATTTTAGGAGTGGCTGTGATTATGTAATAAAAGCATGTGTATTTCCCACCCTTGCCAGGTGGAAGTATAAGGTTTTCTGAATCAGCAGGGTGATTGATCATTGGGTCCAAGAGCAAAAAGAAAACTAATCTCCTGTACCCCCAGCATCTTCATAATATTATCATCCAGGAAAAAAGAGGGGGAAAAAAAGCTGGAAAGGACTAACCTGGCAAGGTTGAGTATTTTTAATCTTTAAATTGTATTACTATATACCAAAACTCACAATAGATTTCTTTTTTACCCCCAAATTTTAAGACTATTGCTATGTTCATTGTGGCAAAGGTTACTTTGTACCAAGTGTTAACATACTATATACAAATGATACAATAATGTCGATTTAAACAGAGCTCATTATTTATCATTACAAACAGTTAATTACAAAGCAAAGAACCCAGAAATTTCATAATCTACTTGACATTGTTTTATTAGAAACCCACACTAGCTTTATATAGTGAACAGAAACAAACAATGGTAACCACAACACACCACTCAGTACAACTAGAGTTTCTAAACTGTTGTAGAAAAATAAACAAAGTTAAACAAATGACTAGAGTCTACAGAAGAAAAAAACACTATTAAATATTCTGTTATATAACCATTCCTAAGCCATTAGAGAATTTGAAAATCTATATTTAACTGACTTTTTTTATTTTTAGAATTTTTATTCTAACTTATTTCTTGGTACATCTTGTGCCTATTTTTTTCCTTTGATCAACTATGCCATATAAATTTCAGTGTCCCATTACATATCATTTTTAGTTTTTAAAGACTTATTATAATTTTATTAAAAATGAGCATTATATAAAAATTAAGTGAAAGACTTTAAAGACACATATGAATCTTACCGGTGAATTACAGGTCAGAGTGACAGAAATCTAGGGTTGCCCAGGTCTACAAGTAGCCACAAAGGTCAGGAGAGAGAGGAAAGGCAGTCACCAGAAGTCAGAGCACACATCAGGGTACGAATCCAGGTGGCCAAGAGAAAAGTCAAAGCATATGTAATTAACAGAAGCAGCAGATAAGGATCTGGGATGAAGAGACAGGAAAACCAATATAAGAAACTTGGAGATAAAAACCAGAAGATGAACTAGACTTAGAAGCAAAATTGGAGACATCAATTAGATATTTTATGGGTTACGTGAGACTTCTAGGTGAACAGAATAAAGAATGAGGTAGCAGTGGAGACAAGTTTCTGAAATCTAATTTACATTAATAATCATATAACTTGATAATAATATTGCTAAAAGTGCTACTCAGACCCAAAGGACTAAGAGGAAAAAAAGAGAAGTAAGTATAGCATTAATGCTATACTTATATTTCCTGATTAACTTATACTATTCTCCATAACACTTAGGAACTTTCTCTCATCTAGTTTTGGAGTTTGATGCTGCAAAAGGCAGATAAGACTTTTTTTTTTTTTGGAAGATAGGATTTACAACATTATTACACATAGAGGTTTCCAAACGTTTTAGATTATTATAATGTCTTCCGTTATATTCATATCATATTTCAGAGAATTCTGCCCTATCATCACAGTATCTGCAGAGCTCCAGGGTGGCATCCTACTCTCCCCAAAATCTTAAGCAGCAGGCTAAAGGTTGTTAGAGCTGCATTTCCCACCACCACACTCAGCAACTTTGATCTTGCTTATAATAATAAACATTCATAAAACAATTATAAATAGTTATCTCATTTAGTCCTCACAATAAAACTAGGAAAGGAATATTTGTTATTCCATTTAATGAATGAAGAAATCAAAGCACAATGATTACATGGCTTGGCCCAGATAATAACTAAAGAGAACTGGGTATCAAATAGAGGTGGTATAATTATAAAAATTAAAAAATTGTAAAAGAAAAAAAAAATCAGATGTAGAATCCAAGGTTTTCTGACCACAATTTGCTGAGTTTGGGGTTATAAATGTCCAAAATGATCTATCACCTTTGAACTCTGAAATTTTTTTTGACAAAACCTATCTTTTCACTTTCATCTCCTTACTTCTACTAAAGCTGTTTCTTATCAATATCATGGCCTCCAGATCTCATATATCACCTATTTTCTCAAATCATCACTTTTATTCTGGCTTTATAGGCCTCTGCTCCGACCTTAGCTTCCATCCTAGAATCCTCTATCATCTACATTTCCAGGCTTGCTGATTCTTAGTTTGGGCAACTGAATAAGCAAAATATTAGAAATATATGAATACCATATTTATCTGAATAATGATCACTCTAGAATGTGACAAATTTGGTTCCACTAAAGTAAAAGTATGCCAAATCATAAAGATCTACAAGAGGTATTCTGAGAATGACTGTTTTGAGGTTAATCATAAACTATTTCAATTCAAAATGAAATCAATTTTTTTTAATGTAACCTAATTTCTACTTCTGTTTCTTTTTTTTTCAAGACAGAGTCTCACTCTGTCACCCTGGATAGAGTGCAGTGGCATCATTGTAGCTCCTACAACCTCAAACTCCTGGCCTCAAGAGATCCTCTTGCTTCAGCCTCCCTCCCAAGTAGCTGGGACTACAGGCACACATCACTATGCCCAGCTAATTTTTCTATTTTTAGTAGAGACATGGTCTTGCTATTGCTCTTGCTTAGGCTGATCTCGAATTCCTAAATTCAAGCAATCCTGACTCAGCCTCCCAGACCCTATCAACACAAAACATTTTAAAAAATTAGCCAGGCACAATGGCACATGCCTGTAATCCCAGCCACTCGAGAGGCTGAGGCAAGAGGATCACTGAGGCAAGAGGAGCCCAGGAGTTTGAGGTTACGGTGAGCTGTGATTAGGCCACTATACTCTACTTTGGGTAACAGAGGGAGACCCTGTCTCAAAATAAGTAAAAAATAAAATCACAAATGTTTAAGTCTGTTGTCTTTCACCTGAAAAGTTTCATCTGCGAGAACAATGTAGAACTATAAAATGCATTTTTCTGCCATCGATCTCTCTCCCAATTATGTTATGATTATTGCTATCATTATTAAAGTATTAGCTATCAATTATGAGCACTGTCAGGCATTTTATATGCGTCATTATATTTATACCCAAAATAATCCTATAAAATAGGTGCTAATATTCTCACTTGAGAGAAGGCTCAGAAAGGTTTAATGCCTTGCCCAAGGTCACACAGCTGGTAAATAAGTCGTTTGACCGACACTGACCGCAGCTCTTGTTCCTATGCATCCCACTGCACCACCTCCCTAATCACAAAATCCTCCCCCTGGTCTGAATCCCCATCACACTACCCTACTCTGACTTCCATCTACTCTTACTGCCAGCCACTGTTTAAAGCATATCAAAGCCGGGCGTGATGGCTCACGCCTGTAATCCTAGCACTCTGGGAGGCCAAGGCGGGTGGATTGCTCAAGGTCAGGAGTTCAAGGCCAGCCTGAGCAAGAGCGAGACCCCATCTCTACTAAAAAATAGAAAGAAATTAATTGGTCAACTAAAAATATATAGAAAAACTTAGCTGGGCATGGTGGTGCATGCCTGTAGTCCCAGCTACTTGGGAGGCTGAGGCAGAAGGATTGCTTGAGCCCCAGGAGTTTGAGGTTACTGTGAGCGAGGCTGATGCCACGGCACTCTAGCCTAAGCAACACAGTGAGACTCTGTCTCAAAAAAAAAGCATATCAAGTACTTACTGCAACAGCACACACTCTAAAATTGTAACCATACAGAGAAGATTAGCATGGCCCCTGCACAAATGACACGCAAACTCATGAAACATTCCATTTTTTTCTGCTTGTCTTGGCAAAAAGATACACAGGAAGGATGAGATAGCAGTTAATGAAATTGCTTACCTCTAAGGAGTAGGGGAAGGGAGTCAGGGGCAAGAAGGGATAGGAGAGAGAGTGGCACATCTCTGAAGATATGTTTAATATAGTTTTGACTTTTTGAATCATGTTAAGATTTTACATATTCAGAAAATAAAATTAAATCAACATGGGTAAGGAAAAAACTCCAACAGAAGCAGATGGACTCAACAGTATTTCATCACGCTTGAAGCTCTGACTCAAGGGGGGCGGGGCATGGGCAATATACGTAACCTTAACATTTTAGGCATGGGCAATATACGTAACTGTAACATTTGTACCCCCATATGCTGAAATTTTTTAAAAATGTACATATAGGGTTTAAAAAGTCACAGATAAGTTTTATAACAGCATATGTAACACATAAAAACATTTGATTGGTTTACATCTGTGTCCCCTTTGTGAAAATAAAATCTTAAGGGCAAGGATTGCATTTTATTCATCTGTGTATAGTACAGTACCTGCTTTATGGTTGGGGGTCAATAAATCTTTGTTAAATGAATGAAAAAGAAAAACAGCATTTCAAATGACTAACCATCACCCATGGTGGGGGTTAGAGGGCAGGAGCAAACCATTCAGCACTTTGAATCTACATATATATTTAGTCTAAAGACAAAATGAAGTCCATACAAATTCTGAACTCTTAATAGGTTTATTTTTCATAGTATTATGGATATAGCAATTCTAAAAAACTATTTTGCATATATTGTAGGACCAAGCAAATGAGTAAGCATTTTAATGATTTTAGAAATAAATATTTTGATGGGGAAGCCATGGAAGAACCCTGTAGGGCATAATGAGCATTACAGGCAAAGTTATGAATTTATAATTTCTAATAATATGTTTTCTAATCCTACCACTGAAAGGACCTAGAAATAACGACACGCCAGTGGCAATGAATAAGCACAATTAACATCAGAACTTGATTTTGAAATATCAATCCCTGTTAAAAAAACATCGGAGCTCCTTAGAGAAAGGTTGATTCCAGGCCTGGAAAGGTTGATTCCAGATCTAAGATGACTCTAGAACATCTTCCACTAGAAAGAAAGAAACTGCTCAATAAAATGATGGGAGCCACGTCAAAAGGACACAGGAGCCACCTTAAAGGGATTCCTGCAGGCCAAATCTCAGGGAATTTGAGCATCCAAATAAATGATAGTAACGGATTATAACCCACTGAGTAAAATATGAAATTATGTGTCCATGTTGATAATAAGGAGCAGGGGTTTTTTTCTATAATAAAATGTTTTCTAAGAAATATATAAAAAGTGATAAAATTAGGAAAATCATCATTTTGCCATCATAAACAAGACTCATCAACAGATGGTAAATCTCTGGTGTGCAAGTAAGAAAACAGGATATTTTCACAATATCGAAGTATCTCTCCACGATTACTTACTATAAAGGAAAATATAATAACTGCAGTGAAAAAGACTAATGGACACTATCTTAGACAAGTGACAAAAATTAACATCAAAAATAAAGAGACAAACCAACATCAGGTAAATTCTGATGTGGTGCACTGAGAAGGACACAGCATTACTGACATAATTTTCCTGCTAAAAATGCACAACCTATTTCTCAACATGAGGAAACACCAGAAAAACCCAAATTAAGGGATATCCTGTATAAGGCTTAGCAGCTATTCTAGGTTAGAGTAAATTAAAAAGTGAAATGCATGATCCTGGGCTGGACCTGTGTCAGGGAAAAATAATGGACACTGACAGAACTGCAATATGGACTATAGTTTAAAAGTATTTTATCAATGTTAGATCTTCTGAATTTCATATCTGGACTGTAGTTACGCATAGGAGAATGTCATTGTTCTTAGTAACTACATTCTGAAGTACTAAGGGGCAAGGGTATGTGTGTGTATAGATGAGAGAGAACAATAAAGCAAACGTGGCAAATGGTAAGATTGGAGATTTGGGGCCCGGCGCGGTGGCTCATGCCTGTAATCCTAGCACTCTGGGAGGCCGAGGCAGGCGGATAGCTCGAGGTCAGGAGTTTGAAACCAGCCTGAGCTAGAGTGAGACCCCGTCTCTACTATAAATAAGAAGAAATTAATTGGTCAACTAATATATATAGAAAAAATTAGGCGGGCATGGTGGCGCATGCCTGTAGTCCCAGCTACTTGGGAGGCTGAGGCAGTAGAATTGCTTGAACCCAGGAGTTTGAAGTTGCTGTGAGCTAGGCTGACACCACGGCACTCACTCTAGCCTGGGCAGCAACGTGAGACACTGTCTCAAAAAAAAAAAAAAAAGATTGGAGATTTGGGTAAATGATGTACAAGAGTTCTTTGTATTATTGTTGCAGTCTTTCTATAAGTATTAAATTATCCCCTCCCCCAATTTTTAAGATATTCTATCAACCATATACACATATGCTATGCATCTAAGTTGAGCTCCATGTTGACAGATTATGCTCCACTTTCTCCTTTGATTCCATGTCCTATGTCCCCACAGGGCTAGTGACTAGTACTCTGAGGCAGGCAAATGTTTGACAAGTCATTAAAATAAAAAATAGAAGTACAAGCTCCAAACGTCAGAGGCTAAGATCTAAAAAATCCACACATGTTTGCAAAACTTCCAAGTCCTTCTCTGCTGCATGTGCCTCATGTCCTGAGCTTCCCTTGGATAATCCCACATGACTTTCCCAACTCACAGATTTTCCATTTGGTCACCCACTCAGCCTCCAGCACAGTCATATCTTTCACAGAGCTAAATATAGCCATTCTATCAAGTGGGAAGTTAAAGTACCATTTACAGTTAAGAAGATAACTTCCCCAAGACTATTTCTTTAATGATGACAATGCATCACCAAATCAGGATTTGGACAAAATAGAGGCATAAAACATGCTATGTTGCATGAAGTCTACAAATAATTCTTAGCACAGTGAATAGGAATGCCAGCTCTGAAGTTAGACCTCTTGGATTCAAATCTTGAATGTGTCCAGCTGTATAACTTTGGGCAAGCTACTTAACCTTACTGATTCCTGCAGGCCAAATCTTAGGAAATTTGAGCATCCAAATAAATGATAGTGACATCCTGATCCTGTTTCTACATGTAAAATAAAGGTTGCCCATAGTACCACCTCATAGATGAATCTCACAGACATCATGTTGAGCTAAAGAAGCCAGAAATAGGCCAGGCACAGTGGCTCTTGCCTATAATCCTAGCACTCTGGGAGGCCGAGGTGGGAGGATTGCTTGAACTCAGGAGTTCAACACCAGCCAGAGCAAGAGTGAGAACTGTCCCCCCCCTCCCTCCACCCCCAACCCCACCACTGACCCTGGTCTCTACTAAAAAATACAAAAATTAGCCAGGCATGGTGGCGTGCACTTGTAGTCCCAGCTACTCGGGAGGTTGAGGCAAGAGGATCACGTGAGTCCAGGAGTTTGAGGTTGAGTAAGCTAGGATGACACCACTGCATTCTACCCAGGAAAACACAGCAAGACTGTCTCAAAAACAAAAGTCAAAAATAGTACATAATCTATATTATATGAAGTTCAAGAACAAGCAAATGGTATCAGAGGTCAGAATAGTGGCTACTTTTGTGGAAGAAGAGTATTGACTGGGAGGGGGCACAAGTAGCTGTAACAATAACAGCAGTTTCATATTGAATGCTTACCATGTACTAGGCTCTTTGCATACATTTGCTCATTTAATCCTCACAACAATTCTATTTTGTTTGTTTTGTTTTCTTATTTACTTTTTTTGAGATAACACATTTTTTTTTTTGAGACAGACTCACTTTGTTGCCCAGGCTAGAGTGAGTGCTGTGGCATCAGCCTAGCTCACAGCAACCTCAAACTCCTGGGCTCAAGCAATCCTTCTGCCTCAGCCTCCCGAGTAGCTGGGACCACAGGCGTGTGCCACCATGCCCGGCTAATTTTTTGTATATATATTTTTAGTTGGTCAATTAATTTCTTTCTATTTTAGCAGAGACAGGGTCTCGCTCAAGCTGGTTTTGAACTCCCAACCTCGAGCAATCCGCCCGCCTCGGCCTCCCAGAGTGCTAGGATTACAGGCGAGAGCCACTGTGCCCTGCCTAAGATAACACATTTTTAATGTATACCTTAATGCCTTCTGGGTGGCAAAAATGCAACTTCCCTTGATGTTTACATACTCACCACCTGGTTATGTGTGAGTATGTAAACATCCATTAAGCTGTACATTAAAAATGTGTTACCTCAAAAAAAGTAAATATAAAAAAAATAAAACAAAATATAATTGTGAGGATTAAATAAGCATATGTATACAAAGAGCCTCATACATGGTAAGCATTCAATATGAATCAGCTGTTTTATTATTACAGCTACTTATTACAAAAATAGAATTATGATTTTTCAGAGATGTGTCTACCTTTCTTTTTACCACTCCTCAATTCTTACAATTTCGTACAATTTCAAACTTTTCTCTTTACAACTTGATATTGCTCTCTTTGTATTTAAATAAAGGAATTACAGTCATCCCATCCCTGAGTATACATGGGGGATTGGTTCCAGGACCTCCTATGAATACTAAAATGTACAGATGCTCAGGGCCTTGCTGTAAAATGATGCAGTATTTGCATATAACCTATGCCCTCTCTCCTGTACACTTTAAATCATCTCTAAATTACTTATAATACCTTATACAACATAAACCCTATGTAAATAGTTGTTATACTGTATTGTTTAGAAATAGTGACGAAAATAAAAGTCTTACATGTTCCCCACAGACAATTTTTTAAAAAATATTTTCGATCTGCAGTTGATTGAATCTACTATGAAACCCACAGATACAGAGGGCTAATTATATATAGTTCAGAAAATTCTGAAGAGCATTTTTAAAGAAACAAGGTAGCCAAAAGTATGTAGAGTTGGAAGTAACGCTAACTCAATGGCAATCAGCCTGAAAGTCATCAGAAGTCAGAGCTACAGACCTGGGAAAGCTTACATGGAAAATGAGTAGGCACCAGGCCCAGGCTTTGCTTTTCAGTTAGTTCTAAATTCTACAGAAGTTTAAACTAAAGGGAAGAAATTCTAGGAAATGGTAAACAAACAAAAAATAATAATATCTTCAGATATTGTTAAAGTGAAAGTGAAACATCACAGATTCATCCATCCCTGCAGAGCCAGCTCTCACACTGAAAATCATTTCTAAAATCCTTTGATCTGGTAGATTTTCTTAAATGTTGTCCTCAATTAGGTCACACCGTGTTAATTTTTAAAACTTACCTTTATGAAAGCATAGCCAACACCATTGTCTGTAATGGTGAGACCAAGTGAATCCTCAGATTTATACACATTCACTTCTTTTTTGATTCCTTTCACATGGGCAAAGATCAAATCCTGCAGTCCTATTTGTCCTCCTAGGAGTCTGTCCATGTCAATTTTAGGCGTGTTTAAAGTACAATATAAGATCTGCAAAGAAAAAGAAACATTTTAGGTCAGTTTCTATCATGATTACATTCTGTCATTAATTTATTCATAAATATTTCAGTGAAATTGTGCTCAATTTAAAAGGCTACATCATAGTCTGAACAACATAGCAAGACTTCATCTCTACAAAAAATTGAAAATTAGCCGGGCATGGTGGCACATGCCTGTAGTCCCAGATATTCAGGAGGCCGAGGGAGAAGGATGGCTTGAGCCCAAGAGTTTGAGGTTGCAGTGACCTAAGATGACACCACTGCACTCTAGCCCAGGCAACAGAGTGAGACTATGTCTCAAAAATAAATAAAGAACAATTTAATGTTATATCATAAAATGTATTTTTATGTTGGCTGGATAGAATTTGGCAATGTACATTCATTATCTCATGTAATCCTCACAATAGTTTTATAAACTACATTATTATCCCTATATTGCAAATGAGGACATCAAGGGTTGGCAAGATTAAGTAATTTGCCTAAGGTCACACAGACAGTACTTGTCAGAGCCAAGGACTTGAGATCATGTCTCAGCAACTTCAAAGTATTCAAAGTGGTTTAAACTATGTGGCCTATCCTTTATAATGCTCAAATCAAAGGTTATATTCCCAAAGGTCTGCAAGCTGCTATATACTGCATGATGTGTACACTACAATGAAAATACAGGCAAACCTATAAGCCTATATTTGAAAACTGGTAAATACGTTTTCTTTTAAGAGCTAGTATCTCGCTCCATCTTCCAGGCTGGAGTGCAGTGACACAATCATAGCCCACTGTAACCTTGAACTCCTGGGCTCAAGCAATCCTCCTGCTTCAGCCTCCAGAATAACTAGGGCTACAGGCATGAGCCACTATGACCAGCCCATTTTTTCTAATGTGGAAAATTTTATTTGTCTTGCTATCTAGTCCTTGAAAAAAGCAATTTAATTAGTGAATGAGGTGTTAAAATGAAAGCGTTTGGGAGCTAAAAGGGACCTTAAAGACTAATTCATCTAAATCCTTAATTTTAAAAAAAAAAAGGGAACTGAAATCTGGAGAAGTTAAAACAACTTGCCCAAATTCACGTGATGTAGAAAAAGAACAAAAAAGAAACCAAACAGTGAAAAGTTGTGTGGAGATTTTAAAGAGATTTTTTTATGCTTTCCAAGTCTTTGTTTGACCTTATTTTCCTTTAAAAATATGGCTCATTCGACTAAAATGTGCAATGCAACTCCTAATTTTGGCAATCATAATCCGAGTAATTTGTAGGGCCCAAATTATAGTAGATAAGGAAGACTGAGAACATGTCATTGGTTAAAACATTAAGTTCAACAACATTTAGTGAGTACATTCCACATACCAAACCAAAGAAGGGCATTTTAGTATGCTGTTTCACGCCAAAATGGCTAAATGTAATTTTTGTTAACTTTTTTTTATTATTGAGCAATGTTGACCACAGATATTGCTAGCCTTTCCTCCACCCCAGCCTCACTTCAGCCCTCACTCTGTCACCTCTCTCCCCATATCCCTAGCTTCACACCAATCCTAATTCCCACCCAAACCTTAAGCCTTAGCACATCCATAATCCTCATGAAGCTCAAAAACAGGGTGCAATTACTACTTACTGAATGGCTTTTAGGCCATCTCAAAACGTGTCAAAATTAGAAGAGCTTCATAAAATAAAACTCTCCCTGCTATACAATTAAAGGTTCAGAGTGGTCAGCCAAGCTCAGACCAGATCTTTGGAGGTATGTCATGGGGCACAAAATAATGAAAGCCTTCGGGGGGGGGGGGAAACTACCACCTTCATCCTTTTTCATCCCAGGCTTTGGTGAGCCTTTAAGTTGACCCCTCGTGTTCCTGGGTAGGGCAAAATACATTCAGCTTTGTGGACAGTAAATTTTCACAAACATTCTCTATCGTAAAAATCTGTGATATTCCCAGGGGGAAAAGAAGTTAGTTAAGCCAAGAATAGCACCCAACTCTGATTCAAAATAATTAACTCACTGACAAAAATTATGATGAGCAGGTAGAGGGAGAAGGGACTAAGCAGAGAAAACAGCTTTTCTGACTTTTCTTCTCAAAATAATGGGAAGTAAGTAGAAGAAATAACAGTTTTCTCCTTGGTTTTTGTTTTTTTTTTTTCCTGGTGTATCTGTCAATGGTAATCATAGTAGATCCCAAATACCAGCTTACCATTGAGACAGGAAATAAAACTTTCAAACATAATAATGGGGTAACAGGATAAATTTCCTGTTAAAGATTTTCTTAAAAAAAAAGAAATCTCACACAAACTGAACTAATTACTAAGCCACTTCCTTTGCTTCCTTTCTTTCAACTTTTCACATGCTTCATCACTGTAGAGCAAATACTAGATTTCCTGTAGGTAGAACCCTTTTCCATCATGCTTCCTCCCCTGCAGAATAACATTCCACTCCAGGCAGCCAAAAGTTGGCAGGCAAGGCACTTTTTTTTCCTGGAAGGAATGGAGCCAACTATATCTTTCACTGAATGGAGCTCCATGGGAAGCCATGCTGCAAACCTGCAGGAATGTGATGGCCTCTGGGAGGTGGAGTAAGAACAGCAGGTCACTAGGGCTCCATGACATCACAGGAGAATAAGATCAGTTCTTCACGGAAGAATAAGAACCTACCATGCACACAGTATCACTGCACAACTATCATCTCTAAAGATGTGATAAAAGCCTAGACATTCAAACACATCCTCAAGGATACTGTATTTTGAACTGCAAAATAAAGTGATATATTACCTTAACGATGCAAAGTCCTGCTCATTCATCTACTCATCAAAAGTCATGAATATATAAATCAAAAGAAACCTCAAGTACATACTGTGAAGTTTTCCACCCTCATTCGTACAGTTCCCTCAATCCAAAAATCTAAAATGGCTGTCCACTCTCCCCACGCCACCCCAATGCCCTTGTCCATTGAGACCCTGCTCGAATGTGACAGCACAGGTAGACTCAATCACTCTTTCCACTTTGCTCACATAGTATAAAACTAGTACCTCATTGAGTACCTGAGTCACCTTGCCTTGAAGTCCAATTGGCTTAACACACCTATTTGTCACTCTCACTCTGTTAAGAAAAAGGAGATCTTAGTCATCATTGTCCCATAATGTCTGACATACTGCCTCACTCAGTTTATATCTGAATGGCATTTACAAAGCACATTCACTTACCTCATTCAATACGGCATACCCATATACTAGGTCTTATTATCCATATTTTGTAAATGAGAAAACTATAACTTTATCCAATTAATACAATTAGTAAATGTTTAAGAAAACATGACAGATTCAAGGTGAGAAAGCTGACTTTAAAAAAAAAAAAAAAAGAATAAAAATAAACAAGAAAATTAACAGTGAAGTGGTCATATTATCAATGTTCCTCTAAGAAATATTTGCCCCAGAGTCTAAGTATGCTGGATAATAGGCAGTAAAATGCAGTACTTAACATTGTGGCGGGGGGGAGTTGTCTGTTTTTTTACACTCTTTGGTGGATGAACTAACCCAAATAAAAAGTAAATGTATGGTGGCAAGGTATTATGCAACATAAGGAAAATGACTGATCCACTAGATATAACCTTAAGGATTCATTTTATAACCAAAAACATCATTAACACCTTCCAGGGTATCTACATTTGTTGCTTAGCTACCATCACTGCCTATTTCCATAAAATAGATGAAGTACTCATTCCATTTTCTAGAGCATCACTGCACAACAGAAATGTAATGTGAGCCACATAATCTTCCATTGTCTAATAGTCATACTAACAAAAGTAAAAATAGGTAAAATTCATTTACACAGTTCAATTATATAACCCAGTATATCCAAAATACTATCATTTCAACATATAATCAACATGAAAATTAATAAGATAGCTTACATTTTGTATTACATTTTTAAGATCTAGTATGTATTTACCCTTATCTCTTATTTCCATTTCTCTAATCACCCGTATTTAAAGTGCTAAGTACCCATATTTGGCTAGTGCCTACAATATTGGGCAGCTCAGTTCTAGAATTTCATGTCTTTATCCATTTTATACTTTTTATTTTGCCCATTTCTATAATATCTGCTCATGTTATTCCCTTGGCCAAATATGCCATAGCTTGAACACAACTTCTATGTCTGTCAAAGTCTTCCCCATACAATGATGCCTAGCTAATTTTTTCTATTATAATTATCCCAGGGTAAAATTATTTCTTTATCTTATATATACCTAATAGACTTCACACATCTCGTGTGGGACTTACCACCACATATCACTTTGTAAATTTTTAGGAAGCAGAGATTTTATCTTATTTATCTTATTGTGTCCCTATCGCTATACTTTACCTATAGGGAGAGGTTGATTAATTGAAGGAGAAAGCTATTGCCCTTTGGGGCCAGTGATGAGGGAGGGCTTTGAATTGTTACTATTGTGTTGGACATCAATATCTATAGTACCTGTATCCTTTGTCCCTAATTTTCCTTTGGAAACTTCTCTTCCTCATTTTGAGTCATAGGGTAGCTTGGATAGGAGTGACGTCGTCCTCAGTTCCATTGGGAATGAATCATGATTAGGTTTAAATCATTTAGTGGTTGATTCATATTCCAATTTAGGTAAGCTAAATCCAAGAAAAGAATTTGTTGAGTTTTCTGGGTAAAGACTCTTCTCTTTTCCACAGAAGCTGCTGGAAAGGTGACTGGCTCTAAATTAAGTGAACTCTAAAACTACTACAGTTACGGTCCTTGCCTGCGGGAGTGACCACTGCGTTGGTGCTCTGGGGCTCGGACCCTGGCTAGCCAGAAAATAAAGCTCCTCTTGTGTGATCGCAAAATAAATAAATAAATAAATAAAACTACTACAGTTACCTCTGTAACCATTAGAGGAGTGGGCCTGAGAACAACGCTGACACAAAGAAGTGCAGGGCCTCTGGGTCCAGACTGACGTAAAGATAGTCAGTAGTGGACACTGCAAGTTGTCCGCTCTTTCCCACTCCTAACACAATCCCCAGATATCCATGTATCCCGTGAGCTTTGGCGCTGCGGTCCCCAGCCCTGCCCCTGCCAGGATACCAGGCCACACAGCATGAAGACAGCGAAGCCCCACCTGCACCCACGCCGGCTCCACATGGGCGGCATCAGACTCGCATTGGAGCCGGAACCGCACCGCAAACTGCGCATGCGCGTGCGAGGGATCCAGGCCGGCTCCCCGTCAGAAGCCAACGCCTGATGGTCTGAGGTGCAGCCCAGGCGACCCACCTCCACCCCCACCCCTCGACCGTGGAAAAACTGCCTTCCAGGAAACCGATTACTGGTGTCAAAAAGATTGAGGGCCACTGCTTTGGAGGAAAACTATTCATATCCGCTGTTAAAAGATATAAAGCTGAAGTATTCTAAGTGGTGATTTAGCGGTAGGCATGTGGCCCAATGCTGGACAATAACACACAGGAGGAAGATGTCCAGGAAGCTTCTGGGAAAGATGTTTTACTCCTAACAAAAAAACGCAGAGAGTCACTTTCTTCCCCTAGATGTTGCCTTATCTGTGTGTGATCTAGAAATCTCCACCACCACCTTACTGCCAGCCAAGGAAAATAGCAATGCCAAGAATGGCAAAGCAAAAAGATGGAATAAAGCTAGGTCCTGATGACACTGGTGAGTTGCTCTGTTAACCAACTCCGAGCCCACTCTCCCTATTTTGTGTAAAATAAGTCACCTCGTTTTAGCCAGTTTGAGTAAGTAGTTTTCTGTTATTTGCAGCTGATCCACCCCACCTGATGTATAGTATTCTACCCCAGAATGTTTAGTTACAGGAGCCAACAAATTTCATCAAGACATCCTAGGCTGGATTTTATGTTCCTTCCAACTAAAAGATTCCTAATTGATGGAAACACTATACCTTGTATCTATATAACTCTTCATAGTTTAAAGGTTTTTCTGCCTACTATCTCATTGTATCTTAAAAAAAAAAATCTATTAAGTATATGGTGAGTTTTGTTTCTTTCAAAGCACTGAGGTATTATGGCATCCTAATTTCGTATTCTATCCTTTCTAACAAAAATTTCAGACAGGGCTCCTTCCTTACTTCCGATATCAGCAAAATAAATCTCTAGAGTGGAGCTATCTCATCCTTGTAATGGTTGTTAAGTAGAAAAGCAATAAAAGGAAAGACAAGAGAAGAAAATAATGGAGGTCCTGGACCTAGTCCCAATTCCATACCCTTCAATCTTCAATCTCAGTGAGTTTAGTGGAGTCACATGACCTCCTTAATCCTCATGTAATTGTGGCATCAGTAAAGCTTGGTCTACATCAAACAGTTGTTACAAGAATTCAATAAGAGACTATATATAAAAGTACTTTTTAAACTAAAAAGCTCTATTTAAATATAAATAGATATTATTTATATTATTAATAGTTTTTATTATTCCTTGAATATTGATGCTTCTTAATGATATTTACACCTATGTTTGATAGCTTCTTAAACTGCATGAATTTTCCTGAATATATCAGATTTTGCTCCTTTAATATCATAACCAGGATAGAATTAATTTCTCCCCATAAACTATGTTATCATTTGACTTTTTTGTGATTGAAGAACAACACATAGGCCGGGCACGGGCATGGTGGTTCACGCCTTGTAATCCTAGCACTCCGGGAGGCCGAGGCGGGTGGATTGCTCAAGGTCGAAACCAGCCTGAGCTGGTTTGAAACCAGCCTGAGCAAGAGCGCACTCACTCTAGTCTGAAAGCGAGACTGTCTCAAAAAATAAAAATAGGCCGGGCGCGGTGGCTCTCGCCTGTAGTCCTAGCTCTCTGGGAGGCCGAGGCGGGCGGATTGCTCGAGTTCAGGAGTTCGAAACCAGCCTGAGCAAGAGCGAGACCCCGTCTCTACTATAAATGGAAAGAAATTAATTGGCCAACTAAAAATATATACAAAAAATTAGCCGGGCATGGTGGTGCATGCCTGTAGTCCCAGCTACTCGGGAGGCTGAGGCAGGAGAATTGCTTGAGCCCAGGAGTTTGAGGTTGCTGTGAGCTAGGCTGACGCCAAGGCACTCACTCTAGCCTGGGCAACAAAGCAAGACTCTGTCTCAAAAAAAAAAAAAATAAAAATAAAAATAAAAATAAAAAAGAAGAAGAACAACACATAGACAGTAGTATTCTTACTGCCTATTTATATTTCAATTGTTATTTTCTTCAGTATTTTCAAATTCTTACCTCATAGTTATTATGATTATTCATCACTGCAATTCAACATGGCTAGGATCATAAAAGTTGGAATTATTGTATGGGGCCATTAATATAAATTAATATTGTTTTTTCTCTTGTGGCACCATTATACACTCCACAAATGTGTTTTGTGAATAGTGTTAAATAAATCATTTGTCATTACTGCTTCAAAAGATATTCTGGTCCACAAGCAGGTTAACAAATCTCTCCCCAAACACATCAAATTCATGTTTAAAACTCCAGAAAGTTCACTTCCAACTTTCTTTTGTTTAATGCCTTGCTTAAATAGGAACTGAGCTGGCCAAAGATTCTACATGTCCAAAGATATCTGAAAGAAATTATTTGTGGATATGATTTTAAATGCAAGCAACTGGAATCTTTTGTGGTTATCTAAAGTAGCAGTATTACTAAATATTTTTATATGACTACTTTCCTACATTTCAATCTTCTAAGAACTTTGCTTACTTTTTACACTTATCTCAAATAAACATTATAGAAATATCAGCCAGTGAATTAAACCATACTTTTTTTTTTTTTTTTTGAGTCAGGGTCTTGCTCTGTTGTCCAACTTAGAATGCAGTGACATCATCATAGCTCACCACAGCCTCAAATGCCTGGTCTTGAGCAACTCTCTTGCCTCAGCCTACCTCGTAGCTGAGACTAAGGTGTGCGCCAACACGCCCAGCTAATTTTTCTACTTTTTGGAGAGACAAGGTCTCACTATGTTGCACAGGCTAGTCTCGAATTTCTGTCCTGAAGTGATCCTCCTGCCTTGGCCTCCCAAAGTGCTAGGAAAACAGATGTAAGCCATTGTGCCCAGCCTAAACCTTTATTTTTTTTCTGCTCAGGGTTGATTGCTTCTAAACCATACTTTTATCAGGAGTTAATACTACATATTTACATACAAGAAAACCACTTGGATTATGTTTCCTTTGTTAGTGCTTACGGTTTTATCTGGATTGTTCTTATCATCTAAATCTCAAAGGCTTTTTCTCATAGGAAAAAAAATGATTATTTTACACCCACCTAGTTAATAGTCCTTAAAATGGCAGAATTAAAAACAACCTGAAACTAAGAACAAAATAATTATTGGGGAGAAAAGATTACTCACCTACCCTGAACAGAAAGGATCAGCTTTGGCCAAGCCACAAGGACAGAATTACATCATTCAAAACTCTTCCAAAAAGCTCTGTGTGTCTTATGCTACCTAACACACTTCACCAAAAATATTTTGTAAATGTGTTGTGTCAAGGAACTTCTAAAATTCAAACTATTCTTCAATTATTTTAACAGACTGGGGCAACTGCTCGTCCCTCTGAGTTGTATACAGTTTTGATACTGGTTCCCACTCCCAGTGAAATACCGTACTGTGAATGCAAAGGAGCTGGGGAGATAAAGGTCAGCAAGGATTCTTTTTCATTTAATCAATATTAAAGTCCAAGAAACATTGATTACTTGTGCATACCAGCTATTTTCATAAGCCAGCTCACCAAATTCTTACAACTCTGTATGAGAGGTATCATTATACCATTTGTTACAGCTCAGAAAATAAAGGCTTATAGGCAGATAATGGCTTGCCTAGGGTTACATATTTACTAGATGATTAAATATGAAATGTCTGATTTCAAATCAAACATGTAGTTTATTATATCTCAAACAAGAAGCAGTACAATTAATCAAAGTATGGGCCTAAACTATCAACGCAGTTTTGCCACCTTAATGGTAGCTTGTTTATGCCAGCAGTGAAGAAGCCTGGAGAGCAAGTGGCGATGAAATCATGAAAGGTGTTTTCCACATATTGTTGAGAACTGAATATTTTTTCTAGCAAGAAGGGATCCACAGCCTGGAAGAAGTGTTAGTCAGTTGGTGCAAGGTCTGGTGAATACACTGGAGGACAGTGAGTTTCAAAGTCCCACTTCTGTAGTTTGAGCAGCGTTTGTGCAATATGTGGCTGAGCGTTATCTTGCAAGAGGATTGGCCTGTCTCTATTGACCAATCTCAGCTGCTTAATGGCAGGTGTCCTCATCATTTCATCCAATTGGTTGCAGTAGACATCTGCTGTAATGGATTGACCAGGTTTCATGAAGCTGTAATGGATAATACCAGTGCTAAACCACCAGACACCATTAGCTTTTTATTTATGAATATTCAGTTTTGGACTGCATTTCAGCACTTTGTTTGTATCCAACCATTGTGCCAAATGCTTGTGTGATTGTCAAAAAGAATCCATTTTTCATCACACGTAACATTACAGTATAGAAATGGCTTGCCTTTATGTCGTGACAGCAAAGAAAGGCAAGCTTCAAGACTATTTCTGTGTTGACGCTCTTTTAATTCATATGGTACCCATCTATCCAGCTTCTTTACCTTGCCCATTTGTTTCAAATGGTCCATTATTGTTGGAATAGTAACATAAAACCTTGCTGCTAATTCACAGGTAGGTTGAGATGGAGTAGCTTCCACTACAGCTTTCAGCTCATCATTATCCACCTTGGTCTCAGGTCCCCATGTGGGTCCTTTTCAAAATTAAAATAACCAGAATGGAACTTCTCAAACCATCATTGAACAATGCATTCATCCACATCCTTCCCAAACACTTTGTTGATATTAATATTTTGGCTGTCTGTGCTGCATTGGTTCCACAATGGAACTCCTCATATTTGAAAATAATGTGAAGTTTTGACTTACCCATAGTTTTACAAAAATTGCTTTAAAAAAAAAATTTGAAAGATAATCACAAGCCAAAACACATTTGAAAGTCTGAGGGTGTATCTTCACAATAAAAATAAAACAAGAAGTGTCGAAGTGAAATGTCAGAGCTATCAACTGTTAAACTTAGTACTTAAGGAAATCAGACATTTCATGCTTAATAACCTAATAGTATTTGGTACGCTGGGATTCCAACCTTGGTTGTCCAACTCCAACCTCTTTTCCCTGCAATGCCTGACACCTAATATCTGCACGGGGACATCTGAGTTACTGGTCACTGCCTAACGCATTAGCTCAACTAATCCTTGCAAATCCAGTCATGAAGACAAATATCAATATGCCCTGCACAGAGGAGAAAACCAGCTCAGACTTGTTAAATAATTTGTCTAAAGTTATATAGCTAGTGAATGACAAAGTCAGAACTAGAATTCAGACTCCTGGGCTTTTTCTAACCATGATGCTATAGCTGTGATGTAAATATAAATTCAGCTTTTAATTAAAAACTCCTAGAAGACAGAGACTATACAGTTTTATACTTTATATGAAACCATATACAGTGTGCTTATTTAATAAAACACCTACTTCCTAAAAGGAGTAAGACAGCTTGCAAAAAGGAGCTATTTGTAATTGGACTTTAAAAGCCAAACATATTAGATGGTTTAATAAATATCAAACTAGCAATAATGTATTATTGTTTAACTGAATTACTATAAGTAATTTTTAAATTTCTTCCTGTTAATTTTATTTCTTTTTTTTTTTTTTTGTACCTCTTCTGCTACTGGAGACCAGAAATCTTCCTGTTAATTTTAAACGGACAAGTTATATGCAAGTGTTTGTATTATAAACACAGTCATTTAAAATTTCATGCTTATTATTTTCCCAGTATAATACATATGCTAAATTTCTAAGATTTATTTCAAAATATACATGATTTTATATATACAGTGCCTTTGCCTTCACCTCGTCAATAGCTACAGTCATCTAGAAACAAGTTTCACAGATTGGAAGATAAAATTGGCAACAAGACAGATATTTAGAAACATGACACTGTATGCTCTATTTAGACCTCCATGAGGATATTGTATAAAGCCCTGCCTTGAACCGTGTAGAACTTTCTATAAATGATTCACTTCTAAATTAGCTACCCTGGGTCAGCAGTGGCAAGCCTTAAATAAAAAGTGAATCACCCTTTGTACTCTTTCATCTCCTCCAGGACAATTGCTTTTTTTTTCAGTATTTTTTTTTTATTTCGGCGTATTATAGGAGTACAGATTTTAAGGTTTCAATAAATGCCCTTTCCTCCCCTCCCCCTACAAGTCTGAGTCTTCAGCATGACCATCCCCCAGATGGTGCACATCTCACTCATTTTTAAGGAGTAAAATAATATGACCCAAAGAATTCTATTCAAAAAATTAGAAAGACAGTCAAATTCATATTTTGAATCTACTGACTTCCTAGAATAACCAAAAGAACTTAGTTTTTTTACTAAATAACTCTGCTAAAGGCAACTACGTACACAAGACAATCAAAATCCCAAAGCAATCCTTGAAGCACAAGAAAAAGGGATAGGTTTTAGTCTTGCCTTTGTGGACATTACACAGACACTAAACCAACAAGATAAATCAAATTTGCATAACTATATATATCATCCTCTCCCACACTATTCTTACAGTCAGAGGAGCTATCTGAGCTTATCCTAGTCTAATAATTCTGCAAGGTTACATGCCAATTTGAAAGACATCATAAATCACTGCTATTCCCCCTTGTCAAGTGCAGTTGCAAATTTTCCAGCTTTCTGAATCACATGTATTCCTAAAAGCCTCCACTTGTTTGATACTAAAGTTGGAAGAGAACCTAACGAGGCAGTGAGAGATTATAACAGGAGACATTTTACACCCTGGAACAGTAGAATGTTTATAAAACATAATAATTATACATGAAAATTATTAGTAAAGAGATTTGTGAATTAAACATTCCAGTTTACCAAACAAATATATAAACATAATTTGCAAACAATACCCACTAGACCTCAAAAGATCCTTAAACAGGCCGGGCGCGGTGGCTCACGCCTGTAATCCTAGCTCTTGGGAGGCCGAGGCAGGCGGATTGCTCAAGGTCAGGAGTTCAAAACCAGCCTGAGCAAGAGCGAGACCCCGTCTCTACTATAAATAGAAAGAAATTAATTGGCCAACTGATATATATAGAAAAAAAAAAATTAGCCGGGCATGGTGGCGCATGCCTGTAGTCCCAGCTACTCAGGAGGCTGAGGCAGAAGGATTGCTCGAGCCCAGGAGTTTGAGGTTGCTGTGAGCTAGGCTGACGCCATGGCACTCACTCTAGCCTGGACAACAAAGCGAGACTCTGTCTCAAAAAAAAAAAAAAAAAAGATCCTTAAACAAAACTTTCAGATATGTTTGGCAGAAGGCTTACGTAGCACAGTGTTCCTGTTGGCCCAGGAGGCTGACTTCTAACCCGTACTGTGAAATGTCTAAAGAGCATGCGAATATTTAAGAACCACCCAAATGAATCGTGGAAAATTGGAAAGCAAGCATGGTGAGCCATTCCGATGTCCAGACGGAGCAATGGGGGAAGATGGTCTAATCCTTACTATTCCCTAGAACAGAAATTCTGACAGAAAGAGATGAGCACTTTATGGGGAAAATATGGGCCACTTGAGAAACTATCAAACATCTTAGGAGAAAATACGAATTGATTTCTATTCAAAACTAGGACATTAGGACACTTGAAAGACAGCAGGAAAATGTACTACAGGGTTCCCTAGATGAGGGTGACAAAGGACTCAGAAGAAGGGAGTGAAGGCAAACCCACTAGCCACCTTAGATACTTAAATTACTCATGAGGAAATCTGGGAGCATAAGAAAATGCACCTACGGGTAGGGCTGGTGTGACTGAGCACACAGGTGAGGTTAGCCATGAATCTGGGGGCTGTGTGACAGTTCCTCCAAGCTCGGGTTGCTCAATTTTGAACCATCTCCTGCCCAGGGATAGACAGCCCAATAAACTGAAAACGGGAAAAGGTAGAGAAGAGCTGCCAAGAATAGAATTCTGTCACTGACTTGGAGACACCACGGGACAGCCCTGGCTGAAAGATTGACCTTTGCTCGGAGTTGTTTATTATAGCTCCCCGCTCCCCGCTCTCACTAAGCAGCTTCTCCCCACCCTCTGCTGCCAACATTACTGCCACGCCAGTGTCCGGGCAGGCAGAGCACTCAGGGAAGAGAGGGAGAGGACCAAGCAGGGCCGAAGAAACTGACAGGCTACCGTGGGGCTCCATCCTCGACCCAGAATGTGTCACCAAGCCAGAGCCAGGACGAGAAGTACCAGTCTGCTGGCTCCAGGCCGGGTGCTGACACTGAGCCCTCACTACCTGCTTCTATTTTTATGACCACACCAGTGCCCCTGCCATCCCTCCCCAAATACTTATAAGGTGAAACCTTTCTTATTGCCCAGGAAAGGGCTTATGTATTGTTGGTACTTAATTAGCAAGTATATGATAAACTTTCTCACATCATATTTTTTTCTTTCTCCTTTTCTTTTCTTTTTTTTTTTTTTACTTGTTTCCTTTATTTTTTCTTAGAAGAAATAAGCAAGCAGATTCTTTCTCCTTTTCTAGCAGGCAATTTGGTTATAATTAGGATAAATCCAGGTCCCTGTTTATCCTTGTTGTCCCAGAGTAAATATAAATACCATCCCTTTCACTCTATGAAGTATCTGAGTTTGGAATATAATTTGTATGGTCATCCTTTTTTCCCCCCTTTTAGAGATAGACTCTTGCTTTGTCACCCAGGCTGGAGCACAGTGGCCTGATCACAGCTCGCTGTAACCTCAAACTCCTGGTCTCAAGTGATCCTCCCAAGCAGCTAGGACTGCAGGCCCGCCAACAGGCCCAGCTGATTTTTTTTTTTTTTTTTTTGCAAAGACAAGATCTCACTATGTTACCCAGGATGATCTCAAACTCCTAGCCTCCTACTTCAGCCTCCCAAAGTACTAGGATTATAGGCATGAGCTACCATGCCCAGTCTGCTCACATATTTATAATGCATTTCCTGTTAAGCTGATCAAATAAGCATGTTCCTATTTCTGAATGCTGAGATGAAGACAGCGTGAAATAAAAAGAAAATCAGATGGCTTTGCAGACACTGCTGCTTCCCGGAATCACCTGCTACCAACCATGGTCAACCCCACCGTGTTCTTCGATATTGCTGTCAACGGCGAGCCCTTGGGCCACATCCCCTTTGAGCTATTTGCAGACAAAGTTCCAAAGACAGCAGAAAACTTTCATGCTCTGAGCACTGGAGAGAGAGGATTTGGTTATAAGGGTTCCTGTTTTCACAGAATTATTCCAGGGTTTATGTGCCAGGGTGGTGACTTCACACGCCATAATGGCACTGGTGGCAAGTCTATCTACGGGGAGAAATTTGAGGATGAGAACTTCATCTTGAAGCATACAGGTCCTGGCATCTTGTCCATGGCAAATGCTGGGCCCAACACAAATGGTTCCCAGTTTTTCATCTGCACTGCCAAGACTGAGTGGTTGGATGGCAAGCATGCGGTCTTCGGCAAGGTGAAAGAGAGCATGAATATTGTGGAAGCCATGGAGTGCTTTGGGTCCAGGAATGGCAAGACCACCAAGAAGATCACCATTGCTGACTGTGGACAACTCTAATAAATTTGACTTAAATGTTTTATCTTAATCATCATACCATTCCTTCTGTAGCTCAGAACACCCCTCTATCCCATTTGCTCGCAATATCCTATAATCTTTGTGCTCTCGCTGCAGTTCTTTGGGTTCCCATATTTTCCTTATTCCCCTCCACATCTAGCTGGATTGCAGAGTTAAGTTTATGATTATGAAATAAAAACTAAATAACAACAACAAAAAAAAATCAGATGATGTACATGTTAGAGAAAGGCAGTGGCAGAGCTCCTCCTCTATCCCTTGGTGTTGAAGTAATCTTCCCCACATGCCCCAATCCTGGGCTTCTTGGAAGTAAATATAAGTGCCCATGACTTGAACACAATCACCAAGATTCTAGGAGACTCAAAGAGTGTGGAGAAAGTTGGAAATTAGCTCTAAATGTTCAGTGGCGGAAGAGAGTAGAACAGAATTATATGCTGAGACAAATTCTGTCACAGGCATTCTCTATGCCTAAAAATATGACACAAAGAAATCTTAATACATGTATTAATAAAAAGTTATGTTTGGCTCAGCAGAATAAGCATTGACAAATGCAATACAAAACAATTCTGAGTAAAATGGCATATTTACTATTTCTGAAGTTTAACTGATATATTCAACTTTGTTGACTGAAATAGTTTATTAGGCTTACATTAAATTATATTGAAGCAGCCTCAGAGGAGTCCAGATTAGTTACTGTAATCAAATTCGACACTGAGATGGTTTTGTTTGAGGATCATGTATTTTTTTTTCTTTCTTTCTTTTTTTTTTTTTTTTTTTGAGACAGAGACTTGCTTTGTTGCCCAGGCTAGAGTGAGTGCCATGGCATCATCAGCCTAGCTTATAGCAACCTCAAACTCCTGGGCTCAAGCAATCCTCCTGCCTCAGCCTCCCGAGTAGCTGGGACTACAGGCTTGCGCCACCATGCCCAGCTAATTTTTTCTATATATATTAGTTGGCCAATTAATTTCTTTCTATTTATAGTAGAGATGGGGTCTTGCTCTTGCAGGCTGGTTTCGAACTCCTGACCTTGGGCAATCCGCCCGCCTTGGCTTCCCAGAGAGCTAGGATTACAGGCGTGAGCCACTACCCCCGGCGAGGATCATATATAGAAATGGGCTTTTAAAAGATCCATTAAAA
Organism: Microcebus murinus; assembly: GCF_040939455.1. Classification (NCBI taxonomy): domain Eukaryota; kingdom Metazoa; phylum Chordata; class Mammalia; order Primates; family Cheirogaleidae; genus Microcebus; species Microcebus murinus. Next base: position 61,870,937 of record NC_134105.1, on the reverse strand, counting down.
GTCCATCATGCTAATTTAACAGGGAAAATTTAATAGATTGCTGTTGGATAGCTTCCACTAAATTAACGTAGGAGAATTATAACCAAAGCCTCAGCTGCTATCATTAACAAACAAACAAAAACTGTAACGATATATTAGTTACAAACAGAAATCAGTGGTAACCTTAGTGAGTGAATTTAAACATTTATCTAAAACAAAATTTAGTAAAACATTTGGTTCTTATAATTCATTGATATTTGGACTCAGCATTAGCTAATGCATCTCACTCATTGTATGAGTGTACTAATTTGGAATATTGTAGGGGTAAACCATTCTCATTCCCTTACTTCTGAGAATATACATGGATATCAGATTTTCTCCTTATTCCTCTGGTGGCAGGCTCTTTTGCAAGGGTGGCTGGCCCAAAGGAAGTCCTTCTATTTCTATGAGTCCAGTTAGGGAAGCAATTTTGATTTTTTTCATTGTATCTTTCCTCTTAATATAACCTTTATCAGCAATAAACAATATATTTTGTTTCTCTGTATGCTGACCTTTTAACCTTGCTTTAATCTGTTCAGGATCCAGGCAGGGATGGACACACTCTTTGTTGAGTTTCCTCAAGAAACCTAACCTACAGCATTCTGTCATTGGGTGTATTGAGTTGGCCATTCTGTCCTCATCTTTCCTAATGAAGAGTCTTTCTTTCTTTTTTTCCCCCTCAAAGTCATTGATTCTGGTTCTCTAATAACTCAAAATTCATTATCAATAAATTCTATGCTGTTAGCAAGAAAAATTACAAGTGAACATAGATTAGCTCACATTTAACAAGATTTTTAAAAATAAGCCTTTTAGGCCGGGCGCGGTGGCTCACGCCTGTAATCCTAGCTCTCTGGGAGGCTGAGGCGGGCGGATTGCTCAAGGTCAGGAGTTCAAAACCAGCCTGAGCAAGAGCAAGACCCCGTCTCTACTATAAATAGAAAGAAACTAATTGGCCAACTGATATATATATAAAAAATTAGCCGGGCATGGTGGCGCATGCCTGTAGTCCCAGCTACTCGGGAGGCTGAGACAGAAGGATCGCTCGAGCCCAGGAGTTTGAGGTTGCTGTGAGCTAGGCTGACGCCACGGCACTCACACTAGCCTGGGCAACAAAGCGAGACTCTGTCTCAAAAAAAAAAAAAAAAAAAAAATAAGCCTTTTAGTCTGGGCGTGGTGGCTCACGCCTGTAATCCTAGCACTCTGGGAGGCCGAGGCTGGTGGATCGCTCGAGGTCAGGAGTTGGAAACCAGCCTGAGCAAGACTGAGACCCCGTCTCTACTATAAATAGAAAGAAATTAATTGGCCAACTAATATATAGAGAAAAAATTAGCCGGGTATGGTGGCACATGCCTGTAGTCCCAGCTACTCTGGAGGCTGAGGCAGGAGGATCGCTTGAGCCCAGGAGTTTGAGGTTGCTGTGAGCGAGGCTGATGCCACGGCACTCACTTTACCCTGGGCAACAAAGTGAGACTCTGTCTCAAAATAAATAAAATAAAATAAGCTTTTTAAGTAGATAATCTAAACTTTTTACTATGATTCCAATTCTATGATCTTTGCCAATAAAATATAGATAGAAGAGGTGAGATTTGATTTCACATTAGAGTATATTAGATGGGCCATTTATTTGTATTTATAAATGTCATGTCTTAGAATCATGTGTTCAATTATTTAGATCACCCACAAAGGCAAATTTCAAGGAGTTTAATTTAACCTAATTTCAAAATGGCATCTCCTCTGAGATATGGATTCTTAAGACTGTCATGTACAGCCCACAGCTATTTCCCTTCGCTTCTGTGGAAGTAGAAAATTAGAGTCCTTGATTTTGTGAAAACAGGAGAACCTCAATAATTTAACCTGGTTTGTATCATGAGAGAAAATTGCTAAGCTTCATGCTTAGAATCTCCTATGCTATATTTTAAAGAAACTTCTGCAAGTGGGTTGAAAGTTGTCCTTTATGCAGCTGTGGTAATGGAATGAAAATTGCTTATCTTGGGAACAATGATTATATCATCCTTATATTATCTGTACTCAAATAGTTTACACTGCTGTAGGGGTAGGCAGGTGCATTGTTATGTTTCCTTCTTGCCACCATCATTTCCTATAAGCATACAGTGCAGAGTATACAGTGCAAGAAAAGCAAACGGCATCACATTTTTTGTTTTAAATTTTCATTACGTTTTTATTACCTATGTAACAATGTCACTGAAGAAAAAATAAAATACATATATAAAGACAAAAAATAGACTTTTAAGTTTGTTTTCTTTATTTTCCAGGTTTAGGCAAAGGTTGGGAGAAGGAAAATTGTACAGGTCTAGAGTAGAAAAATCATAATGAAAACTTGCAAAAATAAGGGTCATCAAAAATCTTTTTTGAGGGAAAGAACACTAACACTGAACCATGTTCTGTTCACTTAACACACTATTTAACTTAATTCTCACAAAAATCCTATAAGGTAGGTATTTTATTTGTACATATTATCAGCAAGAAAAATGGAGGCTAGAAAGTGGCATCTCTAAAAATCAAAGCCAGGACAGGCCACCCTACCCTGAAACTCATCTCCCCATCTGACTGAACCTGAAGCCTGTGCTTTCCTATTATGCCACCCTGACTTTCCAGCTGCCTGAGGCCCCTTTAAACCTGTTAAATAGCCACAGCAACAAGTGACACTTCAGGATATTACAAAAGATTGGAATATCACAAAGTTAACAAACCAACCTCATGCTTCACTCTGTATACTTACAGTCCTATAAGATCAATCCTAAAACTAAAAGTATAAAACAAACAGGTGGTCTTTCACCTTGTGTTCCATTCTTGTTGCTTTCCGCCCTTTTTTCTCACCTCCTAATTTCATAGTGTAGAGCAATTACTTAACCTCTAACAACCAGGTGTCTGATAAGCTTAAGAATCACTAATATAATGGAAAGAACAAGGGCTTTGGAGCCAGACAGACCTAGGGATCAAAGACATCCCTCTGGGCTTGGGCTATATAACTTGAGTAATTTACCCTTTATTTGAGCTCTAGGTACCTCATCTATAGATTGCAATAATTTCTGGGAGTTTGGGTGGGAATTGCCATTTCAGTTAAGATAGCAGAGGTTAAGTGGTGATAGATATTCCAGAATAATTCCCTTCAACTTAATTCTCGAGATATGCTTCCCCTCCTCCACACACCTCTACACAGAGGCAGGAAACTCAAGATAGGAAGGGGAAAGTCCAAAGAATACAGAAGTAGCAGGAATCATGACCTAACCACACCCAGAACACACAGCTAGTATCAAATGTGAGCAATTTCAGGAGGTTAAATTAGGCTCTGACCCTGGATCATAAAGGACATAGTATTAACACCAATCATACAACCACTAATACATAATGAAGTACACAGACGTCTAAATTGGATATGGAATTATTATTTCCTCAGCCTTGTTATTGTGTATCCCTTTAACACCATTTTAAACATTGTAACTTAAGAACCTGAGACTTTTATAGACCAAGATACAGATCTTGGATTTAAGCCATCAAAATAAATAAATAAATAAAAGGTTGGAACTGTCACTCTACATGTGCTTTGATTTATCTCCAGGGAGATTTTTATACACATAGCAAATATATTTCTGAATGCCTGAGTTCTTAAGTTTCTTAGCCACTACTTACAGAGGGACAGAAATGTTTCTAAAACGCAAACATTCTATCACTGACAAGCTTTTATGTCCCTTCTTGCCTTTCATTTAGCCATATAAGCCGCAGGACCTCCCTGGTATTAGTCCATGGCCAAGTTCAACTTCGTATCCCTCATTTTAATCAACAAAACCTCAGAATCCTCAGCACACCCCAAACAGCAGACTAGAGTTTCTAAGGTGAGTGAGGAAGGCCTGTTTCTTGGATCTCGACCCAGAGAAGCAGTAACAGCCATCCACCTTCAGCAAACACCTCTATCCCAAAGGTATCTGTTAATTAATTACTGCTCTCTGAAGGAGTAGTTTCAAGGAACACCTTTGTTTATCTCAGGTGATGGAGGTTCATCCTAAGGAGACACAAGGAAGCAGAGGAAGCAGAGGAAACCCTTTCAGGAATTAGGTAGACTTCTTAGAAATTATTAAAATTTGGTGCATCTCTTGTATTATCCTACATAGAGCTGGAGCCCATTCTACTAAGTGAAGTATCACAAGAATGGAAAAACAAGCAACACATGTATTCACCGTAAAATTGGTATTAACTGATTTAACTGACCAACACTTAAGTGCACATATAGTAGTAACATTCACTGGGTGTCGGGCAGGTGGGGCGGGGGAGGAGTGGATGGGTATGTACACACGTAATGGGTGCGGTGCATTCCATCTGGGGGATGGACACGCTTGAAGCTCTGACTCGGGTGGGGTAAAGGCAATACATGTAACTAAACATTCGTACCCCCGTAATATGCTGAAATTTAAAAAAAAATTTGGTGCATCACCAAAAACACAGTAGCAGCTCTCCTGGCACAAAGGACACTCTGGTGGCCCTCTGAGACACTTCAAGGATACTAGTGACTGCCATTCCCAGGCCTCACTGTCTTCTTCTTATATCTACTTCTCCTCTTCTCCCACTACCAACTATATAGCACAGAGGTACAGTATGCTCCTAATAGGGTTTTAAAAAAGTATGGGGGTATACCCACACAGATATGCACATATTTACATATATACACATTTATAAATTCAGAGTATTTTTCTAGAAAAAGAGCCCAAAAAAAGTGCCTATAGCAGATACTTCTGGATTTGGGGTGATGTCACCCACATATTTTGAATTTTTATCATGTGTATATAATACTTTTCAATTAAAATAATGTCATTTACTCTGTAGCTCCACTGTGGACTTATGCTTTACCGAATAATTTTTGCTAGTAACTTCAGTGAATGAAACACAAAAGCAGAAATCTCTTTCCTTTGGTGGCCTCTGGGCAAACACTATGGATACCCTCATTAACTGAGAGCCAACAGGTGATGGGAAGAGGAGGATCCGAGAGGAGAGGAGAGTCGCAGTTAACACCAAGATAAAGTCAAAAGATGAGACAGGTTAGATTAGGAATAGATCTTATGAACTGATTACAGCTATCCTACCCATGTCCTATACCTATAAAGCTTTGAGGCAACTACAAAAGAACTTGCGTGATACCACCATTCCAAATGTCCAAGCATTACATTTGATGTCATAAAAGCAAAAAAGATGCCTTAGCTTCTGAAAATTTCTTATTTCAAGTTTATGTTATTATGCCTTACTGAATTATATTCATAGAATTCTATTTTCCAAAATTCTTCATTGAGTTAAAAAACACTTCATCTTGATTTTATTTATCTCTAATTGATAGAGAGTGCTATTAGTACTTCAGTTTTAAGCTCTCTATCCAGTACTTTTCTAATAAGAAAGAAGTGATCTCCAAACGACAACTGACACATTAACTGCCATGTGAGTTGTATTTAACTCATGCTAGTCTGGGCCTTGTGAAGTGTATATAACTCACATGTCTCTTTGCCTCTACCCTTACGAACTATTTTTCAAGTTACATGTAACTCATGTACAGAAAACAATAAAAAAACAAATTTTTAATTAAATTAGAAAGGAACATTTTGTTTTCAAAGTTTTTACTCTATTTTCATAATAAGACACTGTGCCCCCAGGGAAAATTTTCTTTTTTTAGTGTGGCAGTCAATGTGTTAAATACACATGGGTCTCTACCATTTGAAGGATTTCTAGAGTCCATCCACTAGCAAAACACTGTCAAAATACCCTTTTTATGCCCCTCAATAATTTGTGCATAAAAATGACACTCAGATATTTTTAATTGAATACACAAGCTCTGGAGGAACATTCAGGCTGGAAAGGAACTTGGATCTCTTCATTTAATCCAGTAGCTCCCAAACACACATCTACCAATGGATGACAGGCCAGCTGTCTAAAGATATCAGAGAAGCTTTTAAAAATTACAACATTCTCAGGCCCCAATCCAAATCTGTAAGGGTGAGGCCTGTGTTCTTTAAAAAGATCACCAGATCTGAGATGCAATCAGCTTTGGGAACCACTGATCTAGTCTACCCAGCCCATATAACCTATGAAGAAACTGAAGCCCAATGACATGGGAGACTTGCCCAAAGTTGGATAGTGAAGAGAACAGAACAGTAAAAATATCAGAAGACAAGGACAAACTGGAAAGTATCTGGCAGAGTTCTTTAGTATGAGATGACAGAGATAAGCATTCACTAATCAGAATGTTATTAATTATCAGAGAACTTTTTTAATCACAGAATAACTGATGAATAGCTTTTGAAAAAAAAAATCAGCATTTGAAAAAATATATATCTTGGTCCAAAGAGTGTTACGCAGGAAAAAAAGAGTTTCATACAGAGTTTCATAGTTTCATTAGTATGGGAAATGATAAATACAAAGATTCTTATTTTTTTTAGCTTTTAGTGGACTTCTCAAAGCCTTTAATACATATTATGAACTTATAAGATATATTTCCCGAAATTATTTGACAACTGAAGGCATTTTTCTATAGTTCTAGCCAAAAATTCAGAGGGCTGTAAAAAGACACAGTTGCTTCACTGTATAGACAACTGAAACAAAGAATAGAGAAGGGACTTTTCAAAATGGGCTAGAGACTATTCCAGAAGAAATACTGACAACATTGTAAAAGGTAAGACTTATACGTTTTCCCTGTTGATTTTATTCATTCAATCAATAAATAACTTTATACTTTTGATATTGTCTCATCACAAAAAAAATCAAACTTCATTTGATTAAGCATTAAGATACAGCTATCAATTTACAGGAAATACAATAATAGACTAAAGGAATGCAATCAACAAAAAACTGAAAAATTATACAAGATAAAAGATCTGGCTTCTTCAAAAAATATACTGGAAAAGGAAAAAAAACAAGATGAAGGGTAAATCTACAGATTGGGAGACTCAAAAAATAAGTCTAAATTATGGTGATTAGGAAAGCACATTTAAGTGATAAAAGTATAAAGAAAAGTGCGGGTTCATTACCATACAAGTAAAGATAGTTACTCTTGGGGGAGGCAAGTGAAAGGGGGAACATGGAAGGTTCTCTTGTGGCTAGTAAGGTCTAACTCCTGACACAGGTGTGGTTACAAACATGTTCAGCTTATCCTTTAAGTTGTACATTTGTTTTATGTGCTTCTTTCTACCTCATTATATTTAATAATAAAAACTTGTAAATGGGGATGAAGAGAAATGTTGGCAAATGTTGACAACTGCTGAAGCTAGGCACATGAGAGTTAATTACATTATCTCCTTGCTTTTGCACAAATTTTCTGTAATAAAAAGTTTAAATTTTTTAGAAATAGTTTTACTGCATACTAACTGGCAGCACCTGCCCAGACAGAGCAGCTCTTAATCTTATGGAAGAGACAAACATTAAACCAACAGTTACCATGAAGTCTGATAAGCGTCGTGGAAGCTCAGAGGAAAGACACAGAACCCAGTCCTGAGGTGGCAGCAAGGCCTTGAGTAGCAACTCTCGAGTCCTGAAGCACAAGTGAGAGTTAACAGTGAAAGAGTAAGGGAAAAATTTCCAGATAAAGGGAAGAACAATGAATAAAAGTCACCAAGAACTGCAAACAGTTTCATGTTCGAGACAGACCACGGAAGGTATCTTCCATTTACATTCCCCTAATTCAAGAAGTTTCAAAATACTTGTCATGTCCACAGTCCTCTCCTGCAGGACTCCTTATCCATTGTTCACCTCTGTACGACATGATCCTGGAGGCTGGACCAGAGATGAGTCCCTGACCCACAGGCCTGAGGGTCCTGTCCCACCTGTACTATGCCATGACACGAACACTCTCTCTTAGAGAGTTTAAGACACATAGAGCAGGGTACAGAAAGTAGACAGGGTTGGCCGGGTGTTATGGCTCATGCCTGTAACCCTAGCAGTTAGGAGGCAGAGGCAGGAGGATTGTTTGAGGTCAGGAGCTCAAGACCAGCCTGAGCAAGAGCGAGACCCTGTCTCTACTAAAAATACAAAAATTAGCCGGTGTGGTCACGTGCACTTATAATGCCAGCTACTCAGGAGGCTGACACAGGAGTTTTATGTTCAAAATACCTGTCATGTCCACAGTCCTCTCCTTGAGATATACTTCTGATATCGAGCCCAGGAGTTGGAGGTTGCTGTGAGCTAGGCTGATGCCACGGCACTCTAGCTTGGGCAAGAGAGTAAGACTCTGTCTCAGAAAAAAAAAAAAGAAAGAAAGCAGAGAAGCAAAAAAACACAAAGATACAGGGGGTCAAGGTAATAAGGGACTGGGAGGAGCAAAGTCAAGAGGATGAGAAAAGAGTATCAGTCAAGAGCAGAATAAGGAGGAGGGGGGAAGAGAGGGAGTAAGAGAGGTAGAGGGAGAAAGAGAGAGAGGCTGAGATGGAGGGTAAAGGACAACTAGACTTGTTCTCCAAAGTTCTCCAAAGTCTAAAGATACTGCCTTAACTTGGACACGATGAACAATATTGTTCACGGAAACTGCACAGATGTAGCTGTCCTGAGGTTATTTTCCTCTATATTTTAACAATAAACACTGCTACAGACTAAATGTTTGTGTTCTCTAAAATCCATGTGTTGAAATCCTAAACCCCAAGGTGACAGTATTTAGAGGTAGGGTCTTTGAAAGGTGACTGGATTATGAAGGTGGAGCCCTCATGAATGGGATTAATGCCCTTATTTATATATATTTTTTAAAAAATCCCCAGAGAGCTCCCTTGCCCCCTCTGTCACATGAGGGTGCAACATGGCGGTGGCTGTCTATAAACCAGAAAGTGGGCCCTCACCAGACACCCAATCTGCTGGCACTTTGATCTAGGACTTACAGCCTCCAGAACCGTGAGAAATTTCTGTTGTTTACTGGCACCTCAGGCTATGGTAGTTGCAGCAGCCAAACAGACACATACATACACGTAGAAATTTCCCAAGGTAACCTGAGTTCCTCCATTGCTTGCAACCTGTGGACAGCCTTCCTCTCCACTCAGGATGGCTGGAATGGCAGGAGCAGGGGAGGGAAGGTGAAGGGGCCAGCCGTCGGCCTACAGGGTAGCAGGAGCTTGAACAGGAGTCTACCCCTGCCCAGGGGTTTGAACTTTATCCTAGGGTGGTTAATACACCTACTTCAGATGACTTCCAGCACAAGAGCAGTCTTATCCATTTCGTACCTTCTTGATAGCAGTGAAGTCTGTAAGGCAGCTGGGTGGATTCTCTTCCCACTTCTCAAAATGAGTCATGTTTTTCTTGCTTGAATTTATCATAAAAATGATGCTGATGCTCATGAGAGGATATTAAGCATACACAATGATTATATTTATAACTTTTCAGATGGTACTACGTAAATCCAGAAGATACTGTTATATTCCATTTAAACTGAATATTTATAAAGAAAACAGAACGAATGGTTTATTGTGCTTCTACTTTATAAAACACATGCCAGGGATCATTGCCTCTCTGAAAAACATTTGAGTTATTCTTATCACCTACAGAATGAAATCTGTACAACTTCAAGGACATCTGTAGTCTCATGACTATATCTGCAGTTTCGGTCTCCTACTATATCTACCTTCCACCTTTATTTGGCAAATGTTTATGGAGCAGCCTAGTCATTTAGCAACTCAGGGAACAAGATTGAAAAAGAAAAAAGTCCCAGCCCTCAGGAAGAGGAAATAGTAACTAAAATCAATTTAGTGTGCAAATGTTATGTTAAAAATCGCGCATTAGTGGTTATCTAGATTGGTGGATTCACAGGGAAGGTTCCTTGGAAGGACGACAGTTGAGACTAGAAAGGTGAGTAGGAGCTATTGGAACAAAGATATAAGAGCAGCATGAGAAATGAAGAAAGAAGCAGTTAAATATCCTTGAACGTAAAGGGGACTGTTAAGAGATGAGATTGGAGCAGGAGGCACAGGAGAGGACTCAAGCAGCAGGCAGGAATATGAGACATTGCTGGCGGGGGTTATTTGTAACTAGCTGGGAGCTGTGGACGTTTTTAAAAACATTGGTATGATCAGCATATCAAAATATTAAAAAATCAAGAATGGGCAGAGTCAGGGCAGCCAAACTCAGGGTGCCCCTTTAGAATTTGCATCGTAATCATCCCCCAGTGACAACTGACAATTGTCAATACCCTCCAGCCAAAGACCCCCAGGTGCAGTTTACTGCTCCTTGCAACTAGGGTGAGAGTGCTCCATGGGAAACCCTGGGGGTCTCAAGAAGTGGTGTTAGAAAGGAGTTGGGCAGGTGTTAGGTGACTTGGGGGAGGGTTTGTTCTGGATACAGTGCTGTCAGAAAGTGAGGATAATTCTATGAGCAAGTGTCATAATAAACCTATCTATAAGATGGAAGAAATTATCACAGTCCCAGAGTAGTCTTACCCGATGTGTTTTGTTTTGTTTTTTTCTGGCATATTATGGGGGTACAGATTTTAAGGTTTCAATAAATGCCTTTTCCCCCCCTCCCCCCACAAGTCTGAGTTTCCAGCATGACCATCCCCCAGATGGTGCACATCTCACTCACTATGTATGTATATACCCGCCCCCTCTCCCCTCCCCCCTCCCCAATACCCTATTACTGTAGTACCTATGTGTCCACTTAGGTGCTGCTCAGTTAATACCAGTTTGCTGGTGAGTATATGTGGTGCTTGTTTTTCCATTCTTGGGATACTTCACTTAGTAGTATGGGTTCCAGCTCTAACCAGGAAAATATAAGATGTGCTATATCACCGTTGTTTCTTAGAGCTGAATAGTACTCCATGGTATACATATACCACATTTTATTAATCCCTTCTTGGACTGATGGGCACTTGGGCTGTTTCCACAGCCCGATGTTGATGTCCTAGGCAATTGTTTATGTCTTAGCTCCCAGGTCTCAGGGACTGCTTTCCTCTTTCTCACACTTTTTCTTCTGATTTTAGTGGGCTTACTTCATAGTCCTCAGAGCTTGGTAGTTAAATTCACACCAAATTCCCAATTCCTTCATTTTTATGGGGTTTTCTTGTTTATTTTTCCTGGGGGAGGGGACTGTATGCAACTCAGTAAATCCCATTTTGCTCTCTTCTTCCCAGCTTCCCACTTCTGAGCCAGAAAGACAACAGCTCCACTTGCCAGCTCTCTGCATTGCTGGGAAATTATAAAGTCTGCAGAGCATGTCCTCTAGAAATACCACATAAATACAGAATATTGACTTTCATCAGAGCTCAGTGCTGCTGTCAGCAAGTTGAGAAGAGACACCGGTTTCTGGGAAGCCTCACAAGGCAGTGCCCCATATGCTCTAACTCATTTAGGAATTGACTTTGCTTGCAAACAGAGTGTCAAGTTTTATTATTTCAGAGATGGATATGTTAATTAGCTTCACTGTAATAATAATTTCACTATGTATGTGTATATCAAAACATCATCTGTATATGTTAAATATATACAACTTAAAACATTTTTTTAAAGATGAGTGGTATTCATCACTGCCCCCCCATCAAACAGCTAGTCCCTTTCCTCATAGTACAACATAAAATTAACCCCTACATACCAGTATTTTAACCAGTACTAAAGCTATAAAGATACAGAATTTTAAGTAGTGAATTTGTGAGGATTCCTTTATTCAAGGAATTGTGGGGTTTTTTTTGTTTTGTTGTGTTTTTGAGACAGAGTGTTGCTTTGTTGCCCAGGCTAGAGTGAGCACCATGGCTTCAGCCTAGCTCACAGCAACCTCAATCTCCTGGGCTCAAGTGATCCTTCTGCCTCAGCCTCCCGAGTAGCTGGGACTACAGGCATGCACCACCATGCCCAGCTAATTTTTTCTATATATATTAGTTGGCCAATTAATTTCTTTCTATTTATAGTAGAGACAGGGGGTCTCACTCTTGCTCAGGCTGGTTTCGAACTCCTGACCTCGAGCGATCCGCCCGCCTCGGCCTCCCAGAGTGCTAGGATTACAGGCGTGAGCCACCGTGCCAGGCCAAGGAATTGTTTTTGAGCTCCATCTATGTTTCAGATACGGTCCAGGCCCTTGGGGCTACATCAGTAAATAAAAAAGACAGAAATCCTTGCTTGCCTTGCTAGCTCATATTGTGGGAAGACCATAAAATAACTTAAATATATGTAGGATGTTAGTCTGCTATGGAAAAAATTAAGCGGAGAAGGGAAGAGGGGGTGCTATACTTCTAGACCGGATGATCAGTGCCAGCCTCACCAAGAAGATGACACCTTAGCAGACTTCGGGAAAGCATCCTGTAGGAAGAGGTTCTGGCAGAAACAACAACCAGTGCAAAAGCCTTAAGGCTCCTGCGGTTCAAGACATAGCCAGGAAGCCAGACTGGCTGGAGCAGAAGGAACTGATTTTAGAGAGGTAACAGGGCTACAGCCTATCATATGATTTTGGCTTTTGTTCCAAGTGAGATGTGAAGCCATGGAGGGTTTTGAGATGAGAATGAGAAACAAACTGTATCTCATTGGAGACAGCAACTTTTGAGGAGTTTTGCTATAAAGAAGAAATGAATGGGGTGGTAGCATAGGATATGGGAACAGGTGGCACAAGAAGATTGGTCTGTTAGTTTTAAGATAAATAATAGCATGCTTTTAGGTATAGAGTGTGAAGTTAAAAATCATAGTTCTTATCTTCTCTGCTTCTCAAGTACGATGCTTTATTTAACTGCATTATGTATCCAAAGAAAATGAGGCCCGGTGTGGTGGCTCACGCCTGTAATCCTAGCACTCTGGGAGGCCAAGGCGGGCGGATTGCTCAAGGTCAGGAGTTGGAAACCAGCCTGAGCAAGAGTGAGATCCTGTCTCTACTATAAATAGAAATAAATTAATTGGCCAACTAATATATATAGAAAAAATTAGCCGGGCATGGTGGTGCATGCCTGTAGTCCCAGCTACTGGGGAGGCTGAGGCAGGAGGATCACTTGAGCTCAGGAGTTTGAGGTTGCTGTGAGCTAGGCTGATGCCACGGCACTCACTCTAGACTGGGCAACAAAGCGAGACTCTGTCTCAAAAAAAAAAAAAAGAAAAGAAAATGAGTTAGTGAATGATTCATTCAGTCAGTGAACTATTTGGTATCTAATATCATGGACATACTAACATAACCATGTCAAAAGAAATAATTACGGAATTCTATAAAGAAACTAAATCCGAGTTTCCAGTTCTGGAAAGCTTCTGACTACAAACTGATTTATCTATTTCTTAAAAAGTTTTCACATTCATTATCTTTTCCTACCATCTTTCCACATAATAGAGAATATGAAAACATGCCACGGCACAAACTACTTGCCAAACAATTACAGTAGTCAAATATTCAAAATGCCCCTTCAACAAAATTTAGGACTATATCTCAAGGGCTTTTATATAACCTGAACATTTTAAAAGATAGCATTAAACTTTTTGAAAAAACAATCCTGCATTAACATTATGAGTTAGCTGTTCCTTAGATGAGATTAATTTACAGGTACTTTTTTTCTTTTTACTGAATTGCTCGTTTAGTTGTTTTGAAAAAAGACATCAGATATAAAGGCTTTTTGTATAATTGGCCATCTGTTTCAACTTAATGATAACAATAAACTGCACCCTGCCCAGACTTGGTAACAAATCTTAAGTGATTCATAGGCTTCATTAGCTTCTTTCTTCAAGGACCATGAAATCTACAACAGCATCTTTTTGAAGCGATAAATATTTTTTTGGTTGAGACTGAGGCTTTAATTGAAAAAAAAAATCTGCTTAAAAAGGAAGTTTTTCTGGGTTTGCATTTGGTATTTGAATGCAGTTACCAAGAATCTCTCAGCTGCTATGTAACAGACTTGGAACCAGGGAAACTGAATTCAAGTCCTGACTCCACCACATATGAGCCTGTTTAATTTTACAGAGTCTCACTTAGCTCAACTGTAAAATGAAAAAATTCTGGTGCAGATGGAATGACTACCTTGTAGGCTTCCGTGCCTAGCACGGTTGTGGACCCATTATGGGTCCCCAGTAAGTTTGTCTGTGTCTACCCCACCTGACATCAAGCCCTTTCCTTTTTCCCCCTCAGTAGAGAGCTCCAGAGAAGGGTAGGACTTACCTATTCACTCCTATGAAGAGGGGGGACATTTTTGTTTTGTCCCCACTAACATCTCAAAAGTTACTTACACCATTATTATTGAGAAAACTGCTTGCTGGGGGAATGAGATAAGAAACAGAATCTCCCTGGTATTCATTTGATTTTAATAAGTTACTTCTGTTTCAAAGTGAACTAGTGAGATGCTTATGATGTACTATACTATCATGACCAATACTTTCTCCTAAAAATACTTAACTCTTTTTAATACAGATGGAAAACTTTCATTAATGTTGGTTACATGCAAAAGGATGCTAATATACATATATAGAGGTTATGAAAATTTATTTGTGAACTTTGATATAACACATCAAAACAGCTTGTGTTTATTATCTTGGAATTTTATCTTGCAAATCAGTGCACTGAAAATGTTGAACACAGCTACCCAGCTATTGCAGAGAGACTCTGGAAAACTTAGGAAGCAATATAGCTTCATGGAATTTGGAGTCAGGAAAAAAATACTGGGTTCAAATCCAGGCTCTGCCACTTGCTATGTGTAATTCTGAAAAGTTCCGAACTTCAAAGCCTCAGTTTCCTCTCTGTGAAGCAGAGATAGTAATAATATTACCTATTAAGGATTAAGTGAATTGAATAAAATCAGGTATCTTGAGCTCAGAATAATGTCATATATAATGATGAGGAAAACTGTTAATGCAAAGTGCAAATGCTCCTTGACTTACCAAGGGGCTACATCCCAATAAATACATTAGGCAAAAATATCATTAGTATTCTCCAGTAAATTCACGGTAAAGTATTAATAGAAAAATCTTAAATTGAGCATATCGGAGAGCATCTGTAACTAAAACTGGAGTTCCTGGTTGCAGGAGAGACATTTAAAGTTGTCAGTTAAGTATGCTAATGGGCTCACAAGCTTAGACATCAGAAGATCCAAATGTAAATAGCAACCCAGTTTTTTTCTTGCTAGTTATATTACCTTAGCCAAAGCAATCACTTGGCACCTCAGCCTCTCATTTAACTGTTAGGTATTAATAGTATTAGTTACAATTATCAAGCACTGGCCATATACCATTCAATCTGATAGGTTTACATAAGAACTCCATCCAGTATTCGCAATACCCTTCAAGGTAAGATATCTTTACTAATATTTTGTAGGTGGCTAAAACTGAAATAAGTTAGAATTGTTCAAGGCCACAAGGCTAGCTAGTAAATGGTAGAATCTGGCTCCACACCCAAGTTTATTGTATTTAACCTGCCACCCACCTCCCCTAGAGAAGATTTTTAAAAAATTATTCCTGTGAAAGTGCTTTTTGAACTGAAAATTCCCATACAAATATAAAATGTTATTTATATCCTATATCAATATAAACAAGTCACAAATGGGTTTGTGGTTTTTCTCTTGGTGCCTGGGAACCCTGAAAAAAAAGGGTTATACTTTTGGCTCTCTTTCATCTCCTCTTGGAATTTTGCCTTGACCTCAATTTCCCTGGAACAGAGCTGACAAACAACTAAACAACAGACATCCAGATGCCCTGCTCCGACACTCCAGGGCAGCGCTCTGCACTGCTGGGAGTCCAGGGCAACAAAATCACGTGCTTTTCCTAGAAATGTGGACAAAATATTTCTTGAGCTAACTTCCCACACGAACACTTGCAGTTCACATGGGTGAGCACAAATAAAGTAGTCACATAAACGTCCATATCAACTAGTGCTTTCAAGATCATGCCTGCACCAAACTCCAGTTCCAGGCCCACACACCATCTAATTAAGGGAAACTTCAGTCCCTTTTTAGCATATGATGTAAAAGTTACAGCTGATCTCTCCCATCAAAATTATGATTAGTCTCATGGGATTAAGTATGATTCTCTAGGTTACCTACTCTTGGAATAACAGCCCAGCTTTTTAAACATCTTGGAAATACCACCAAAGGGTTTCCGGGTGTTGATGTTAGAAATGACAGATGAGGGGCAAAGTGGGCCTCGGTTTGGTATCACCTGGACTGCACTTCAATCCCCCCTCCTTAATTTACCAAGATGCCCAACGTGACTCTCTCACGCCTGCGGAGGAAACAGAAGGGTAAAGTCCAGAAGAGGTGGAGGGTATTTGCCGGGCCAGATCTTGACTCTGGGGAGTTGCTCACGCCCTGAACCATTGAACCTGAGACGTCTGGAGCAAATGCATTTGCCTGCGGAAGAAAGGTTGCCTCGCCCGCAGTTTCCCAAAGGCCAGATCTCCGAGGATGTGGCTTTCTCTGCTCCTGGTACTCACCTTTCCCCTTCCCAGTAAGGCTCACTCACTGCCCCTGGGACGCTCCCGGAGGACCCTACCCTGCATCCGCCCAGGCTCAGGGACGCGCCGCTCGACCAGCCTCGGCCAATTTAAGCCGGCGCGTCGGAGAGACGGGGAGCGGGGCGGAGAGGCTGCACCCCCGGCCCCTTACCTCCGACGGCGAGATCCCATACACGCCGGCGATCCTGGCGTAGAGCTCCTGGATGCTAGAGAAATCCTCCACCCGGCCCGTGGGGCTGCCGTGCGCCAGCTGCGTGTGGAAGACCAGCCTGCGCGCGGGAACCGGGGGGCCGGGGAGGCTCCCGCCGCCCGCGCCCATCTGCTCGCCCTCCACCAGCTGGGCGGTCTCCTTGGACTTCTTCTTCTTTCCCCGCAGTCCCAGGGGCATCTTGCCTGGCCGAGAGCGCGGGCCCACCTAGGCCGCCGCCAGCCACCGCCTCCGCCCCAGCCCCGCGCCCCGGACTTTGCGCCCCGGGTCCGTGCAGGTAAATGTCGCCGCTGGGCCAATGGCAGTGGCGCTTCCGCCTGGAGCGCGAGTCGGGGGCCCCCTCCTCCACCTGCAGGAGCCAGCACCTGGACGGAGGCAGCCGCCGCGCTGCCTTGGGAAGGATCTGGGAGAAGGAAAGTTATGCAGAGTCCCTCATCTCATCTCCAGGTTATGCCTCCTCCTTGAGAAAAATGACTGGACTTCGGTGAAGCCCTGGGGATGCCGAAAGTACAGAACGTTACGTCTTAGAATGCAAGCACGCTGATCCTTCCGTGCTTTTCATAAATTCCTAGGGGGCACTGACACACGATGCGGCCACAGGGCTTCAAGTCCGCACGTCTGGGCCTTTGCGGACAGAGATTTAAGCAGAAGTCAACCTTCGGCTGCCTTCTCTGGGTCTTACATGCTGCAGGGCAGAATTAGAAGGAAGAGTCACCACAACCCTGAGCTTGGTGCCACGTTCAGTTCATAGTCAAACAAACTCAGCACCTCTCAGTATTTTTTCCTGGGCAGCTTTCTCTCCCAACGTTCAGCACCCTTCCCAAGTCATTTGCCCCACCTCTGCCCTTCTGTGTCTCTGGTGAGGACCATGCCTCATATTCCACAGAGAAAACAGGTCATTTGGTGCGAAGCGTGGACTCCCTCAATTCCCCACCTCCTGTCTGTAACTCCACCCACCTCCCCTCTCCAAGCTTGGAAGAAATCTCGCTTTATTTGACCCTTGATCTGATCACGCCACTCAAGGATCTTTCTTTCTTTCTTTTTTTTTATTAACTTGAGAGAGTCTCAGTCTGTCACCCAGGCTAGAGTGTCGTCAGCCTAGCTCAGAGCAACCTCAAATTCCTGGGCTTAAGCAATCCTTCTGCCTTAGCCTCCAGAGTAGCTGGGACTACAGGCATGTGCCACCATGCCCAGCTAATTTTTTTCTATATATTTTTAGTTGTTCCGCTAATTTCTTTCTATTTACAGTAGGGGGGGGGTCTCACTCTTGCTCAGGCTGGTCTTGAACGCCTGACCTTGAGTGATCCTCCACCTTGGCCTCCTAGAGTGCTAGGATTACAGGCGTGAGCCACCACCGGCAGCCAAGGATCTCTATTTTTAAGCTACCTCCCCAGCCCATGCCACCAATGGTCAACATTGTTGCATAGTTTTCAAGTCCTCCATCTTTGCAGTCCCATCTGGCTGTTTTTCACAACAAAGCAAAAGTCTCAAATTAATAACTGCATTTCCTCACTTCCCCCATTGCTCTTGGACTCACTGTGATCAGACTTGGCCCTGCACTCCACTGAAATTGTACTTAGTATGGTCTCACCTCTTAATCACCAAACATAACTGTTTTCAGTCCTTATCTTACTTGATTTTTTTTTTTTTTAATAGAGACAGGGTCTCTCTCTGTAGCCCAGGCTGGACGAGGGCAGAGGCCTGATCATAGCTCATTGCAGCCTGGAACTCCTGAGTTCAAGGGATCCTCTCACCTCTACCATCCAAGAAGCTGGGACTACAGATGCCCACCATCACTCCCAAATAACTTTTTTTACTTTTTGTAAAGACAGGTCTCACTATGCTGCTCAGGCTGGTCTCAAACTTCT
The DNA here is from genome assembly GCF_040939455.1 of Microcebus murinus. Taxonomy (NCBI): domain Eukaryota; kingdom Metazoa; phylum Chordata; class Mammalia; order Primates; family Cheirogaleidae; genus Microcebus; species Microcebus murinus. The sequence continues at coordinate 61,852,481 of NC_134105.1, read as the reverse complement.
GGCCTCAAGCAATCCTTTTAGCTCAGCCTCCCATCTGACTGACGAACAACTAATCATTTTATTCTTAAATTTTGCCTCTCTTTTGTCTTCCTTACCACCCCCACCTACCCCCCCCCCCCAAACTGCTACTGTCTAGGAACTGTGTTCACTAAGGCTGTTTTCCTCAGCCATCTTCTCTGTTTGCATATTCTCCCTCAATGACCACATCTGCTATCTTGTTTTCACAGTGTTGACTTCCAAATTTATATCTCCAGCTCATTCGACCAGAAAGAGAATTACTGCAGGAAACTCACAATTGAGATTGTACAAAACTGACCTCATCGTTTCTCCTGAATGTATGCTTTCTTTTTATTCCTAAAGTCAGTGAATAGGACCACCATGCACTCAGTGGCCCAGACCAGACACCGTTAAGTCGTCATACTAGGCTTTTTCCCTTCCCCTCACCTCTCACTTCAACTCAGTTCTGAAAACCCATGTGTCTGAAATTAAGGTTAGCAGATGCACTGGGGGAGGAGAGAAGAGTCCATGAATTCTTTAGGATAACTTTAAAATTTTTGTTTTATATTTCTGTGACTTAGAAAAATAATATAAACATATTCTGATTCATCTAGAAAATTAATATAAACATGTTCCTAAAAATGGGATACTGCCACAGGATCTCAGGTCAGGTCTCGAATTTGCCTTCAGGTTATGATTGCTGTAGCACCAAATAGTATTACTTTAATTGTCTTGGGCTAATGGGAAAAGAGTAGGAAAAAACCTAATAAGCAAATGATGCATTCCCATCAAGTGAAAGCCAAAAGGCTTCACAATGCATTATATGCACAAAGAGCTCACAGAAATTTGATTAAAGAAAAGTAGGAGGAAAAATGAGTCACTGTGAGGTACTGACAGCTATGTTATCAATACTGAGAACATAGAAAGGAACACAGGAGGATGTGAAATTAAGAAAAAATTCAAAGAGAAGAATAACTTTGAGTTGTGTCAAATAAAATATCAAATCGTGAGGGCAGAAGTGTTGACGCAGGGTGGAAAGATTGGATTCTATAACCCTTTGAATTTCTTTAATTTCTAAATCCTATTTTTGCTTGCCTAGAAAGTGAAAGTTTGCCTCAAGGCCTACATCAAGTTCACCTTTGCTGTGAAATCTCACTTAAGTAATCAGCTGTTTTGGGTATGATGGCTGCAGTAAACAGATGGTACACTCAAATTAAGGTATTTGGTGATGGTTTAATAAAGAGACTGGGCAGTGGTAGTCAGGGTAGGTATAACTCTAACATATAGTACCCCAGGGCTGTTTCTATCCTAAAATCCAAAGGATGAAGAATTAGAAAGTTCTGTAGAGAGGCCTGGGGCAGTGGCTCACGCCTGTAATCCTAACACTCTGGGAGTCCGAGGCTGGCGGATTGCACGAGGTCAGAAGTTTGAAACCAGCCTGAGTGACAGCGAGACCCCAGTCTCTACTAAAAATAGAAAGAAATTAATTGATCGACTAAAAATATATATACAAAAAATTAGCAGGGCATAGTGGTGAATGCCTGTAGTCCTAGCTACTCGGGAAGCTGAGGCAGTAGGATCCCTTGAGCCCAGGAGTTTGAGGTTGCTGTGAGCTAGGCTGATGCCACAGCACTCACTCTAGCCTGGGCAACAAAGTGAGACTCTGTCTCAAAAAAATAAAATAAAAATAAAAAAATAAAGTTATGTAGAGAGAATCACCTTAAGAAGAGCTATGACATTTCCTTGAACATCCTGCCAGAAGCAACCTGGAAGAAAAGCACCTGGGGAAATTAATAGCCTGACCCAGTATTACCCTTAGACCCAGGCAGAAGGGGCTCCTGCTCTGGACCTCCCTCAGCTGCACAACATCCTACGAGATAGGGAGTCGACAATGCCAAGGGGGCATGGCCACCCAGAATTCATACCCTCCTTTCTAGACCATGTTATAGGTACACAGGATCCTGGATTTCCCTGCCCAGGTGGCCCCCAATATGTCTCCAGAATCTGTATAGGCTTTTCCAGGGTCCAGGTAGCCAGCATCCCTATGCCTGAGGTGTGGGTAATGAGCAGCTCTTTGCCAGGGTAGAGCGAGGATGTGAGGAGGGTGAGGAGCACAGGACAGAGCTGGGTAGAAAAAGAATGTGGTAGGCTGCAGGCAGAGGCCTGTCTCTCACCATGTCCCAATATTCCAGTGTGGAACTCTGACAAATTACAAAACCCTAAATTTGAACTTGGCCTTTCAGGTTATTATAAAGACATATTGGCCAAAATAGGAGCATAGAATATATATTATTTGACAGTTCGTTTATAAGCAATTAGTATTAAACAGGCATATGGTATCTGAGCCTGCATTTGTAGTCTCACCCCAGGTCCTGTTGGGAGTCGACTACCTCTCACCACCCTACCCAACGGAGAGACAGAGACACCGAGGATGCAAACACACAAGAGGAGTTTATTTTCTGGCTAGCCAGGGTCCAAGCCTTGAGCACCAACGCAGTGGCCACTCTGGTAGGCAAGGACCCCGACCAGGGTTGCAGTGTGCCTTTTATCCCTATGGTGCATACGCTATGCAGTGGCTGATCACGCGTGGATCATGCATTGACCTTTAACATGATTGGTTGGCTGGTAGCCCCACTATACAGGGGTTCAAACGATGCAAAGTTGGTGCAAGCAAGCAAGCAAGCAACAGTTTCCATGGCACAGGCAAGCAAGCAACAGTTTCCAGAAGCCAGATGTTGCTTCCGGCTTCACTGGGGGTGCGGGGCCTTGCAGGTGTGCAATGACTCGACCCCTCACAGTCCCACAAATGTGCCTACCCTGACCTCATTCTCCTCCCACCCTCAGATTACCTACCTAGACTCAACATTGAACTCAACCAGAGGACAGAGGGAAAAGAGTCTCCAGGAGACATGAGAAATGTAGAGGTTAGCTAGAGAGAGAAACGGAAGCTAGCTGGCACACCAGCCCACCTAATTCCTCATTTTCCTGAATTCTTAATACACATCCATTGTACTAAAAATGGTTCTTTAAAACAAAATTTTGTGTTTGCATATATGCTGACTTTTTTCACATATAGTAAGTTGTGAAATCAAACTAGATAGTTCCTTGATGGTGGAAACCAGGTTCCTTATTCCTCTTTGTATCCTGTTCAGATTCTCCCATAATGTTATATATGTAATAGATATCAGTAAATATGATTGGATAAAATTGATTAACCTTTGTTACTATTAACACCTAAGATATATGAATTAAATATAATTAATTAAAAGCATTAGGTCTTCACTTTACATCTAGGCTTAGGGTTCAACCCACATTTTCAATCTATAATATTTCTATTCAGTAGCATTTGGTGTTTCTAACAACCTTAAAGTATCAGCTATAAAATCAAATATTAATATAAGTGAGTCATTTAAAAAATTCTAGAATTTGGCAAGGCATAGTGGCTCACATCTGTAATACCAGCACTTTGGGAGGCCAAGGCAGGAGTATCACTTGAGGCCAGGAGTTTGAGACTATTATGGGCAACATAGCCAAACCCTATCCTGTCTCTACAAAAAAATTAAAAAATTAGCCTGGCCTGGTGGTGGAAGCCTGTAGTCCCAGCTACTTGGGAGGCTGAGGTGGAAGGATTGCTTGATCCCAAGAGTTGAAAGCTGCAGTGAGCTATGGATCATGTCATTGTACTCCCACCCGGGCTATAAAGCCAGACCCCCATCTCTTAAGAAGAAAAACAAAACCTAGAATAAAACTAACCTAACCTTATACATATATCTGCCAAAATCAATATTACCTTGTTTATAAGAATACATGTAGCTATCAAATGAATTATAAATTTACCAACTTGTTTTTCCCAGCAAATATAGACTCTAATTACATGTAACATTAGGAGTTCTGGAGAAACACACACTGATCACCTCCCTCCATCCATCCCCCCACCCCCATTACATAGGTATGCAGTAAGCAAATACTTGGGAGAAAATAAAACACAGGATTTGTTAAACCATATGCAGTTTTTCCTAGGACTAAAGATAGCATGTTTTATAGTTGCGTGGCAACAACGAACAACTGAAGGTGGCAAATGGGGGAGGAAATAACTCTTAGCTAAAATTCAAATGAATTTTGTTCACATAATTGGAAATAGAGAACTAGAAAATGGAAAGAGGGAAAGGAGGTGAATTAATGGAGTGGGAAGAGTAAAGTTAATAATCAGTAAGAATAAATATTAATAGGAGATCATTGAGTACCTACAGTGTGTCTGGCTTAGGGCTCAGGATTTTACATACCTTATTTTATCCGTGGGTACTCAGAGGAAACCTGGCATGAAGTCTAAATTACTCTACATCTCCAAGGTTATGGTAAATAAACATTAAAGAGGCAAGAACACATGTGAACGGTGAGCCAATTTAACATAAGCTCTCCTACAGTAACATAAATATGGAAAAGCTGCATCAGGTTTAGAGATCAGCCACATCCATAAGGTCATAATCATTCAAGAACTATATACAAAACTGAAAATTGTAATAGTAATTGATTGACATATAAGCTTTTGATGACTCTTTCAGAGTTAAGCAAATAATTTCCTTTATGCAGAGAGAAATGCATAAAGATATAGCAATGACAAAAAGAAATGTAATTTCTTTAAGGAAAAATAAACATATAAGAGTAGAAATTTTTTTACCATGAATGGAGCTTGCAAAAAAAGAAATAAAAAGAGAAAAAAAGTAGTAATAAAAGTTTAAAAAAATAAAAAGAGTAGAAATTTTTGAATATTTCTATTATAGGCCAAACATATGAAATCTGGAGTCAATCTATTTTCTACTTGCTGGGGGGGGAGGGAGGTAAAAGATTGTCAGCACCTGAGAGTCATTAGCTGGTGATGAGATAATTTTCTCTAACTGTTTCATTTTAAACTTGAAATAAATGCAAATGATAGATTCTTGGACATGGCCAAATATTTTTCATTTTGTTCCTTAGTTTATTGGAAAAAATTATGCTAGTAAATGTTATCCAAAAATATTTTGCCACATTTGGTCATTAATTTTAAAACATTGAACTTACCCAGTAAATTTTTTTAAATTAAGAATTTGGGCCGGGCACGGTGGCTCGCACCTGTAATCCTAGCACTCTGGGAGGCCAAGGCAGATGGATTGCTCGAGGTCAGGAGTTCGAAACCAGCCTAAGCAAGAGCAAGATGCCGTCTCTACTATAAATAGAAAGAAATTAATTGGCTAACTAATATATATAGAAAAAAATTAGCCGGGCATGGTGGCACATGCCTGTAGTCCCAGCTACTCGGGAGGCTGAGGTAGCAGGATTTCTTGAGCCCAGGAGATTGAGGTTGCTATGAGCTAGGCTGACGCCACGGTACTCACTCTAGCCGAGGTAATAAAGTGAGACTTTCAAAAAAAAAAAAAATTTTTTTTTACCTGAAAACTAATTATTAAAATATAACCTCAATAAGTTGAGATGACGTAAAGTTTTGCTATAATTTTAGCAGAGGCAGAGATGAAGTTTATATCTGCCAAACTGAATGCAAAGAATTTGATTTTTGTGGAATAGAAATAACCTGAAAATCTAAATGGAGTTTTTGAGTGGGTATCCTATTTTCCTTTCAAAAGCCAAGTAAACAAATTGAGATAGTGAGTTTATGTATTGAAAAAAAGGAAAAAAATCAGTGATAAGGGAATGTTATAGTATCAGTGCAGAGATACATTATTTTCTATGCTTTCTGAAACTATTAAAATTAAGGGAAGCTGTTCAGGATATCAAATAAGAGCATGAGTTTTAGATCAAGAGACCTGGTTTAAGTCATTGTGCTATTACATGCTAGTAGTTGACAGTGATCTTGGGCAAATCTTTTCATCTCTTTTGGCTATTAATAATTTTTCTAAAATTATTAATCTAAAAGTATCTAAAAGTACTCCTTACAGTTCATACAAGGATTATATAAAATAACATTTATAGATCAGGTGGCATAGTGCCTAGCACATAGTAAATGATTTTTTTGGTTTTTTTTTGGAAACAGAGTCTCACTCTGTTGCCCTGAGTAGGGTACCATGGCATCAGCCTGGCTCACAGCAACCTCAAACTCCTGGGCTCAAGCAATCCTCCTGCCTCAGCCTCCCAAGTAGCTCCGACTATAGGCGCACAGTACAACGCCTCGCTAATTTTTCTATTTTTAGTAGAGATGGAATCTCGCTCTTGCCCAGGCTGGTCTTGAACTCCTGAGTTCAAGCAACCCTCCCACCTCAGCCTCACAGAGTGCTAGGATTACAGGCATGAGCCACCACACCAGGCAGTAAATGATTAAGAAATAACAGTTTTGGGGGATGGGCTCGGTGGCTCATGCCTGTAGTCCTAGCACTCTGGGAGGCCAAGGCGGGTGGATCGTTCATGGTCAAGAGTTCAAAACCAGCCTGAGCAAGAACGAGACCCCGTCTATCACTAAAAATAGAAACAAATTAATAGGCCAACTAAATATATATATATATGTATATATATAAATTAGCCAGGCATGATGGCACATGCCTGTAGTCCCAGCTACTTGGGAGGGTGAAGCAGAAGGATTGCTTGAGCCCAGGAGTTTGAGGTTGCTGTGAGCTAGGCTGACACCACAGCACTCTAGCTCTGGCAACAGAGTGAGATTCTGTCTCAAAAAAAAAAAAGTACTAGGAAGAAGTTTGAATTTTATTTTTCACAATTGATAATAACCAATAATGTGGTTAATGCAGAACACCAGACCAGCAATGAGGAACCCTAGACCAAGCTCTACTAACCATTAGCTTGTGGGCAAGTCATTCACCAGGTCTAGGTACCATTTTTTTCACTTGCTTAAAAAAAAATAAAAAGCTGAGAATTGGACTGAATGATTCCTTTACATACAAAAGTATTACAATTCTGTGATTCAGTATAAAACTATGGAACTATAACTTTTATCATTATCATGTAGAAGGTGAAAATGGATTCTTCCTACTTAAATAGAAAATTTAGGGCTGGGAGGCCGGGTGCGGTGGCTAGCGCCTGTAATCCTAGCACTCTGGGAGGCCGAGGCGGGTGGATTGCTCAAGGTCAGGGGTTCGAAACCAGCCTGAGCAAGAGCAAGACCTCGTCTCTATCATAAATAGAAAGAAATCAATTGGCCAGCTAATATATATAGAAAAAATTAGCCAGGCATGGTGGTGCATGCCTATAGTCCCAGCTATTCGGGAGGCTGAGGCAGGAGGATTGCTTAAGCCCAGGAGTTTGAGGTTGCTGTGAGCTAGGCTGACGCCACGGCACTCACTCTAGCCTGGGCAACAGAGTGAGACTCTGTCTCAAAAAAAAAAAAAAATTTAGGGCTGGGCACGGTGGCTCACACCTGTAATCCCAACACTCTGGGAGGCCGAGGTGGGAGGATGGTTGAAACCACGAGTTCAAGACCAGCCTAAGCAAGAGCAAGACCCCATCTCCACTAAAAAAATTTTAAAAAAAGAAAAAGAAAAACTTAAAATTGTATTATCCTGTGGTGGTTAAAAGATGATTCAGTTTTGCTAATATCTGGTTCTAAGTTTATAACAAGCAGACATTTTCTTTCTAATGATTAAATCACATATACAACTAAAGAAAGTTCATCCCATTCTCTGCTATTATAGCACTTTCTTTTCTGCCAGGATCTCAAGGCTTTGAAAATATCCAGAATGACATAAAAATTCAAAGCAAAGTATTTAGGCACGATACCTGGCACTTTAATAAGTGCTAAATATTTGTTGAAATGAGTTTTTCCCTACTTCTCAATTCTATTGCTAACTTTAACTCAAGCCCTTTAATCTCTTAACATGATCATTTTAATTGTCTTCTAACTGGTCTCATTTCTCCTGTTCTATATCTTTCCCATCCATCTGCCATACTTCTACCTGTGAGTGATTTTTAGCAAACTTAAATCTGATTGTGTTATTTTCCTGTTTAAATCTGCTTGTTTTTTTTTTTTTTGAGACAGAGTCTCACTTTGTTGCCCAGGCTAGAGTGAGTGCCGTGGCGTCAGCCCAGCTCACAGCAACCTCAATCTCCTGGGCTCAAGTGATCCTCCTGCCTCAGCCTTCCAAGTAGCTGGGACTACAGGCATGTGCCACCATGCCCGGCTAATTTTTTGTGTATATATTTTTAGTTGGTCAATTAATTTCTTAGTAGAGACGAGGGTGGGGAGGGGGGTCTCGCTCAGGGTGGTTTCGAACTCCTGACCTGGAGCAATCCGCCCGCCTTGGCCTCCCAGAGTGCTAAGATTACAGGCGTGAGCCACCACACCCGGCCAATCTGCTTGTTTTTTGTTGCTTATAGCAGAAATGCTTAAAGTGTGGTTCCCAGATCAGCACACAGGAACTTTCTGCAAATACAAATTCTCAGGTCCCACCCCAAGCCCACTATCCATGTTTTAGCAAATCTTCCACGTGACTCTAACACACACAGAAGTTTAGGAACCACTGGCTTACAGGATAAAATACAGATACCTTAGGATAGCGTACATTCAGCACTCATTCCCTTCATATTCCTCTTTCTCTCTCCCAAATTCTATATTCTAGCCCTGTTACAGTGCTGGCAGTTCCCTAAACACCACTTCACCCTTTGCTCACGGCACTCATGGAAGGCACTTTCCCAACACGGCAACCTGACAGTTCTCTGCTCATTTTTCAAAATTCGGCTCAAGGGTACCTGAAGTATTGTGGCAAATATAGCTAAATGGAGCCTCTGACAAACCCCAACAAAAAAATCAGGGTGCAGAGCCCTAGGATTTGGGAGTAAGGGCATGTCCTCTGCTGCCAACAACCATTTTCCCTTTGAAAAGCAGGTCCTGACTTGATGATGGGTTCTGGTAGAGACTGACCACCTCATCATGGGACACCAAGTGATTATGCAAACTGAGCTACCCCACATGAATTGAATGCTACTTAGGCAACCAAATCTTAAAGTTGAAACACATACTCCATTATTAATGGAATAATGCATTCCATTATTAAATAGAAATGATATGTGCAAGATTGGGCCCAGGTTATGATGAGTTAATAAAGGAGGAAAAGCACAGGTCTGCACATTTTGCTGGCACAGCCAGAACTGAGCAGCTGGTATATTACATCCCACTTGTGGGTGGCCCTGAAAGACATAGTGATAGGAAATTCCCCCACTTCACTTGGAGCAGTTCACTTGTTTACTTCGAATGAACAGAGAAATGGTCTGGTATTTAATTCCCTTGGCCACATTCCTTTTACTCCTCTAGCTGATAAGGTAAATTGAGGAAGGGCCTACAAGGGCCCTAGGGTAATCAGTGAGTTAAAGGGCTTGCAAGATGAGCCCAAGGGCACCACGGAAACACTACTGATCATTCTGCCTACTGCAAGAAGTAATTCACCAGCCTAAGGGCTTTGGAAAAGAAGGAGGAAGAGGAATGAATATGCAAGGACTACAAGTCAATCTACATTTTTTGCTTGTTTTTTCTTTTTTTGAGACAGGGTCTCACTGTGTTACCCAGGCTGGTCTGGAACATCTGGACCGAAGGGGTCCTTCTGCCTTTGCCACCCCTATATTTGTTTTCATTATCATCTCTTGCCACCAAGGCTTTTGCTTTGCCCTGATAATACTCTGCAGTATCAGCATTTGCAGACTGGGCTGTTGCCTTCAATTCTGGCAACGAAGCTGCAGGTAATGTCTGTTATGAGACAACGCTAGAGAAAGTCAACAACAGACTTAAAGAGCTTTCTTCCAACAAATCCTCTCTCCAGACTGCCACTCATATAACACTCAACATGGTTGAAAACAGCTTTGAATTTCTACAGTGTTTCTACTGCTTCCATCTAGCCCTGTGGGTTCTATAGGAGCTGATTATGAGAGAGGGAGCTTGCAGTTCCTGCTGCTTTCCTATCCTGGCCAGAAATTGGAAACCATCAAATTCTCATGAATCTAATGCTTGGTATATAGTTTGCTCTTAAATGTTTAATTAGTTTACAAACCAATAAATTCTAGCAACTAAGGTCTGAAACCAGGATTCTAAGTCCTCTCTTAAATGAAGATATGCTATGAGTAATAATAACTAATATTTATTATTCAGCCCAAAACTATTATAGGTGTTTATTTCTTTAAAAGAAGGAAAACATATAATAAATGAAACAACTATGATTTCCTTTTGTGTTCTGAGTAACAAGAAAAAGCAGCTTACTTCTTTATAATAACCACATACAATTTAAGTGCTCACTGTGTATAATGATTTACCTAATAGGTTAATATCTTCCAAACACATTTAGTCTACTAGTACTCTGATATTTTTTTAAAAAAGCTTTTAATTTTTCTGAAAATATGTTTTCATGACTTTGAAAAATATATGTATACGCACACACCACTTAATGCAAATTAATTTTCCAATAATTTCTAATTTTCTTATAACAACAGTTATTAGATAATTTCTTCAGCTGTTGCTTTAGAGATGTATGTATGTGGCCCATTTATTTATATCCCAGAAACACATTTTTGGCTGAAATAGTAGTAATAAAGAGGACACTTACCTAAAAGTCTATGAATTCCAGCAGGCTACACACAAATACTATGTATACTCTCTTAAAACATTAAGATTACACTGAATGCTTACAAATGAAAATCATTTGATATAACAACTTGGGAAACATACTTTCCCCTACATTATATTTGTGGTCCCTAATGATGACCATAAAATTAAGAAAGAATATGAAAATAGAATTTAGTCATATACTTTTTTTTTTTTTTTTTCTTTTTTTTAGAGACGGGGTCTCGCTATGTTGCCCAGGCTGGAGTGCAGTGGCTATTCACAGGCGCGATCCCACTACTGATCAGCACGGGAGTTTTGACCTGCTCCGTTTCCGACCTGGGCCGGTTCACCCCTCCTTAGGCAACCTGGTGGTCCCCCGCTCCCGGGAGGTCACCATATTGATGCCAAACTTAGTGCGGACACCCGATCGGCATAGCGCACTACAGCCCAGAACTCCTGGGCTCAAGCGATCCTCCCATCTCAGCCTCCCGAGTAGCTGGGACTACAGGCGCGCGCCACCGCGTCCGGCTGTCATATACTTTTAATGATATTTTGTTTTCTCCTCTATAATGCTGACAGGAATGGTTGTGATGCTGGCAAACAAAATGTAAATTTTTAAAAGCAAATTTTAAGTTTATTTTTAAAATTTAAAGTAAATTTTAAAAAATTTTAAAACGTGCATCATTAGAAGTTTTTTTCTCTTTAATCAGGGTAAAGCCACCCATCAGAATTAAGCTCACTCAAATCCATTCTGAACTAAAATATAAATAAATCTAATGAGAAACTTAAGACATTTCTATATTTCTGATTAAAACACCCAATCTCTTTATATTAAACCTTTATAAAATCTTTGGTTTATAAATTTAATTTTTTAAAAATGTTATTAGCATGTGTTTGCTAAAATAATATATAAACAGAATTTGGTGTGCTTTTATTTTTACAGCTATAAACAAAATTTGAAGGAAATCAGAATGTTATTATCACAGTTAATGTGGGCCTTTAATAACACAAATTTAATACAAATTAATTTTCCTATCTATAATTATCTTTAGTTGGAGAGGGCAATAAACTTCATCTATAAATTAATTAAAATAATAGTCTTTTATTAGAATTTGTCTTATGCTAAAAAAATAGCTAAATACTGCTGTTCCAACAACCAAATAAGAAGTAAAAACCTCCCAGTTAATGGTTTAAAAATGAATTAAACAAATTGACAATTAAGGTTTAAATTTTAGCATTTGCTACATTTATATCTATAAAGAAGTTCTAGGAGTGTTTTTCAAACTGTAGAGCTATTTCATAAATGTAGATCATGAAATAAATGTGGTCAAATACAATCAGAAAAAAATTGATAAACTATAGTAAAATTAAAAATATCAGAGTTGGCCAGGTACGATGGCTTACTCCTGTAATCCTAGCACATTGGGAGGTTAAGTTGAGAGGACAGCTTGAGGTCAGGAGTTCAAGACCAGCCTGAGTAACAGTGAGACCACATCTCTACAAAAAATTAAAAAATTAGCTGGGCATGGTGGTGCACATCTGTAGTCTCAGCTACCAAGGAGGCTGAGGTGGGAGGATTGCTTGAGCCCAGGAGTTTGAGGTTGCAGTGAGCTGTGATCACATCACTGCCCTCATGTGTCCAAGCAACAAAGCAAGACTGTCTCCATATAAAACAGAGTGAGCAAAAATATTACTCATTAAAATATTGATCCTCTTTCTCCAAAGACATGAATATGAATAACTTAAAAAGTTATAGAAAACATACCTGTCATCCCTTTGAAAAGCAAATTTCTTCTGTTAGGATTTACATTCTATGGTTAATTTATTTTAAAAACAACCATTTAAAGTCCCTGGAAATGGTCCTAAGGACATACAGCAAATGAAGAAAGATTTATTCAAAAAATCTAAAATTTGGTAATAACAGTGGTAGTCTATAGTATCTGAACCAAAATCCACTGCATCTCTCCTTCTCCCAACTCAGCAAGGTGGGAACTCCAGACTGCCACAGCCAAGAATATTCCCATTATTCCCCCAGTCATGAGAATTATAACCCAATCAGAGGATTATCTTCCTGGGAAGGCAGAACATCAGCATTTCTCATCCTGCACCAGCTATTTATTGCTGGGGTTAAGTTCTAGGTGAGTGTAGGGGAAATTTGGGAGATCCCTTCTTCCATCCTTACATGTGTGATGGAGGGTCTACATTGGGCTTGCCACTGCTGAGAATACTAGAGCTCTTGGTGCCCTTATCCTGGCTCATGGTACAGGTGTTCCATACTGGGAGAGACAAACTGAAAATACTTGGGGCTGCTGCCAACCTCTGCTCCCAGCATTCAGCTCTTAAGGCAGAGGTATCACTCAGAAAGTTACCGTTTTTTCCCCCCTCTCCTGTCCTTGTATCTAAGGCAGGAAACAAGAACATCATGCACCATCCTCTCCCTAATTAGACAGTTAGGGTTGGATGTTGTGTATTGCAGGGTTTGTTTATTTTGTTCTGAAATTAAAGGGAAGGTGGGGGGTTGGGGAGGGAGGCAGGGAGAGAGGAAGAAATCTTTTTTTTTTTTAGAAGAAGAAATCTTTGTCTTCATCCCCAGCACTAGTTTGTGAAGAGATAAGGGCAAAGAGACAGCTGGGAGGAGCCCTTCTGGGGTCAGAACAAATCTCAAAATTTCACAATTATTCCTTTAAAGGAGTCCAAATTGCCCCAATTTCTGGAGCAATTTATACCCCATGACATTGTTTTAAACAAAAACAGAACAACCAGTTGGCAATTTGTGAAGCTTAACATCTGGGTGTGGTCAGGGAAAGAGCCAGTCAGAGAGAGACCTGTCCAAACCACTGTCATCCCGGGGTGACAACGGACATCCCCAAGGCCGTGTCCCCTGAGGAGCAACCTCAGAGGCTTCGCTAAAACAATTCAGCCAATCACTAAACAAGTAAATAACAACGATAAGTTCCAGAGGTTGATAGGGACCAGTATCTAGAGTTGCTATAATATATTACCTTAAAAAAAGTATGGCACATACACTGGAAAAAAAGAAGGCAGCAGAAACTGCCTGGCAATTGACCAGATGTTGGATTTCACAGACAAAGACCTGAACGTAGCCATTATAAATATGTTCAAAGAACTAAAGGTAACCATATTAACTAAGTAAAGAAATATATGGTAATAATGTCTCATTGAATAGAGAACACCAATAAAGAGATAGAAATCATTAAGAAAAAGAAGAACCAAATGGACATTCTAGAGCTGAAAGGATAATAACAAATAAATTCACTAGAGAGGTTCAACGGTAAATTTGAACTGGCAGAAAAAAGAATTAGCAAACTTGAAGACAGATTTATAAAATTATGCATTCCAAAGAATAGAGGGAAAAAAAGAATGAAGAAAACTGAACAGAGCCTCAGAGAAATGTGGAACATTAAGTACATCAATATATGCAAAACGAGTGCCAGAAGGAGAGGAGAGACAAAAAAAGCAGAAAAAGTATTGATGAAGTAATGGCTGAAAACTTCACACATTTGTTGAAAAATATTAACCTATACATCTAGGAAACTCAAAAGCTCCACATATGGTAAGTGCAAAGAAAGCCACAGAGAGACATGTCATAGTAAAAAATGCTGAAAGGAAAAGAAGAGGAAATTTTGAAAGCAGCAAGAGATAAATGACTCATCACTTAAAAGGAACCTGAATAAAGTCAGCTAACTTCTAACCAAAAATAACAGAGGCCAGAGGCAATGGGACAACAGAATCAAAGTGCTTAAAAAAAAACCGTCAACCAAGAATCCTATATCCAACTATAGGAAGAAAAATGAAAGCAAAATAAAGACATTCTAGATAAACACACACACACACACACACACACACACACACACATATAAAAAAACAGAGGATAAGAAAACTCACCTTACAAAAAACATTAACAAAATTTCTTCAGGCTGAAAGCAAATGACCCCAGGTAGTAATTCAAATCCATGTGAACAAAGAGCACTAAGAAAGCCAATTATGTAATTATAAAATGCAATGTATATGCATATTTCTTGTTCTTCTCTTAACTGATTTAAAAAGCAAATGTATAAAACAATCTGTATATAATGTATTGTTGGCACTATAATATTTAGAAATGTAGTGCATTTATCAATAACAGCACAAAGGTGATGGGTGAGACCAATGCTGTATTGAAGAAATTACTCCAGATGGTAACTCAAATTCACAAGAACAAATGGAGAGAACCAGAGCTATCAACAAGAAGGCTAATATTACAATAGCTATAAGTATATATTTGCTCTCCTATTTTCTCTCAGCTCCTTTAAGAGACATAAAATTATATAAAGTAGTAGTTATAAGCATGTACTGTTGGGTTTATGACAATTATAGATATAATATGTATAACAACATCACAAAAAAGAGGAAAGGAAAAATAGTGCTATATAGGAGTAATGTCTATATCTCACAGGAACCAGGTTAATATTAATCAGAAACTAAGCTGGCTAAGTTGTATATTGTAATCCCTAGAGCAACTACTAAGGAAATAATTCAAAAATATGCAGTGGAAAAAATCATTAAAGAAATTAAAATGCTATGTTAGAAAATATTCACTTCATGCAAAAGAAAGCAGTAAAAGGAGGAATAGAGGGACCAAAAAAAGAGCATATATAAAGCAAAAAAGTGGCAGATGTAAGTCCAAGTATATCAATAATAACACTAAATGTGAATGGATTAAGCCAATCAAAGGCAGAAAATGTTAGACTAGATTTTAAAAAAAAGTTCCAACTCTATGCTGTCTGTAGGAAACACAATTTAGATTTAAAAGTATAAATGGATTGAAAGTAAAAGGATGAAAAAAGATACATTATGCAAACAGCAACCACAAGAAAGCTGAAGTGACTATACTACTATCAGACAAAATAGACTTTAAAACAAAAAAATCTCAGGCCGGGCTCAGTGGCTCACGCCTGTAATCCTAGCACTCTGGTAGACTAAGGCGGGAGGATCACTCAAGGTCAGGAGTTCGAAACCAGCCTGAGCAAGAGCGAGACCCTGTCTCTACTAAAAATACAAAGAAATTAATTAGCCAACTAAAAATATATAGAAAAAATTAGCCAGGCATGGTGGCACATGCCTGTAGTCTCAGCTACCTGGGAGGCTGAGGAAGGAGGCTCGCCTAAGCCCAGGAGTTTGAGGTTGCTGTGAGCTAGGCTGACGCCACGGCACTCTAGCTTGGGTGACAGAGTGAGACTTTGTCTCAAAAAAAAAAACATTAAATAAAACAAAAAATCTCACTAGAGGTAAAGATGGGCATTTTATAATGTTAAAATGTCAATGATATTTTATAATAATAAACAGATTAATCCATCAGGAAGTTATAACTTATAAATGTATATGTACTAGGAAACAGAACATCATAAAAAGAAAAAAAAAAAAGAAACAGAACACCAAAATACTTGAAACAAAAAATGACAAATGAAAGGAGAAAAAGACAGTTTAACAATAATAGTTGGAGATTTCCATAGTCCACTTTCAATAATGAGTAGAATAAGTAAGTAGAAGATCAACAATGAAACAGAAGACTTGAACAACACTATAAACCAACTAGACCTATCTGACGTCTATAGAATACTCTGCCCAACAACAGTAAGATGTGTATCATTCTCAAGTTCACATGGAACATTCTCCAAGATAGACCATATGCTGATCATAAAACAAACCTCAATAAACTTAAAAGTATAAAAATAATAAACTCTATGAGGACAGGGATCAGGTTAGTTAAATTCATCATTACATCTAACACAGATCTTGGCACAGAAGAGACATGAATTTTTATTTTATTTCAATCAAAACTAATACAACAAATTTCCTCTGTCCTCAATTTACACAAAGCAGGAGAAAAGAGATATATCATAATCATAAAACTAACATAATTTAGATACAAGGAAAAAATAACTTCAAATTCTTGGTTCTTCCCTAAATGACGTCTAGGCAGAAACAACTACTAACTGGTAGAGAACGCATTTCTCATAGGCAGAGGGCATATGGTGCATTTCCACTGACATGCTTTCTTGTGTATTATGTCCTCAATCCTAAAGCTTATAAAAACCTTGTAAAGATAATTCTTATCTCTGACCCCGGCATGTGGCCTAGGGTACTATACAAAAATTTTCCTGGCAATACCAACAGCTAAGATGGCCTTCGTGTAAACAAGGCATCACAATGAAGTTGTCACTATCCATTCATTGAAATAAATTCATGGCTTTTGTCGATCTCCTAAAGTTATTATCTTAATTTAGTGGATATGGAGAGATTGGTTCAATTTTTTGAGATAGAACAAATGAAGATAACTATTAATATCATCTTCATAACCATGTAGCCATGAATAGTAGAAATAGCAGGTCAAAAATCACTAACTGGGCTTGAATCTGTTTCATCTTTTCTAGCTGTGTGACCTGGGATAAAGGTCTTTATCTGAATCTCTGTTTCCTCATCTGCAGCATAAAGTAATAATAACTACCTCACAAAATTATAAATTACTATACATAAATATTAGGCCACATAGTTGAAAATGTTGATTATGAACTAAGCCTTAGGCACTGTGCTTTCAGAAAGTTAATATTTCACAAACTAAAATCAAAAGTAAGCACGATTTTTACTTTGAATTTAAAAAGTACTTACAAATTCCACAATGTATACGTACTTCAAAACATCATTTTGTGCACAACAAATGCATATAATTTTATTGATTGATATAAAAAAATAGTACTTGCTGCAGTATATAAGTAGACATAAGATATCTGGTTCAGGCTTTTCAGAATAGTCACATATTCACAGTAATATATACTCAATATTCAAATATCTAAGCCTAACTACATTCACTAGTTTGAATTGTGTGTTGCTCTGATTTCATGCCTTTACTTTTTGAAAATATTTTAATTCAAATGTTTAATAACAATAACAAAAATACATTTTTAAAACAAAAGCCTATGTAAAGAAACTATTGAGATTCACATAGCACATATATGGTCTCTATTCCTTTTTTTTTTTTTTTTTTTGAGACAGAGTCTCGCTTTGTTGCCCAGGCTAGGGTGAGTGCCGTTTTGTCAGCCTAGCTCACAGCAACCTCAAACTCCTGGGCTTGAGCGATCCTTCTGCCTCAGCCTCCCGAGTAGCTGGGACTACAGGCATGCGCCACCATGCCCGGCTAATTTTTTTTATATATATATCAGTTGGCCAATTAATTTTTTTCTATTTATAGTAGAGACGGGGTCTCCCTCTTGCTCAGGCTGGTTTTGAACTCCTGACCTCGAGCAATCCGCCCGCCTTGGCCTCCCAAGAGCTAGGATTACAGGCGTGAGCCACCGCGCCCGGCTTTTTTTTTTTTTTTTTGAGACAAAGTCTCACTCTGTCACCCTGGCTAGAGTGCTGTGATGTCATCATAACTCACTGCAACCTCAGTCTCCTGGGCTCAAGCAATCCTCCTTCCTCAGCTTCCCAAAGTGCTAGGATTACAAACATAAGCCATTGCACCTGACTATATTCCTTTTTGTTTGTTTGTTTGTTTGTTTTAGCTACACATAGGTCTTGAAAAAATTCAAACTCATTACAGTTGTCAAAAATACAAGTAAGGCCGGGGTGCGGTGGCTCACGCCTGTAATCCTAGCACTCTGGGAGGCCAACCCGGGTGGAATGCTAGAGGTCAGGAGTTCGAAACCAGCCTGAGAGAGACCCTGTCTCTACTAAAAATAGAAAGAAATTAATTGACCAACTAAAAATATATATAGAAAAAATTAGCTGGCATGGTGACACATGCCTGTAGTCCCAGCTACTCGGGAGGCTGAGGCAGTAGGATCACTTGAACCCACGAGATTGAGGTTGCTGTGAGCTAGGCTGATGTCACGGCACTCACTCTAGCCTGGGCAACAAAGTGAGACTCTGTCTCAAAAAAAAAAAATACAAGTAAAACAATAAAGTATTTTTATATTAATTAAAAGATTGGTAAATACTGAACACTTCAATATTCTAACTGTAAATAAAAATAAGATACCTCATTAGAGGAAAATGTTGGAAACACTCTCCTAGACATTGGCCTAGGCAAAGAATTTATGAAGAAGACCCCAAAGGCAATCACAGCAGCAACAAAAATAAATAAATGGGACCTGATCAAACTAAAAAGCTTCTGCACAGCCAAAGAAACAGTCATGAAAGCAAACAGACAACCTACAGAATGGGAGAAAATTTTCTCATCCTACACATCTGATAAGGGGCTGATAACTAGAATCTACTTAGAACTCACGAAAATCAGCAAGAAAAAATCAAACAACCCTATCAAAAAGTGGGCAAAGGACATGAACAGAAACTTTTCTAAAGAAGACAGAATAATGGCTAACAAACATATGAAAAAATGCTCAACATCTCTAATCATCAGGGAAATGCAAATCAAAACCACAATGAGATATCATTTATCTCCAGTAAGAATGGCTTTTATCAAAAAGTCCCCAAAACAATAGATGTTGGCTGTTGGCGTGGATGCGGAGAGAGAGGAACACTCCCACACTGCTGGTGGGACTGCAAACTAGTTCAACCTCTGTGGAAAGCAATATGGAGATACCTTAAAGTGATACAAGTAGATCTACCATTTGATCCAGCAATCTCACTACTGGGCATCTATCCAAAAGAACAAAGGACAATCTACAAAAAAGACACCTGCACTCGAATGTTTATAGCAGCACAATTCACAATTGCAAAGCTGTGGAAACAACCCACGTGCCCATCAATACATGAGTGGATTAATAAAATGTGGTATATGTATACCATGAAGTACTATTCAGCTCTAAGAAACAACGGTGATATAGCACATCTTGTATTTTCCCGGATAGAGCTGGAACCCATACTACTAAGTGAAGTATCCAAAGAATGGAAAAACAAGCACCACATATACTCACCAGCAAATTGGTATTAACTGATCAGCACCTAAGTGGACACATAGGAATTACATTTATTGGGTATTGGGCAGGTGGGAGGGGGGAGGGGGGGCAGGTATACACACACATAATGAGTGAGATGTGCACCATCTGGAGGATGGTCACACTTGAAGCTCAGACTTGTGGGGGGAGAGGGGGAAAGGACATTATTTGAAAGCTTATATTTGTACCCCCATAATATGCTAAAATAAAAAAGGACAAAATAAGGATGCTGTTATATAGTGTAATTTGGAAAGTTCTAGGAAATTCAGTAATTGTTGAAGTATTGTAAAATTAAAATATTAATATAATTATTTTTGAAATTAAAAAATAAGATTTCTTAATTTCATTCTAAAATGTTCAATATATTTTAAATTACATTATTTTGGTTAAATGATCTGGGTACCACAATGAAATAGTTTATATTATATATATTTTATGGCTCATAAGTCTACCTTTGGTTTTGGTGCCAAAGCAGAGATAATATAACTTTATACACTCTCTTCAAACTTTATGAGAATAAGCGCATATAACCTAGCAACAAATTTTTAAATAATACTGAGGCCCCATTATCAGCCTGGTTTCCAATTTTAATTTCTGAATAATTGCCTCCAAAATTTACACATTAAATATTCTGGAAAAAAGCACAAAATGTGTAAGTATTCCTATTGTGTAATTACTATGCTGAAGTTGCCCGTGCCAATTTTCAAGCTTGCCTCCATAAGTAAAAGAGTGTAATTTATAAAAGCCACAGTAAAATATGAATATTTAATATAATTTCCCCATCTGAGAAGATTATGTTTCAGAAAGCATTGTGGTAGAAAAATGATTAGGAATTTAAGTTGTTAAGGACAAAAACAGTTTTAGGCAAAACTCTAAAAAAACAGTTTTTAGGTTCACTAAAATGAAAACTGTATTAAATAAAGAGAATGATAGTCTATATATTCATTATTAAAAATAGATACTATGTAGATTTACCATTCCTTGCTCACTAGAAACTTTTCAGGATCTCTCAATTCTCACAGCTTCAATCAGATGCTTGCAAATTTATTTTTGCTTTGTTAGACATAATAAGCATATCAAGAAGGCAATTAAAAAAAAAGAAAGCCTAACCTCATTCCAAATGTTTAATGCTTTTTAGATCTTATGATTTTCAGTTAATTCCATCTCTTGAGCCCCTTCATCCTCAGTCCAGAGATGGAAAGTGTATACTTGAGGAAAAAAACTTGTGCAACTTTTGTTTAACCTTCTCAGATAAGCATAACTAATATTTCTCATGCCCTTCTCTAATACAGGACCTTCCATTATAACTTCATGTCACAAAAGTACTTCCTGTCCAGACTTTTTGTATTCATTTTAATGCCATCCCTTTAACAGAAGCAGCAGCAGAGTTCTTTGCCTTTGGCTTTATTTCTCATGTTTAAGTCTGTAGCCAAAATTTGAAATTTTCCTCTATCACTCACTTTATTGCTCATTTTCTTTTTCCAACCTTCAGTTTCCTCTTTTAAAAATTAACTCAATTACCACATGTACTCACCAGCAAATTGGTATTAATGGATCAACACCCAAGTGGACATATAGGAGTAACATTTATCAGGTGTCAGGAGGGTGGGAGGGGGGAGGAGGAGAAGGGTATATACAACCACAACGAGTAAGAGGTGCAATGTTTGGGGGATGGACACGCTTGAAGCTCTTACTCCTGGGGGGAGAGGGGCATGGGCAATATATGTAACCTTAACACTTGTACCCCCAGAATACGCTAAAATAAAAGAAAAAAAGATCACAAAAAAATAAAAATAAATAAAAGATAAAACTATATCCTAAAAAAAAAAAATTAACTCAATTAAGAATGGCTCAAGGCCAGGCATGGTGGCTCATGCCTGTAATCCTAGCAATCTGGGAGGCTGAGGTGGGAGGATTGCTCAAGGTCAGGTGTTAGAAACCAGACTGAGCAAGAGCAAGACCCCATCTCTACTATAAATAGAAAGAAATTAATTGGCCAACTAAAAAAACATATAGAAAAAATTAGCCAGGCATAGTGGCGCATGCCTGTAGTCCCAGCTACTGGGGAGGCTGAGCCGAAGAATTGCTTGAGCCTAGGAGTTTGAGGTTGCTGTGAGCTAGGCTGACGCCAAGGCACTCTAGCCCAGGCAACAGAGTGAGACTCTTGTCTTAAAAAAAAAAAAAAAGAAAAGAATGGCTCAAGAACTATTATACATTCACACAAACCAAAATTCTATCAGATAAGGAGATGTCCCAACAAATTTTTAGCTTGGGAAGGATTACTATGCTAATATTGTAGAGCTTCCACATGTTATTACTCATTACAAACTTTTCTCCTCAATAAAATCTGCAGGGTTTTCTCTTCCTTTCTTCCTCCTTTGCTCTCTCCCTCCTTCTATCCCTCTCTCTCCTTTTCTTTTTTATAATGATATTTCACATTTGGATAGGACCTTTTACTTACAAAAATCTTCATTTATATTGTTCATGTAAAAGCTCAGGTATGACCTTACATTATTTTGAGAATAACATTGCAGTAGTTTTTAAAATTAATGAAGGGTATATCCTAATTATGAACTATTATTGCTATATTAATTTCTGATTTTTTAAAAGCCTGGTTTTGTAATTAATATTTCAAAGTCTTTCTAGTCAGCACCATCAAGTTATAACTTTAGAGTCTATTAATATATGCATAAATGACTCAAAATATTTCAAATAAATATGCTGAATTACAGACTTCACAACAAAATAGGCAATTTTTAAAAATTTATTATAAAAATTATTTTTTAATTTTCATTTTTTTACTTTTTTTTTTTTTTTTTTTTGAGACAGAGTCTCACTTTGTTGTCCAGGCTAGAGTGAGTGCCGTGGCGTCAGCCTAGCTCACAGCAACCTCAAACTCCTGGGCTTGAGTGATCCTTCTGCCTCAGCCTCCCGAGTAGCTGGGACTACAGGCATGCGCCACTATGCCCGGCTAATTTTTTTTTTATATATATATATATCAGTTGGCCAATCAATTTCTTTCTGTTTATAGTAGAGACGGGGTCTCGCTCTTGCTCAGGCTGGTTTTGAACTCCTGACCTTGAGCAATCCGCCCGCCTCGGCCTCCCAAGAGCTAGGATTACAGGCGTGAGCCACAGCGCCCGGCCTCATTTTTTTACTTTTTGAGCAATGATTTTGCTAAAGAAAATAGGCAAATTAACTTTAAAAGAATTTGATTTTAAAATCAAAAGAGACCGGGTACGGTGGCTCACACCTGTAATCCTAGCACTCTGGGAGGCCGAGGCGGGCAGATTGCTCAAGGTCAGGAGTTTGAAACCAGCCTGAGCAAGAGTGAGACC
This sequence comes from Microcebus murinus, assembly GCF_040939455.1. Classification (NCBI taxonomy): domain Eukaryota; kingdom Metazoa; phylum Chordata; class Mammalia; order Primates; family Cheirogaleidae; genus Microcebus; species Microcebus murinus. The sequence goes on along the minus strand of NC_134105.1, from coordinate 61,829,664 downwards.
CGTCTCTACTATAAATAGAAATAAATTAATTGGCCAACTAATATATATTCAAAAAATTAGCCAGGCATGGTGGCACATGCCTGTAGTCCCAGCTACTCAGGAGGCTGAGGCAGCAGGATTGCTTGAGACCAGGAGTTTGAGGTTGCTGTGAGCTAGGCTGACACCACAACACTCACTCTAGCCTGGGCAAGAGAGTGAGATTTTGTCCAAAAAAAAAAAAAAAAATCAAAAGAACTCTCCTAATTGGGATAAATAAGAAAACTTTAAAATTCTAAATTTACAACTACTTTTAATTGAAGAAATAAAAATTTAGTACTTACTACATGCTAAGGCATCATCAGTACCCTTTTTAAGACAAGAGAGATATGAGTATACTATTTTTGTATAGCTATGTAAACTTATTTTACTACTAGAATAATAATCCTCCACTTAAAAAACACATTTCAGGCCAGGTGAGGTGGCTCACGCCTGTAATCCTAGCACTCTGGGAGGCCTCGGCAGGCAGATCGTTTGAGCTCAGGAGTTCCAGATCAGCCTGAGCAAGAGTGAGACACTGTGTCTACTAAAAATAGAAAAAAAACGATTGGCCAACTAACAGAAAAAATTAGCTGAACATGTAGGCGCATGTCTGTAGTCCCAGTTACTCAGAAGGCTTAGGCAGAAGGATCGCTTGAGCCCAGGAGTTTGAGGTTGCTGTGAGCTAGGCTGATGCCACAGCGCTCTAGCAGAGCAACAGAGTGAGACTCTGTCTCAAAACAAAACAAAACAAAAAAACCACATTTCAATCCAAAGATCATCCATGCATCTAATCTCTAAATCCTTTGTTTTACCTGGGAGAAAATGCTTAATCAAGAAAATTGCAATAAATAATAATGGGTTTAAAATAGAAACTATCAGGCACCACTCTGACTGATGCTTTTCAGCTCCAGCTCTTTAGACTTATGAGAAAATTTCCATGATGTTCACACTTCCAGAGGGAGTTTTAACTGTCATTCAAAGAAGTAAAATTATAAAAGAACCATTTATGAATTAGATAGAATTATAAGTATGATTATCTGAATTCTCTGGTATTCTTTCAAGCATTTTCCATTTGCCACTAAAGTATGTGGTTATTCTCAGAGATTCTACTCATAGGTACATAACCAAGAGAATTGAAAAATTATGTACACACAAAAACTTGCACACAAACGTTCATAGCAGCAATATTTATAATAGGCAAAAAGTAGAAGTAACCCAAATACCTATAAACTAATGAAAGGGTAAACAAAATGTGGTATATCCATACAATTTGCCATAAAAAAGAATAAGTACTGATACATGATACAACATGGATGTACCTTGAAAATATCATGCTAAATGAAAGAAGCCAGACCCCAAATGGCCACCTATTGTTTGATTCCATTTATATGAAATGTACAGAATAGACAAATGCATACCGACAAAACAGAGATTAGTGTTTGTCAGGGGCTGGAGGATAAGAGGAATGGGAAGTGCGTGCTAATGGATATAAGGTTTCTTTTTGGGGTGATGAAAATATTCTGGAATTGGAAAGTGGTGATGATTGCACAACTCTGTGAATATATTAAAACCACTGAATTGTACTTTAAAAGGGTAAACTATGGCATGTAAATTATATTTCAAAGCTATAAAGTATATGGCTATTACAATATATTTATATTGAATTTCTAAAAGAAGATTTCATATTCTGCTAAAAGGTGATAGGACCCAGTATACCTGTGTGTGTGTATATGAATCATCCTGAAAATAACTTAACCAAAAACTTTGTTTTAAAATATCATTCTTACTATAGTTATAAAACAGGAAACAAAATAATTTTTAAACATAAATATATTTTAAAAATTAAAACACCTAAGAAATGCAATCTATACATATGAAAAAGTAAAATATTTATATGCATAACTAGTAGCAACATTATCCATAAGCAGCAGTTAGTGTTTATTTTCCCCATATTTTGGTTTAACACCATAGTGTAGTGATAGTTTATTCTTTTTAGGGAAATTGCATAAGGTACATATAGCATATTATGAGTAAGTTATAGAAGACTGTATAATTGGAAAATTAATTCCAAGTAACAGTATTTCCTCTAAAAACATATTTATTATTAAACAAATAATTTTAAACTAGCAGACAACAAAATGAGCCTATAACTTATTAAGTCCAACATATATAGTCAACTTGCATAAAATTACATATGGCATTTAAAAAGTCTATATCTAAAATATCAGTAATTCAGGCAATTGGGATTTCCACAGGAGATAAACTGCTATTAATTTTCTTTTTATGAAGAAAAAGTCTGCCCTAAGAATATTACAACTATGTTATTAAGAAATGCTACAGCATACTTTAAAAATTAAAATGGTGAAACATATGCATCAGGATATTCTTTTACTGGTGTCAGCCCTATAGCAGCATTTCAGAAGATGATTTAAATATAAAAACTATATTTCCAAATGACTTGGGTTTTTATTCTCTTCTAGAAATACATATTACATGTATACTTTAGTTAAGAATTTTAATTTCCATTATAAATGAGAACCTTTCATACTGATCATCTAAAGATATAAGAAATAAAGTACCTGGACAGTCCAGTACTTTATTAGAAATATATCCACTGACTTCACAAAAACAACTTTTACAAATAAGCAAATTACTAAAAATTTCTGATTTGGGAGGAGTGAAATAAAATACAGTGAATGGTTTTCTCTTCATCTCTAACTGTAAAAATCCCTTTTGCCTATTTATTTGACCCGTCTCTATTCATGCAATTTAATGAACCCTTAAAAGAATTTACACATCTTTATACAGAATTCACATCTACATCAGTAAACTGCCAGTCCTTTTATATTTTCAGTGCCTTATCAAAATATGGGTAACAAAGTTCTTCATTCTATGAGGCAGGAAGATGTTTCCTAAGTATTTCTTTGGATGATGAGGATATAGTATCTGGGAAGGACACCTCGAATTCTATTAGAAGGTCACCGCGTTGCTCAGGATTTTTTGGAAACGGCAGCCCATATCCAATAATTCTTCTCCTCATTCCAGGTTTCACAATATCATTTATTGACATGGGTATGTTTCTTCCATCCATTGTTGGCACAGTAATTGAGCAGCCACACAATGCCTACAATGGACCAAATACAATAAAATTAACATATTTCAAAACTTAAAGATCAAAGCAAAAATATTACCAGGTGATAAAGGATCATACCACTAAGGCAAAATTTTAACCTCTAAGACAACCATAGTTATAGAATTTTTTCCCCATTAGAAAATTCCTTTAGGACATGAATAATCAGATATATTACAAAAGAAGAAAAGTAGAAGGAAAGGGAAAGAAAAAGAAAAAGAGAAGTAAAGTATGTCTTCCACACTGCTTTGGAATGAAATGGATGTTTGAAGCTGTTGTTGTAACATTCAAGATACAGGAATTGGAATGGGAGAAGAGGGAGAAACTCAGGACTGGAAAGAACAGGATAAGAGAAACTACCTACTTCAGAAAATAGGACAAGAAATACATTTGTTTTAGTCAATAAATATTTACTGAGTGTCTATTGTATGCCACACATTTCTGGTAGATGATGAGCCTTGAAGGGACCAGGAACACAGACTTCATCTCAAGGTATGCACAAGGAACTCACAGAACCATATAAGCAAATTAGCAATTATAATACAGTATAGTGTTGGCACAGAGGTCTTTTGTGAAAGAAAGGGCACCAAACTTAACCCCTTAGCTTCTGGGAGTAGAGGATACCCGAGCTAAACACTAGACCAGGTATTGGGACAGGGTTAGAAACAACAGTGCTCTATAGAGTAGGGGCTCAAATAATGACACAGAAGTATACAAGATAATAAGAGAGCAAACTTAGGGAAATGTATCTACATTTATGACTAGAAATCAGATTTTAAGTGATCTTTTATTTTAAGCTAAAGAGTTTGGACTTTTCCATAGATGCTGTGTAGATAGAGCCATTTAAGAATTTTAAGCAGGGACCTATGAGGGTTACAATCCAATTTGAGAAATAGTACAAATAAGAACTCAAATAAGAAGTATAGTAAAGCAGTATCAGTATAATTTGTGAATTTGTAAAAATTTGTTATTTATAATAAATTATGAATTACTGTCTTTTAATACTTCCAAATGAACAACTTTAGCATAAATCTTACACGTGGACGAATGTGATGAGATTATCACTACAGATCTCATAAACTACACGTGTAAAAATGGTGTAAAAACAGTCGCAAAGGACATAATCCAGGTAGCACTTAAAATTGACATTTAAGTTATCAGTGTAAGTAACTAAACTTAGAAAATATAAACTTATCCATAAAAGTGGTATAATAAAATAGTTGTACTACTTCAGAAGGTTATTATGAGAATTTTTAAAAATGTATAGTAAGGTTGAATAAATGTTAGCTATTACTTAGATACATTCCCTAAAATCAGCTGCATGATTCTGTTTGGTCTCAGAATCCCAGATCCTGCTAACTTACCTCTCGTAAACTAACTTTAGCAGTATAAATTATATTTGATCCATCCCTTTTAAATTTGGGGTGATCTTTGTCTTTAATGATAAAAACAATGTCTGCTGGAATACTATTTGGTGTTTCATCTCCTTCCCTTGGAAAGGTAATTTTGGTGCCTTCTTTCCACCCTTTCTTAATCTCAATGGTAAGAATTTTGTCCTCAGATCTATAGCTCCTTCCATCAGAGTTTAGCCTTTTTCGGGAAATCTTCATACGTTTGGTACAACCACTAAATATTTCTTCAAGTGACACTCTAAGTTCATGAATAACTGGAGGATCTTGTTTGAGTCGGGATGGCCCCACAGAATTCCTGTCTCTTGGATATCCATTCATGCTGAATCCAAAGGCACTAAAAGGATCTCCATCTATTTCCATTTCTTCAGTATCTCTACCACCAGCCATCCGTCTTCCAAAGAAAATTTCAAAGGGGTTGGACCCTCCGAAGAATGCTGCAAATGTGGCATGAGGATCACCATGGAAGGTGTACCGGAAGGTACCCCCTTGTCCATCAGTACCTCCTGCTCCTCCTTTCAACCCTAAGTGAAGAGACATGAATGATTAGAAAAAAGCTTGCAACTCTCAGAAGTTAAGCTTTCAAAAACTGTATTGCTAATAAACTTTGGCCACTTAGGCTATAATTTATTAATATTGGCCAGACATACCATTATCATTAAATACAGAACAGCTATAAATTTTTAGCTTTCAAACTCTTCTTCCAAATCCCCATTTTTAATAATTTATTCCTGAATCTTTGTTCCACAGGTAAATAAGAAAAAAATAAAACTGTGAACATCTTATCTCATAAACTACTAGTATGGCATACTAAAGTATGTAAATTTAAGTTTTTTAAAAGATGTCAGTTAAAAAGGTCTTCAGTAATCAATGTAAAATGCAGAATCTAAATCTTTAAGTACCATTATAATCAAGAAGTACAAACAATTTAATGTAAAATACAATATTCATTGTATTTGTATTTGTATATTCATTGTAACTATTAATAGCTTTTTTGGAGGGTCATCTTTTACTGTTTAAGAATTAAAATAAAACACTGTGGCAGAGAGGGAAAAAATTCTAATAATGAGGATACCCTATGAAAAATATTTTTGTAGACACTAAAATTGTTATTCCTATCCTAGATATCAAAGTTGTTTTTATATAAGCATACCATATCATAGCATTAATTTGTTGTGTTTTTTTTTTTGAGACAGAGTCTCACTCTGTTGCCCAGGCTACAGTGCCGTGGCGTCAGCCTAGCTCACAGCAACCTCAAACTCCTGGGCTTAAGTGATCCTTCTGCTTCAGCCTACCGAGTAACTGGGACTACAGGCATGCGCCACCATGCCCCATTAATTTTGTTCTATATATTTCAGTTGGCCAATTAATTTGTTTCTATTTTTAGTAGAGACGAGGTCTCATTCTTGCTCAGGCTGGTTTTGAACTCCTGACCTTGAGTGATTCTCCCGCCTCGGCCTCCCTCCCACAGTGCTAGGATTACAGGTGTGAGCCACCATATCCGGCCCATCATAGCATTAATTTCAAAGCATGTAAAAAGAAGACTTAAATCAAGAGCAGAAAACCTTCTTGACACATATGGCCCTTTGGACTGGTTATTTCTGTCTGTTGTGAACAACCCACTTCAGGCAGCAATATAGTGACCTTCTGGCCCTTTGCTCAAAGGTTCAACTAGGTAATATTCAGCTCACAAAAGAGTACATATTTGAAAAAGCATTTTCCACTGTGTCAAAAAGATTCTGCTGAAACCCACAAAACAAGAGTATAGTGATGTTTTAAGCAGTTAATACTGACAAGGATTTCGACCGTTATAGTATTAGCAGTTTCTGAGTGAGCCTTAAAAAAATTCATAACCAAGGAAACAAGCAGTAAAACAATCTAAAAGTTGTAAAACCATGAAGAATTCAAGAGATTAAACAGAGAGATTCTAATATCTTTTTTTTATTATTATATTAAATTAAATTAAGCCTGAAGACCTACCAATATATGTCTCTAAAAGAATAACTAGGACAGAAAAAAAGAGAAAAAAGATTTTTGACTTGTCTCTATCAAACTATATGGAAACATCAGCATCATTCTCTAAGTATGGGATTTTTTTTTTTTATTTCAGCATATTATGGGGGTACAGATTTTAAGGTTTCAATAAATGCCCATTTCCCCCCCTCCCCCCAAAAGTCTGAGTCTCCATCATGACCATTCCCCAGATGGTGCACATCTCACTCATTATGTATGTATATACCCGCCCCCCTCCCATCTTTTTTTTTTTGACAGAGTCTCACTCTCTTGCCTGGGCTAGAGTGCCGTGGCGTCAGCCTAGCTCACAGCAACCTCAAACTCCTGGGCTCAAGCAATCCTGCTGCCTCAGCCTCCTGAGTAGCTGGGACTATAGGCATGTGCCACCATACCCCATTAATTTTTTTCTATATATTTTAGTTGGCCAATTAATTTGTTTCTATTTTTAGTAGAGACAGGGTCTTGCTCTTGCTCAGGCTGGTTTCTAACTCCTGACCTTGAGCGATCCTCCTGAGTGCTAGGATTACAGGCGTGAGCCACTGTGCCTGGCAGATTCTAATATCTTTAAACAGTAATTTGAGGGCAGGAAATATATTTTATTCATTTTGCACTGTTCATGCATATGGGGTTGGAAATGGTGGGCATTCATGTTTATTGAATGAAGGGAATGAACTAATTCTTCAAATCTTCCTAAATCGAAACTAGAAAGGTGTTTTGAGTATCAGTATAGAGAAGAGGGCAGAGGCAAAAGCAATATAAAATGTAAACACACATACTCAGATATGAAAGATTTAGTCATGTAAAATGCCACTGGAAAAACTCAGCATGCTTTCAAAGAGACTTAGTTTTGCATGTTTTATTCTACATTTGGCTTCTTTCATTAAAATACATATATTAACACGTATTCTACATCTAACAGAGTCTCAACTGATGTCTAAATTTTTACCTTTATCCATGCATAGAAATCTGGAGAGACCAAGAGAAACCTAATAAACTAAAAATTGTCAAAATATATAATGAATGATATATTTAAATGGCAGGGAAATTCCCTGTAGAAACTAAATGACAAGTAGAAGCAGGACAAGAACTTTTAATATGCAGCTCATCCAAATCTTTCTTTTGTAAATTTTAGTAGTACAATTATAACTCCCAATGTTAAAAAGCTAATGACAGATTTTTTTAAATGGTAGAGTATGTATACAACTTCAAGATCATGATCAAGGTTACTAAACCAATGCTTAAATCATTTTATCCTTCATCCCACAGATTTAATAAAATATAATAATTTACCACAGAGTTAAGTAAATTGGGTAAATTAGCTTGCCCAATCTAACCCTCTACAAGACAAAATCAAAGTGCTTTGGACTCATAATGAATTCATGAAAAGAAAGAATAACATTGTAAGTTATTACATCATGGGTTTGGCTTTTCCCTAAGACCCCTTCCCCTCCTCTGCCAAAAATAGTAACTCAGTCAGAATTACAAAGTCCCTGAGAAGATTTACACAGTCTAAAGTATTTATCAAAGCTAACAAAAAGCTTCCAATGCAGCTCTGAAGTTTTCCTAGACACTATAAACAGTCAACTATGTAGCTGAGATAAAGAATGATGTTACTCTAATAACTGAGAAAATCCTACCAAAATTCATGCCAATATACTAAAACATAAATTATTGTCCAAGTATCACTTGCATTGCCTAGCATTTACATTATAACAGGCATATCATCAACGACATAGCCAATTCTTAATTACATACATTTTGATGGCTAATGGAAATTTTTAATATTAATTGGATTCCCTCTGCTATCCAAAACATTTTCTAGACACTCTGTGTAATCAAGAAATGTACTATAGAATCAACAATTGTCTATGTTTTAGCAGAACTGTTATTGTTTTAAAACCAACTAACAGGCCAATTTGCAGCCCCAAACCAAATATGTGTTTGGAATGCTATATATAACAATGACTTTTTCCAGTGGTTAGTTAAGTTGATTAAAGTTCATCAAAAGAAGAAACTCTGGAGAAGTAGGATTTCAAAGAAAAAAATGACAGTACTTTAATAACTCTTACTTTAAGGAGATCTAATATGTAAAATGTAAATTTATAGCAAGACTTCAGAGAGTTATAAAATAATGAGATACTTTAAACAGTTTTAATTCACAAAAATCCAATTTACTTACATATTTTTAGAACACATAGTAAATAAAAGAGGTCCAGGTGATTAAATATATAAGTTATAGAAAAGAAAAAGCAAATTAGTAACAAGATCAATATACTAAACACAAGTTTTATCATATAAACACTACCTTTAGCATTTGAAGCTACTGAGTAAACTACAAGCAATAAACAAAATAAGGAAGGCATAAACAAAGAAAATGTTAGAGAATCAGAATAAATAAGATGTGTTATTAAAAATCTTTTTAAAAATCTTTTAATACAAACTTCTGTTGACATCCACTAAACCATTCAGAACTAAGCCTAAAACTTTTGGGGAAAGAGTGTTTCAAAATCCAACTTTAAATTTCTATAGTTCTGTTTTTTGTTTTCAAATTATTCAACTATGGAGGAAATTTATTTTTAAAAATAGCCTACATATTATAAAATTAAACCATTATAAATATATAATTCTGATTTTAGTAAATTTATAGAGTTGTGCTACCATCACCACAATCTAGTTGTAGAACATTTCCATCTTTCCAAAGAGTTCTCCAGTTCCTATCTGTAACTAATCTCTTTCTGCTCCTACCTCCAGCCTTAGGCAAGAAAGATCTGCTTTTTCTATAAATTTGCCTTTCTCAGACATTTCATACAAATGGAATCATACGATATGAAGTCTTTTACATCTGGCTTCTTTCATTTAGCAGTTTTTGAGGTTCATCCATGTTGTAGTATGTTTCATTAAATTGGTCATTTTAATAGCTAAATAGTTCCCCATTGAATGTATGTACCACATTTTGTTTATCAATCACTAATTAGTAGTATTTTTAGATTGTTTCCAGTTTTGGACCATTATAAATAATGCTGCTATGAGCACACAAGTATGTGTCTTTGTGTGGGCATATGTTTTCTTTTCTCTTTTATACATTCCTAGAATTGCTAGGTCATATGGTAAATTTAAGACATCTCTATTTTTATCCAACTGTTTTTTTTTTCTTCTTCTTTTTCTTATTTTTTGAGAGACAGTGTCTCACTGTGTTGCTCAGGGTGAACTCAAAGTCCTGGGCTCAAGCAATCCTCCTGCCTCAGCCTCCCTAAGTAGCTGGGACTACAGGCGTGTACCACTTCACCCACTATCAAGTGTTTTTCAAACAAAGCATTTTTAAATGGTAGATATTAGAAATTTTTAGAATACAAATAAACTAGATCACTGGTTCTCTTATTCCTAAATAAATAAATTTACCATATCCAACTCATACACTTCTCAGTTCATGGTTCCTTATTCCCACTGTCCCAGCTTAAAGTCTCAAGAGTATAATAATTAGGGGGAGGGGGTAGAAAGGATATCAGGTATATTAGTAGTGTTTCCACAGTCCTAAATTCATTGTTTTGGTACTACTGGAGAAACTTATGGAACCAGGACTGCAGGTACAAAGATCAATGAAAGGCAAAGAGAAAAAATGTTTTCATTTTCTCAGTGTATCAAAAGGGGATTTTTAAAAGAATTAATGAGATATTCTTAATAAAGGTAAATAAATATAATAATTCTCTTTGAAGGAAGAATAATTCTAAAAAATAATTCAAATAGGGCCAGGCATGGTGGCTCACTCCTGTAATCCCAGCATTTTGGGAGGCTGAGGCGTGAGTATTGCTTGAGGCCAGGAGTTCAAGATCAGCCTGGGCAAGATAGTCAGACCCTGTCTCTACAAAAAAATTAAAAACTTAGCCAGGCATAGTGGCAGGCACCTGTACTCCTAGCTACTCGGGAGGCTGAGGCAGGAAGATCCCTTTGAGCCCAGGAGGTGGAGGCTGCAGTGAGCCATGATCGTGCCACTGCACTCTTGCCTGGGCAACAGAGAGAAACCATGTCTCTCTAAAATAACAATAACATTCATTCAACTTTATTTTCAAGTAACCTACAACTAGAGAATGATATTTCTTTTTTCTTTTTTTTTTTTTTTGAGACAGAGTCTCACTTTTGTTGCCCTGGCTAGAGTGAGTGCCATGGTATCAGCCTAGCTCACAGCAACATCAAACTCCTGGGCTCAAGCGATCCTCCTGCCTCAGCCTCCCAAGTAGCTGGGACTACAGGCATGCACCACCATGCCCGGCTAATTTTTTGTATATATACTTTTAGTTGGTCAATTAATTTCTTTCTATTTTTAGTAGAGACGGGGTCTCGCTCAGGCTGGTTTCTAACTCCCGACCTTGAGCAATCCGCCCGCCTAGGCCTCCCAGAGTGCTAGGATTACAGGCGTGAGCCACCGCACCCGGCCTGAGAATGATATTTCTAAATAATATAGTTCAATGTTTTAAAAAACTTACTTTCTCCTAACACTTTCCTCCTATTGTTTATGTCAATTATCTGAGTCAAGAACAAAAAAAGATTCAGGGTATATATAGATGATAATTTAGTTTTTTAAAAATTCACTCACTGGTAATGAGTGAACAAAAATCAAATAAGAAAAATTACTCAAGAAAAGCACTATTAAGAGGTAATGTTAAATCAAGAAAAATGTATCATTTGGTGACTTTCAAATTCTGAAGACAAATATCCTTTAACAAATCATGAATCCAATAGCTTAGCCAAAAACAAACTTGAGCTATCGGTGCGATGTGGGCAAATATCTTAGATTTAAAGCCATGGATATCTGCTTTTTCATGGGAATTTATAATATTCTTCCATGTTTATGGATTTCTTTACAAAATTACAAAGTCAGTTTTTCAGAAGAGTAGTATATTTATTATTGGTAGTATCTCAGAATTCTGCTTAGCTTTTTGAGATGAACCAAATCATGCTATTTTGAGTAGTAAAGCCATAGAAAACATGCAGGATTGAATTGCCCATTATTTGCCCATATATTTTTCAATATCTACTCTGTAAGAACCTGATACTGCAGGTTCTCACCATACCAAAACCAGCAGCATAAACTTCAATTTTTGGCAGCTCACAGACCAAAAAAGAAAAACAAGGGGAAAAAAAAATCCTCTACATATAGTCACCATGCTTATCTACATTTAATTTGTTTAATTCAAAATGAGCAGTCACTGCTTAACTATATTTAAAGGATATATTTCTAATTAGAAAAATTTGATGTTAAATGCCATAAAGGAAGCAAAGGGATAACAAAAAAGTTTTCATAGCTATAATGATTTAAAAGATAGTATTTTGGGAGAAAAACTAATAATAAAACAACTTAGTCTTGATTTTTAAAGTTGAAAATCCCAGAACCTGTAAAAACGAAAGCTTTTTTTGTTATTATTAATTAGAAATTTAAAAGTCTTACTCTATAGCCACATCTATGTGGAGGTAATGGACAGACCTGACTTAAAATCCAGAATGATAAAAGGATAATCTTAAATTACCCCCATTTACTTTGTTCATTAGTTTCTGATCTCCCAATGCAAGAAACAAAAGTATGACAGGGAAAGGAAGGGGAAGTTGTCAGGCTTTGGTCTGTACCAAGACAGTAAAATCTCAAAAGAAATAATATTACCTAAAAGTAAATCAATGATTACTCTAATTAGGTGGCCATTTTAGGTCAAAAATTATATTTCTGGGATCTCATTTTCTTGGCACACAATTACTGTTTACAATTAAGCTAAAAACTTGTTCTGGTATTTTATGACATCACGAAAATTCTTTCCTCCCCAGGCAGAATGCCAAAAACAACTAGAAGCTAAATGCCTGCGCCTTCTGCTTCTGAGAGAGACAACTCTGTCTTGTTTCCTCTAAACTAGCCTTGCCATAAGAAAGGCAAAAAACTTCTTTTTGTTTTTGCAAATAAAATATAAACTTCCAGAATCTCAACTGCCAATCTTAAGATTTTACATGACTGAAAACTCTTTATTGGTTCTGACAGGAAATTCACTAGAAAACAAAACAGGTTGCATAAGACTTTTGACACAATTCATTAATGAGTATGGGAATTTAAGGTTTCTTTTAAATGTTAATATCTTAAGTCTAATGGTACAATATATATAATACAAAATGCTAAAATTTTTAAAAAAGGAAAACAAAGACATTTCATTCATAGCTATCCAATGTTCATTCATATGATCAGGGATGAAATCTTGTTTTTATCCATTATTTGTTTTTCTACTTTTGATATGTCTGAGGATCCAATTTAAGCATAACAAGGAAGGTGGAAAGAAAAAAAAAGATCGGGAGAGGGAGAGAAAGAGACAGAGCCAAAGAGGCAGAAAGATATACACAGGATACTTACCTTCCTCTCCAAACTGATCATATATTTCTCTCTTTTTAGGATCACTCAATACTTCATAAGCTTCTGCGACCTCTTTAAATTTTTCCTCTGCCTGAGGAGATTTGTTCTTGTCCGGATGAAATTTGAGGGCTTGTTTTCGGTAAGCCTTTTTAATATCTTCATCTGAAGCTCCTTTTTCAATTCCCAAAATGTAATAATAGTCTTTCCCCATTTCGAATTCCTTGAAATGAACTTAGATTTCCCTTTGTAAAAGAAAACAGCGTCCCCAGTCTTAGCAATACACCGATTCTAAGAAAAATAAACCAAACTGGGTATTTTAAAAGTTAAAGCAAATCAGCAATTCAGCTAGCAGTCTTAAGGCAACAAGCAGACAGCGTCTCTGCATTTAATTCGTTCACCAACAGCTCACTTACAGATAAATATACGCTACACAGGAGACGGCCTCCTTCTAGATCCTCCCATTTTCACTACGTGTCTCTGTACTTTCTAGAACAGCAAATGCTACAGGACGTCACTTTCCCAGCTGCCTCTAGTCAAAATACTGAGCTATGTTTTCTCCTCCTCCTCCACGATTAACTATTCATTCTCCTTCTGGCTCTACCATTTTTATTTCCTATTTAAGAGGCCAAGTGGATTAACAAACCAGTATTTCAACACAGAATGTCATAACTACATATTTATTTACTCTATTCTAGGTGAAAAAACAATAAAAATGATTATAGCCATTAAGCATCCTGTTAAAAGAAGTTAAAATTATTATACAAATAAAAGTACCTTTGGATTTATTTTAGGTATTTTAATTTCAAGTTATTCATCTGTATACAATACTAAAATATGGGCTATTTAAATTAAAATTTTCAAATTTATATCATTTTCAAAATTCCTGGGGACTATTAATCAGAAATGCCAGGAAGTCAAGATAACATCTTAACATTATAAAAAGGATATCTATCATAAAATTGAAAAGCACTATGTTAAAATAAGGACTTAAATATGATTTTAGCTAATGATTTTAACTAGTTCTTTTTTATAGTATACAAGAGTTTATAGTTTTAGCAAACTAATATTTATCTGTAAAAGCTTAATATCTGAATTTAGTTACTTCAACTAAAACAGAATGAGACCTCAATTCCCAGGGACACTATTTAAAGAATTTTTGTGCTGCAGGAAAGCTAGTAGAAAAGTATCAGGTTACAGACAGTACATATTCATGTTCTTTATAAGACTTTAACTAGATCAACTTAAAAGCTGGATATGCTATTTAAAGTAATATGAGAAATATTTTTTTTTAGAAACACATTTCCCTAATTATAAATATATACTCATTGTCAAAGATAGGAAAAAAATCAAATAAAAATTTCCCTATCATTCCATTTTAGGTAGTCTCTGTTAAATGGTATATATTTACTTCTAATCCTTTATTCTATGAATATTTACAGTTATTTCTGTAGTTTTGTAGCTTTTTTATTAACAAAGTTTAGATCGTAGCATTTATATACCCTTTTGATGCCTGCTTTTTTCATATAACATGTTTTGGATATTTAGGAGGCATATTTTCAATGTATATAACTCATCTTTTATCTCTGATATGGTTCCTTTCTTTTAAAAAATATTCCCATTTCTAATATTGAAAAGATGGATTAATAAGAAAACGTCAAAAGATTTGCATGCATCTTACAGTGAAATATCTTACATCTGTAAATTTAAAAAAAAACCTTTATGAGGAAAAGAAAATGCACATATATGTTTAGAATGTAATGAAAGGTGATGATCATATGTTAACCTTTAAAGAAATGGGAACACCTACTCTGTATGCCAAGCAATGATGATTCAGCAATTCTTTATGAATGTTCATTTTTGTGCACTTTGACAGCTATGATTTCCTATTCCTCAAAACTCTCTACTTTTAAAACACCTTGACATTAGAAATTTATAACATCTATCTAGCCTACCTACGAGTTACAGAGGTTTGTCAGCTATTTAGCAATTTTTTTAGTACCACCAAGGAATACTCAATGTCAAAAGATATTTTCAAATCCAAAAAAACTTAGGGAAAAATGCTAATATCCAAAATCAACTTAAGAACTCTTTTAAAAAGCATATTGCCAAGTTGGAATCCAGTGTGAGGAGCAGCATCAAATAAAGTAAAAACATAATAAATATCACCTACTATAAAGTTAATTTCCAAGGGAATTTCTTTAAATATTTATTACCAAAGGAACACTGACATTACTACCTATGAAAAACATGAAATTGTTCTGGAAGGTAATGTTGGGAGAAAAAAATAGATACTTATCTGATTCAATCATTTTCAGAGAGCTAGAAATATTATCAGGACTTGACATATTAAATGATTTTAAAACCTGAAGACTAGGTCTTTCACCTTTGGAGAAATTGCATTATATATTAACAGATGGAAAGAATCTGGCTCTCTAGACATCAAGAAGGATGAATAGGGATTTGCACATTTCTTCAACTATCACACACACACACAAGAATCACAGAAGTTGAAAGGCCTGAATTCACTCAACTTGGACATTTCAAGTTAATAAGGAAGCAAATATGATTTTGATTAATACTATTAGATAATAAAACATTCTGGCTAGGTTTTGGTAAAACAAGCAAATAGTTTGCACACTTGTAGCCTTGTAAAGCTTTGTAAATAATTCTTTCAAATATTTGAAACAGTTATTAAAAAGCAGTAACTTCCAGAAAAAAGCAAAAAAAAAAAAAAAGCAGTAACTACTATTTTAGAAGCTCTATAAATACCACATCCAGAAATTTATCCTTAGAAAATAATTCAAAGACAAAAATTATTATATATACAAATACACTCATTGAAAATAGATGAAATAGAGTAATGGATCAATATGATCATCATTAAAACCAGTCTCCTGAATACCCTGCTATGTTATATCTGATCTCTTTATAATACAACTATAAACTATACCTTAGTCTCTATATATTCTTTTATTTCTCTCTATTTCCTATCAATTTCCTTATCCTCTGTGGCGACCCCTATCTTAAAGACTTGGCTCCATGGGGAAAAATAGCTAATCTCCTCGCAGGCCTGCCTCAACTACTCTCCCCTGCAAATGAAATAGAGTAATGGATCAATATGATCATCATTAAAAGTACATAGTACTTTGGAGACATTTTACTCTTACAGTCACTTTTTCAAATTGAGAGGTCTCCTCTACTACTTAGGGGTTGAAAATCCATTATACAAGCACTTCACATTAAATTTTGGTCATCCAGGTTTATACGATATGAATGTGGGGATTTTTCTGTGGAGAATAGTCATCCCTGCAAATAATTATCATGACAAAAGTAGGAAGAGTATGTGAAGGGAACAACATTGGCAGCCTTTAGGGAAAATGGAACACAGAAGAGCTGTAATCAAAGTTTATTTAATATTAATAAATGTGTTTCTAAAAGTAAAAATAAAATAAAAAATGCTACATAGAAAATAGTCTATTTAAAAATGTTATTTAGAAGTCATATAAATCCCTGTTTATTTGATGTTATGTGTATGTGTGACAGAAGATTTGGAGAGAACAAAAACTAGTTCAGGTTAGTAAATGACATACATTTTTCTCCTCAAATTAAAATTAAAGAATGCTATAATATTTTTTAACCAAGATATAAAATTGGTGTTTGCATTTTTAAATTTTTACTTTACTATACAAACATTGGTGAAATTATTCCATGAAATCATAATTCTCTTCCCTTTATTAAAAGAAAATTACAGAGTCTCAGATTTCTCCTCCTCTAAATATTTACAATTTACAACATGCAGTTCTCATGCTGGGATAGGGTTGTTCATTTCTAACTGATTGGAAGTTACAATGTATTTTAAAGAAATTCTTTTAATTTTTTCAACCACATCAGAAAACATAAATTTGTTTATTACTTTGTTTATCCAAGTTAGTAGCAACAACATTTTTGTGCTTAAGAATATCTTGTGGGGAGTGCTCACTTCAGCAGCACATATACTAAAATTGGAACGATACAGAGATTAGCATGGCCCCTAAAAAAAAAAAAGAATATATTGCGGGGAAATGTGTCATTCTATTTTAGGGAGACATAGGCTAGAATTAAGTAAAAATTCTAATGAAATTTACATTGTTTTCCCATAGTGTAATGGTGAGCACTCTGGACTCTGAAGTTTACATTGTTTTCAACAACTTCAATGGAGCTTCCTTATTTGGAATATTATGCTTTAATAATATAGGGAAATTATTTTTACAGAGGTATGAGTTCCTTATTTTATGATCACAGTTTAACTAATATTTTATTTTATTTATTTATTTATTTTTTTTTTTTTATTTATTTATTTTTTTTTTTGAGACAGAGTCTCGCTTTGTTGCCCAGGCTAGAGTGAGTGCCGTGGCGTCAGCCTAGCTCACAGCAACCTCAAACTCCTGGGCTCGAGTGATCCTTCTGCCTCAGCCTCCCGGGTAGCTGGGACTACAGGCATGCGCCACCATGCCCGGCTAATTTTTTATATATATATCAGTTGGCCAATTAATTTCTTTCGATTTATAGTAGAGACGGGGTCTCGCTCTTGCTCAGGCTGGTTTTGAACTCCTGACCTTGAGCAATCCGCCCGCCTCGGCCTCCCAAGAGCTAGGATTACAGGCGTGAGCCACAGCGCCCGGCCTAACTAATATTTTTAGATAATAAGAATGGGAACTAAAGATAACATTTTAACCACACAAAAAAATTAAAAATATAACTAGTCATACCACTGATGCCATCTTCATCGTTTACTTTGGCTTTATTCATATATGATAAGTCTTCTTTTTTCTTCTTTTTCAAATAATTTCTCAGTTATAATAAATTAGTACAAAGGAAGATAGGATGCCTTCTAGAGTCTCAGAAGAAATTTCTATTAAAATTCTGATTGGCCGGGCCTAGGGGCTCATGTCTGTAACCCTAGCACTCTGGTAGGCCGAGGTCAGAGGATCGCATGAGCTCAGGAGTTCAAGACCAGCCTGAGCAAGAGTGAGGTCCCATCTCTATTTATAATTTAAAAATAAATAAATAAATACAATTCAGATTACTGCTTAAATGCTTGAGGACAAATGACTTCTAATGTTTTACCAATGCACCTGTTGAAAACTTTTTCTGGGGCAGAGAGCGGTGGCCCACACTTGGAATCCTAGCACTCCGGGAGGCCAAGGTGGGAGCATGGTTTGAGCTCAAGAGTTTGACACCAGCCTGAGCAAGAGCGAGACCCCGTCTCTACTAAAATTACTTAAAAAAAAAAAAAAAGAAAAGAAAGAAAACTTTTCCTGCCAATACTTAATTCTTAAATGGATCACATTTAGTCCTGAAATTTCTCATAAGCAATTCATATTAGAAAATTATGACTTCTATTCCCTAATACTTCATATCCAAAAATAAGCAAATAAACTGAGGCTCTTTTATATCCTGTTAATAGTGCTTTAGATAATTGAATATATAACCTCAAATCTAAGTAGATCACAGTGATTATAAAACTGCCACGCTGGCACCAGCGAATACTGATAGTGCAGTGGTTAAAAGCACTGATTCTGGAGCCAGACTGCCTGGGTTAGAATCCTGGTAACTCTATGGCCTTGAACTTATATCTTTCTGTGACTCAGTTTCCTCATTTGTCAAATGGCTTTAACATTAATACCAACTTTGTAGGGTTGCAGTGAAGATTACGTGAGATCAATGTGTGATACACTTAAATGCAACTGGCACATAGTGAAGACTATGAAAGTATTATTCTTTTGATGACAATAATATCATATGCAATAGAACAATTTTTATAGGAAAAAATCACTATACCATATGTATAACAAAATGTCCTTGTTTATAAGCATATACACACACAGAGCTTTCCATCTTCTTCCATATATCCTAGTTAATATTTGCTATGTATTCATCTTGACTGTTAACATTTTAAATCATTAAAACTTCACATAGGTAGCATTCATTGTATTTCAGTTCCAATATTTATATTCTTAAAATATATATCTTTGACTTTGGAGTCAGAAGAGTTCACAGCCTTTCCAGCCTTAATTTCTGTCAATGCCTCAGATACCTCAGTCTTACTGAATTACTTGAAAGTTGCCTAAGGAAAACTATTATTAACATTTATTACTGAATCTTCAATTCCTGTTAGAGGACTAGCATAAAGGGGATACAAATGTCTAAAGAATAAATTAAAGAATAAAGACCTAAGAATTTGAATGCTTGGTTTCTAATCTCAGCTCTGCCACTTAAAAGGAAAGTAACTTAGTTTTGTTTTGTTTTGTTTTTTAATTTCATTATACTGAAACATCCTGGTCTGCTAAAGTAAACTGTTTAATGTCTCTGAATTCCTAGCTCACAAAGGTTATCATGAGAATCAGATAATACATGTGAAAACAGTAAAATTTATATTATGACACACATGTATAAGTTATTTTCATTATTTTAAGTTATACAAACTATTTTGCTACTACTTGGAGGTTATTGACAAATAAGTTTTCTTTTACTCAGTATGTTTTACTTGATAGAAAGCATTAAAGTAACTACCAGATTCATCTCTGAAGGACTCAGGCATCCTCCAAGATCATGCCCTTTCCCAAGTTCCCTTGTCAGACCTTTATTGCACTGAATTTTAGTCTCTTTTCACACAGCGCTAAAAAAAAAAAAAAAAGTTCTATGCCTTTCCCATAATAATAGCATTTATATAATACTTTAGTTTATATAATGAAACACTTCCATATGCTTTCTCACATGCAATCTTTATATGTGCATACACATCTGATACTCAAAACAAGAGAGGATTTCAAAGAAATTTTCTATAGCTGCAATCTAATTATGAGCCATGATATTCTTAACAATACCTAAATAGACATTGTCCCAATATTAACATAAAATTAAGGAGGATTAAACTATGTCTATTTTAATATTTGACCTGATTTTTAGATATTGTCTAAGTAATTACAATAAATTTAACTATTGGCTATTTAATAATGAACTACATCTTACCTCTCCATGTTATACTTTCCTAAAAAACCTTCAAACACTAAGGCATCATTACCATAGATTTCTGTGCAGCAAATGCTTATGCCTAAGTTCGGAACTCAGACTCCAAATTTTCATTCCTGTGGGAAAGCTTCAGACTTTGAGCATAATAATTACAATACATATAAATTTTATAATGGTTACAAATGCAACTTTATCTTTTTTTGTTGCTTTTAAAATTTTTTTCTTTTCTTTTCTTTTTAATTTTTTTTTTTTTTAAAGGTGAGGGTATTTTTCAGAAGTGAGCATTTGCATGTGTAGCCACTTTATTCCTATGAGATAGGTGTCAGATGTTGTATTGATAATTAATTTTATCAATCGCTGTGCAGACTTTTTTTGCCTCTTTTTAATTTTTAATTTATTTTTTCCTCACCAACCCTGGTCTAGCAACTTTATCTTTAGTGGAAAAACAGAGAAATTTTT
This sequence comes from Microcebus murinus, assembly GCF_040939455.1. Classification (NCBI taxonomy): domain Eukaryota; kingdom Metazoa; phylum Chordata; class Mammalia; order Primates; family Cheirogaleidae; genus Microcebus; species Microcebus murinus. The sequence goes on along the minus strand of NC_134105.1, from coordinate 61,809,242 downwards.
AAAGAACTTCATTTCTTATCCCATCTGGGTTACAAGATTAAACCCCATCTATTTAAAATTAAATTGTTTAAAAAATCCTACTTTTCCTCCTTATATTTATAAATATCCTTCTTTAGGCAACTGCAGTACTTTGGACTCATTATATTTGGAATTATAATGCTATTATAAATGCTATTGACCACCCATTTTTATGGTATTTGATGGGTACTACATAAACTGTTTAGAAAGATGGTTATCACAGTACACTTTTCCTATGAATAAAGTAACTCAATCACTCAGTAAATATTTACTCAGTGCTTACTAGGTGTCACACACTGTTTCAGATGTTATCAACTAGACAGATAACATCCTTGCTCTCATTCAATTTATATTCCAGTAGGAGAAGACAAACAATAAACAAGTTAAATAAAGAAATGGGATAATTTCGGCCAGTTTTAAGAGCTTTAAAGAAAATATTACTGGCTGGGCGCGGTGGCTCATGCCTGTAATCCTAGAACTCTGGGAGGTCAAAGTGGGTGGATTGCTCGAGGTCAGGAGTTCGAGACCAGCCTGAGCAAGAGCAAGACCTCATCTCTACTGTAAATAGAAACAAATTAATTGGCCAACTTATATAGAAAAAATTAGCCGGACGTGGTGGCGCATGCCTGTAGTCCCAGCTACTCAGGAGGCTGAGGCAGGAGGATCGCTTGAGCCCAGGAGTTTGAGGTTGCTGTGAGCTAGGCTGACGCCACGGCACTCACTCTAGCCTGGACAACAAAGCGAGACTCTGTCTCAAAAAAAAAAAAAAAAAGAAAAAAAAAAGAAAAGAAAAGAAAAAGAAAATATTACTGAGATGGAGCTTGATGGAGAGGGGCTATATAGTCAGAGTGATCAGGGAAGGCCTTCCTGTTTAGCTCTGCCTTAAAAATTATACCAAAGTTCCACAAAAAGGGAAGTAGTTATTTTGGCTAGAGGAATAAGAGTAATTCTGGATGCCATACATATATATTTTTTTTAAGAGACAGGGTCTTGCTCTGTCACCCAGGCAGGATAGGAGTGCAGTGGCATGATCATGGGTCACTGTAACCTGTAACTCCTGAGCTCAAACAATCCTCCTGTCTCAGCCTCCTGAGTACCTGGGATTACAGGAGTAAGCCATCAAGACTGGCCCTGGATATCATATTTTTTAAAAGATATAGGCAGATTATAAACTTTCAGAAAAGTAAATGGGCTGATATGGAGCTCTCGATGACCTACTTAGATTCTATTATCAGGAAGAAATGTATTCAGTTCTCTTCACTATTTCCATTTATTCCCTTTCCCCATGTACAAATCTAAACACAATCCCTTCAGGCCTAAAGCTAACAGTCAAATTCAATAAAGTATAATACAAAGACAGTGAGCAATTAATGGCCAAATAAGTGCTACTTAACTACTACAGGAGTTGAGACAAACATGGCATAGAGGAAAGAGCATAAACTTGAAATGAGAAGATTTGGTTTAGTATTCCAAGTGTCCCCAACCTATGGTGAGTTGTATAAATATTTCATTATATATTATGATGTTATAGTAATAATCATAAAGTGCAAAATAAATGTAATGCACTTGAATCATCCTGAAACCATCCTTTCCCTCCCCAGTCCATGGAAAAATTGTCTTCCATGAAACCTCTCTCTGATGCCAAAATGATTGGAGACCGCTGCAGTATTCTTAGCTTTGCTACTTTGTATCCTTATGAGTTCTGGAAAAGCCATGTATTTTCTGACTCTCAATTCTCTTATGTATAAAATGGATGACATTGTTTACCTCATTAGATTGACAAAAAGAATCAGAAAATATATGAAAGAGCTTTACAAAGAGTGAAGTATTATACAAATGTTAATTATTTTCCTAATCTTGGGCTGGAGAGGTAAGGATGGGAAAGGCTTCAGAAAAGAAAAATATGAGCAACATCTTAAATGATTGGACGATTTTGAAAGAAAGAGAGGAAGGCGGGGAAGGTTTGTGATTTGGACCAGGAACACAAAGCCTAGAAGCAAAAGAGCGTAAAATGTATTTGATAAAGCAAAAAGAGTGGTTAGATTAACACATAGGAGCTAGAAAAGCTCACCCTACAAAGGTGAGAGAAAAAAGTTATGGTCAGATTGTTGAAAGTTTTTAATGTAATACTTAATGACTGCTCTTTCATGCTTTTCAAAAAGTGCTAATTCAATTGTTTGGCCTTTGAAACAAACATTATTTTAAAAGCTTGCTTCACTTCTTAAATGTCAATTTATTTCAAAACTAGTGAAATTACTTTTTTTGGTTGTCTTAGTGAGGTAAACAGTTCTTCAAGTTTTATTAATAATTTTAAGTTTCCATGAGCACCAATAAAAGATGCCAAGCTAACCTAAAATGTTTGATAGAAAGAAGAGCTTTACTAGTCTTAATTCTCCTTGGACTATTGTCTCTATCACCTAAATTTCCCAGTACTTTTATCACTGTAGTTATAGTAATAATTCCCCAAATTTTCAAATTTTGATACTGTGTCACTGCTTGTTTTTATACTTCCCTGCACAAAGCATTATAATAGAATATACACATTTATTTTATTGATCTAATGGTCTTTTAAAAAGACGTAAAATGAAATTCAAAAAATTAAAAAGTACATGTCTTCAAAAAATTGGCAAAATAAAATTGCTTTAAAAAGTTTATAAAAGTTAGTAATCTGGAGATAGCCAGGGATCAGAAATATTTTATACTTACAAAAATCATTTCCCTTTTTTGGAGTATAAAATTTTATTCTAACAGTGATGACATAAAATGTATCCTAATAGGCCAGGTGCGGTGGCTCATGCCTATAATCCTAGCACTCTAGGAGGCCGAGGCGGGCAGACTGCTCAAGGTCAGGGGTTTGAAACCAGCCTGAGCAAGAGTGAGACCCCGTCTCTACTATGAATAGAAAGAAATTAATTGGCCAACTTACATAGAAAAATTAGCCGGGCATGGTGGCGCATGCCTGTAGTTCCAGCTACTTGGGAGGCTGAGGCAGAAGGATTGCTTGAGCCCAGAAGTTTGAGGTTGCTGTGAGCTAGGCTGACGCCACGGCACTCACTCTAGCCTGGGCAACAAAGCGAGACTCTGTCTCAAACAAAATAAAATAATAAAAAATAAAATGTATCCTAAAATATCCAAGTAACAACTAGCCCTTCTTTCTTACCCTCTTTTATAAGAAGTCCTGGAAAAGATTACTAGTAGACTAGTGAACATACAGTGAGTTAATCTCATGCTTTCCTAACATTTTGGAATCATTTAAAATAAAGTATTCTTTACACTAATTTTAAACATTGAGTAAGATAGCCAAAAGAAACTATAGAATTTCTGGATCAATTTAAATGGGTTCTGATAAACTGATATTTTTTTTCTTTTTTTCTTTTAATTTTTATAAATTTATTTTTACTTATACTTATTCTTTTTTTTTCTTTGCCTCTAAAGGGAGTTGATACAGTTGTGGCTAAACTGATATTTGATTGTGATACTCTGACTATGTTGAAAGATTACACAAACTTACTAGACCCAGTGCTGTCCAACAGAAGAAATATAAAGCAAGCTACAAATGTAAGCACTTGTAGAATCTACACTTAAAAAAAGTAGAAACGTGAAATTAATTTTAATAATATATTTTATTTATCCCAGTAAATCTAAGATATCATCATTGCAACATGTAATTGATATAAAAATTATCAATGAGATGCTTTACATCCTTTTTTTGGTACTAAGTCTTCAAAATCCATTGTATAGTTTAGACTTACACAACGCTTCAATTCAGATAGCCACATTTCAGCAGCTTAACAGCCTCATATGGCTAGTGGTAACTTAGTTGGACAGGGCAGATCTAGTGGTGCCTTCTAATCACCAGTGCTATGATCCAATTTTTCAGAAACCTCAGCCTATGAACCTCAACCCAAGTATATTATCAATATATATATACATATCTCTCAGATGCATACTTAGGGGGAATAAAGTCTTAACTGGTGAACTCTAAAGAGAAGTTCATTTTTACTAATAATATTCCATTTTTCACTTACCTAAAAGATATGAGGATTCTTTTGAAATAATACTTTACATTTAAAGTAGCGGGAATAGCTTTATTTACATATGCTCAAAGTATACTTTTTTTTTTTTTTTTGAGACAGAGTCTTACTCTGTTGCCCAGGTTAGAGTGCCATGGCATCAGCCTAGCTCACAGAAACCTCAAAGTCCTGAGTTCAAGCGATCCTTCTGCCTCACCCTCCCGAGTAGCTGGGACTACAGGCATGCACGACCATGCCCGGCTAATTTTTTTCTATTTTTGGTAGAGAGGGGGGTCCTGCTCTTGCTCACGCTGGTCTCGAACTCCTGAGCTCAAATGATCCGCCCACGTATACTTTGTTAATGTTGAATGTAAAAGCAACATTAAGAAATGAGGAATTTATGTGATTTTCATTCTCCTCTTTTCTAATGTTTCTCTTATATGTGGCCAGAGAAAGCAACTTAACTGGCTCGTCAGAAAGAGAGCAGCAGTCTGTGGCCAAAATGAAATCAATAACTGCTGAGAGTAACATAAATAATACCGAGAAAAAAAATGTCTGTAGCATAAGAGGTGAGGCAGGGGTACAAGAGGACATACTGCTATTTCACTGAACTGTTAGGCTCTTAGCCAAGACTGCAACAAACTGATTATCTAGCAAGTTTGTTTAGCTCTTCAATTGTTTATAAGTCTAAAATGATTTCTTTTAATTTAAATCAGTACCAAATTTGAACTATGAATTATCTTTATGTTGTATCCATGAAGGCATATAATGAAACTACTGCTACTATGGAGACTTAACTATAATTCAAAGATTTTAATGACAGCTATCAAATATAAATAAGTATTAGAACATTTATGAAAATAAGCCAGCCAGGTACAGTGGCTTACACTTATGGTCTCAGCCACCTGGGAGGCTGAGGCAGGAGGATCATCTGAGCCTAGGAGTTTGAGGTTGCAGTGAGCTATGACGACAGCACTGCACTCTAGCCCAGGCACCAGAGTGAGACCCTGTCTCCAAAAAAAAAAGCCAACATGTTCTATAGTATTCACCAACTTCTATAAAACTAAGTCATTGACTGCCTAATTCCAAATGCAATGAGCTCCAACTATTATAATTGCCTAAAGAGGAATATTTATAGATAAAAGAGTTAGGATTTCTAAAGTAATTTAATTTTAAATGGATGGGTTTTAATGTTTGAGTTTTCAACATTTAAAAAAATGTAGGCTTTTTATTATCTAGGACAAAATCTATGTATCAAGGCAAATTATCGACACTCTACTGTGTTATATACTGTTATATGTGCCAAGAAGGATAAAACAGAAGGCTAGTTCTTCCCCTCAAGGAGTTTATATTATAAATATATAAAAGTTCTTGTCTATTGCTGTTTTTGTCATATAGTGGTAGAATTTGAGTAGTTGCAGCAGAGACCATATGGTCCACAGGCCCAAAATATTTACTGTCTGGCCTTTAATGTTTACTGAGTCTTGCTTATACAAATTATTTTTGACTGGAGGGCGAGGACAGTTTAAAAAAATTACTAAACACAATAAAATTTTATTGTATCAGGCAAACTTTAAAGACTAGAGTTTCTATTATAAGCACTCAGAAAATAAAGATCATCTTTTTATTTACGGTAAAATAAAAGTTGTCACTGATTCTTAACCTGGACATGCCTGCTAAGGGGAAGATATTAGAATATTTGGGGTCTAAGATGTTTATCAAAAGGAGGAACATGTGTTTAAGAGGTTGAGAAACACAGCTTAATAATCATATCTCTGTGTTGTTTGGCTTGACCATTCCCATCTAACTCATGATGCCTGGCCATAAATGACTTTGGCTGTTTCCCCAAATCAAATTTTCCCTGAAGTAGTTGATTCTGATTTGCCATAATTATGTTCTATAAAATCACTACAAATACAGAATTAGCAACTACTGAATCATCACCCCTAAAGGAAATATGTAAGTTAGGTTTCTGTCAGACTCTGCTCACATTTTCATGAACTGATCAATACATAACCTCTTTTATATGTATTTTTCTGGCTAAAGGCATCCCATTTAGTATATTTTCATTTATTGAAATTGAACTCATGACCAACAGCACTGTAACTCATGCCTGAATGATGCTTATCTAACACATGTATTTTTTCCAAAGGAAACATTATAGACTTCTTGTGCTTAGGAACACTAGGCAGCACTTCAGCATAACCTTGGAGGCCACTTTATAGTGAAATTACCAAAAAAAAGCACAAAAATGCAAAACTGTGGCACTAAATAGATCATGAAAAGATTTGTTTACATTATGAGAGCTAAAAAGAGGGCAAAACACTGACTTATTCCACCTCAGCTAGTTCATATCATTCAAGTTTTTGCCACTCTGCACATGCACATGTGTGCAAATGACATCAAAAGCATGAGTATTGGAGGTCGAGGCGGGCGGACTGCTCGAGGTCAGGAGTTCAAAACCAGCCTGAGCAAGAGCGAGACCCTGTCTCTACTATAAATAGAAACAAATTAATTGGCCAACTAATATATAGAAAAAATTAGCCGGGCATGGTGGTGCATGCCCGTAGTCCCAGCTACTCGGGAGGCTGAGGCAGAAGGATTGCTTGAACCCAGGAGTTTGAGGTTGCTGTGAGCTAGGCTGATGCCACGGCACTCACTCTAGCCTGGGCAACAAAGTGAGATTCTGTCTCAAAAAAAAAAAAAAAAGCATGAGTATTGAGTTTTGAGGTTACAAATAAATTGCAGTGGCTAGGAGAATTCACAAATACGGAATTGGTGAAAAATGAGAATCAACTGTATAATGATGTGCCACTACTGAGAATCTTCTAAATTAACTATAGCCAGTTAAAATATTGGTTTTGATCTTCTATATTTTCTTAAGAAACAAAACAAAAACAAAAAATTATTGTGGAGCAACAGTAAGTACACAGGCACCAAAGGCAATGTGTTTGAAGTGATCCTTGTTATATACATGCAAAGTGGGGGGTGTAGCTGTATTGCCCTCTTCTCTACTCCAGGAGCCCTTCACCCAGCTTACTTTGCTTTGAGACCCAGGCTCCAGTTGGGCTTCTATGAATCCCAGCTTGGGTTAGGTTCCCCTGACCTTGATCTTTTACACTTTTCCCCATAGCTCCGCTCTATCACATATCACCCTGCATAACCATCTGTTTGCTTATGCCTTACCCACTGGGTTATAACCTCCCCGAGGGATCCTGTTTTATTCTCTTTTTTATTTCTGGAACAAGGCCTTTACAATACATTGCTGTTTAATAAATTTTACTGAGTGAATGAAAGAGATGAGTAATTTCTAGAACCTAAAGTAAGATGACTATAATATAAAGAGACAAATAGGTAAATTTAATAAGAAATATTACTTAAATATAATCTGTACAATTTACCAACCAGCTGGATGTGGGGATAAGCATTTCAGATTGCCCATTTCTAGACTGACAAAGGTGTATATAGTTCCTACTAATGAAAGTATAAAATATAAAAGCACATTTGAAGGGAAACACAAGTTCCACTGTGAACATGCTTATCACCCTATTAAATTACCCCTTCCTCTATGCTTCCTTGATAGTAAATTTTATTGCTTTAAGACAACATTCCTAATTACTACTGTGTTGTAATAACTTGCATCTCTGGCTAAGTCCCCCAACTAAAATGTAATACAGGGCAAGTTTTACTTAATTTTTGACTCCCCAAAACCTAGCATGACATTCACTTGCATTGAATGTGGATGATGTCCAGGAGACAGATATTCTGAACTGAAGCTTAGACAAGAAATCTTGGCTAGAGGTAAAGATTTAGAAAGGATCCTAACTCAAATGGTATTTTATAGTGTGAAGGAATAATTTTTGGAAAGAATCAAAGACAGAACTTTGGGATGAACAGCATTTGAGGGGCACATCAATCAAGAGAAGACAATGAAGACTGAGAAGGAACCATCAGAGATCAACCAGGTGAAAATGATATGGCAGATACTGTTGGTTACCTACCAAACAGCCATTCATATCTTCTTTCTGGCTAACAGCTATCTAATTTCTTCCAGGAATAGAGTAATGAACTCAGGGAAGATGGGAGCTTCCGCCAGTCCCTGGAGAATGACTCAAAGTTGGTTTAAGTCAATCATAGCAATCACATTTCCTTAGGGTAGTGATTGGTGGAGGGCTAAACATGTAACATGGTTCTGGCCAATGAGATGTAAAAGAAATGCTCTGGAGATTTTCCTCCCAGGAGAAGCCCCAGCACTGCCTTCCTGTTTTCAAATAATGAAAATTCGATGCTTGCTATCTTACAACCCTGAAGATAGACATCTGTGACACAGGAGAATGGCAGAATACAAAAATAGAAAGAGCCTGAGTTCTTGATAGGTTGTTGCAATATCTGAATTGATCTTGGAACCACCCATCACTAGACTTCTTAAGAGACTGTTACTTGGGGCTGAAAGCATCCCAATATCACCAGTGTCCCCAAACCAAAAGATAGAAAGTAAAAGATACAGGGAAGTAAAGAAAGATGATAGAAAAGCACCCATAAGCATGAGAATGATTCTGGTTTCAGTACTAATAGCTAATTCTGGTAAGCACTCAAAAAAAAAAAATATTAACTGTGTGCAAGTACTATTCTAAAAACACAGAAAACCTCATTTAATCTTTCACAATTCTAGAAGGTAGACAGAATTGTGAGCAATAAAAGCAAATGCCAGAATGCAGTGAATTTAACATTAAGAGGGAAATGAAAATGGAACAGTAAATTTAAATATTTTGAAAAAGCTGTCCGAAGGAAAGAAGATAAAGTTGCAATAAGGAAAGGATAAAGGAGGATTTAAAATAAGGTAGACAACAATATGAAGAAAGATGAGATATGAGAGAGAGAGGAAAATTGCAAGTTGAGAGTAAAGTAGGGTGTTTGATAACAATGGTGATAGTTTGCCACAGCAATTATGGAAAATAGGGAAGAAGCTGCTCGGAAACAAGTAAAGAATTAATATATCCCACTAAGAACCCAGCTGAAACCAGAAACCATGATGAATAGACACTCCATTCATTTCTTTTTTTTTTTTTTTTTTTTGAGACAGAGTCTCGCTTTGTTGCCTAGGCTAGAGTGAGTGCCGTGGCGTCAGCCTAGCTCACAGCAACCTCAAACTCCTGGGCTCAAGCAATCCTTCTGCCTCAGCCTCCCAAGTAGCTGGGACTACAGGCATGCGCCACCATGCCTGGCTCATTTTCCTATATATATTAGTTGGCCAATTAATTTCTTTCTATTTACAGTAGAGACGGGGTCTGGCTCTTGCTCAGGCTGGTTTCGAACTCCTGACCTCGAGCAATCCGCCCGCCTCGGCCTCCCAGAGAGCTAGGATTACAGGCTTGAGCCACCGCGCCCGGCCTCACTCCATTCATTTCTTCACAAATATTTTATTATGGACCTTCCACATGCCTAGGCACCTTTTTGGGTGCTAGGGATACAGTATGAACAAAAATCCCTGCCTCATGTTCCTTACATGCTAGTGGTGGTAGTGGAAATACAATAAAAAAAGATTTTTTAAAATACTATAATAGATGACAGTAGAAGCTAAGAAAAATAAACTAGAAGAGGGAAAGTGTGGATTACATTTTTAGCTGGGGTGGCCAGAAATAACTTCACAGAGAAAATGGCATTTGCACTATAACCTGGAAGGGGGAAAGCTGTGGATGTGGTAGAATATACCAGGTAGAGGGAAATACCAAACACAAAATCCTGGAAGCGAGGGAATGCCAGGTATCTTTGAGGAACTGTAAGGTGGCTAATGTAGCTGAGTCAGAATGACAAGGACAGTGAAGGGGTTGAAAGGTGGTCAGAGGAATAATTGCAATATATAGCCTTATAAGCCACTAAAGATTTTGACTTGTATTCTGAAGAAAGGTGAGAAGACATTGGTGAGTTTTGGATCACTTTGGTTTCTAAGTTAAGATTAGCATAGGATGGTGAGCAAGAGTGGAAGACTAATAAGAATGCCTTGTAATAATTCAGATAGTTTGGACCATGAGGTAGCAGTGGAGGTGGTGAGAAGTGGTCAATTTGTGGATCTATTTTAAAGGTATAATCAATAGGATTTCCTGGTGAATCAGACATGAGATGTGAGAGAAATCAATAATGACACCAACGTTTTTCAGCTATAGCAAACTGAGAATAGAACTGCTATTTACTAAAACTAGAAGAGAAGGGGGAAATTAGGGAACTTAATACTGGACATACTAATTTTAAGATGCATGGAAATTCTAGTAAACAGTTGGATGAGTCTGGTATTCACAGAAGCAGTCTAGACAGAAGATAAAAATTTGGGAATAGTATAGAAATCTTTAAAACCATGAAACTAAATGAAATTACTAGAGTGAATGTCTAGGGATAGGGATAAAGGGAAAAAAGATAGGGAAAAAAGGGTACAAGGATTGAATTCTAGGACTGACAAATGTAGTAGTAATAACTAATACTAGGAAAGTGTGGCCTCTCCTCTCCCTCCCTCACCCTAGGAGATGAATCTTATTTATTCAAAACCAAGTATGGGGCCGGGCGCTGTGGCTCACGCCTGAGGCGGGTGGATTGCTCAAGGTCAGGAGTTCAAAACCAGCCTGAGCAAGAGCGAGACCCCGTCTCTACTATAAATAGAAAGAAATTAATTGGCCAACTGATATATATATAAAAAAATTAGCCGGGCATGGTGGCGCATGCCTGTAGTCCCAGCTACCCGGGAGGCTGAGGCAGAAGGATCACTCGAGCCCAGGAGTTTGAGGTTGCTGTGAGCTAGGCTGACGCCACGGCACTCACTCTAGCCTGGGCAACAAAGCGAGACTCTGTCTCAAAAAAAAAAAAAAAAAAAAAAAAAAAACCAAGTATGGGCTGGGCACGGTGGCTCACGCTTGTAATCCTAGCACTCTGGGAGGCCCCGAGGCGGGCGGATTGCTCAAGGTCAGGAGTTCAAAACCAGCCTGAGGGAGACCCCGTCTCTACCATAAAAATAGAAAGAAATTAATTGGCCAACTAATATATATATATATATAAATCAGCCGGGCATGGTGGCTCATGCCTGTAGTCCCAGCTACTCGGGAGGCTGAGGCAGGAGGATTGCTTGAGCCCAGGAGTTTGAGGTTGCTGTGAGCTAGGCTGACGCCACGGCACTCACTCTAGCCTAGGCAAAAAAGCGAGACTCTGTCTCAAAAAAAAAAACAAAAAAAAAAACCCAAGTATGGCACTTAATAGAGTAAGGCTGTGACTCAGCTCTAGTCAAGACAAAGTTAATCTGATTGGTAGTTGGGGGTGTGGGGATGTCAGTAGAAGAAACTTTCTTCCAGCATTTAACAATCATGACTGCATGACACCTAGAACTGTGGCAACCATTATACAGTCATTAGGGGAGCTAAGCCAACAAGCTGAGGATGGCAGAGGGGAGCTAAGCCAACAAGCTGAGGATGGCAGAGGACAAGGATGAAAAAAACATGGATACCTCATAAATTGAATTACTAAATCAATCAGTCTTAGAGCCACACTGCTTCTGGATTTTTAGTTATTATTTAAGCCACTAAATAAGGGGTTTCATTATTTGTGGTCAGAAGTATCTGGATACAATCATCTCATTCAATTTTCATAACAATGCTTAGTGTATGAAAGAGCTAATAGACTCAAAAAGGTTAAATAACTTGGTAAGGTCACTTAAGTAGCAAATGGTGAAATGAAGCTCCTCTGACTCCAATGTCTATTTGAACTGATTAAGAGCTGTGGATTTAAAGAGTAGACACAACTGGAAGGCAAAGGGGACTGGGAGTTGAGAATTACTGCAGTTACTGGCAAATTTAAGCCAGGAAGTAATAGAGATTGAAAGAAAAGGGAAGTGTCAAAAGACTAGAGGAACAACAGATTTAGTACAATAGTAAACAAGCTAAACTGACAAGAGGTCTTCTTGAGAGATTATCAGAGTTGAAGATTTTTATTGTTTGAAGTCTGGATGAAGTCTGGGTGCAGGCTGTGGCCATGAGTAGGAAGGGAATTGCATTTTCAGTGGCCAAGGATTAACACAGTAATATTTACTAACATCTACTACATGGCACACATTATCTTGTACACACCTGGGATATACAGGGTATCCCAAAAGTTTCCATACAAAGGAAAAATTTTGTAATCAATATTTTGCACATAAAGGTACATTTAGCTACTATTTCCCATTTTCCCTATGTATGGCAACTTTTGGGACACCCTGTAGCAGTGACTAAAATAGACAGGGTGCCCTGTGGAGTTCACACTTAGTGTGAAGAACAGGCAATAAACAAGTAAACTAGAACTTTGGTATACAGAGTTTTAGGCCAGCACAGTCAGAGGCACTCAATGGTATCTAATCTAAGTTCTCTGGTTAAGGCCTGGCCAGCAAGCTGAAGCCTTTACTCACAGTTACAAACAGAAGACTCAATGACTAGCATTCACGAGATTATTTCAAATAATTTAACATACACTAGGAAATAAATGTTTAATGAAGGAATGATATATTGATCATTCATTTTCTCCCATTCCAACTCTTCAATCTATTGCTTCAAAGATTATGACTATTATTTATTAGACTGATGCAAACTGTCTGAAAATAAATAGGGAGTCTTTGCAAAGTGATTCATGATTTCTTTCAATACTGACTCCCTAGTATGTTTCAGAGGGTGGGACATTTGTCTTTTGTTTACTACTATATCTCCAGCACCTAAAATAATACATAGTATTTTTGTTGAATTGAATCAATTAATAAACAAGCACCTACTAGATGCCAGACATTATGCTAATCTCAAAAGTAAGATAGCTCTTGCCCTTAAGAATTTACCATTTAAAGGCTCTAACTAAAAAATCTCTTGATCTTTACTGGTATCAAAGTACAGAGTTTAAGGAGCAAAGTTAAGAATCTGAAAGTAATTTCTGTCCTGGCTAAAAGGAGTTTATTTTAAACTACATGCTTTTAAGTTAAAAAAAAACAAAAAAAACTACAGTTCTATCTTGAAAAATTAGTATCATTAGTTGCTACAATTAGATAACCAGGCATAAACAATGATCACGATAAATCACAGGAAAACAGTACCTTCAGATGTTTCTTAAAATTTTAATTCCTTTTTCTTCTCAAGTACATATCCCTTCAAATACATTTTTTAAGATGAAATGAGAATATCAGTTAATGTGAAGCCACATGAAAGAATGGATTCAGAAGGCAAATTCCAAAGAGATCACTTCTATAAATAGAGACATGGAAATGTCAGAATAGAGGAACAAAGTTCCACTAAAAAACAACAACAAAATTGTTATATCAAATGACTCTTACATCTCATACACACTCATCTTTAGTTAAGGATTTCATTGGCAAAGATCCTTCATCTTTCAACAATATATTTTCAGAACAAAATTTAAGTAAAGATAGATGTCCTGATTACAAAAATCAAGATGTTCTTGGTTCTGCATAGATTCTTCTTGCCTTTGTACCTAAGGAGCAGAAAACCTCCATCTGAAACACCCAAACCCGCTGCTTCATATAAAATATATTTCATGAAATAGGGAGGGGGGGGTATATACATACATAAATAGTGAGATGTGCACCATCTGGGGATGGTCATGATGGAGACTCAGACTTTTGGGGGGAGGGGGGAAAATGGGCATTTATTGAAACCTTAAAATCTGTACCCCCATAATATGCCGAAATAATATATATATATATATATATATATATATATATATATATATATATTTCATGAAATAAAGAGCACTGGATTAGGAATCTAGTCTTTGCTCTGCAATTAATCTTGTCATTTTATATTAATACAAGCCACTCAAGCAACCTATGTCAGTTTCCTTTACCATAAAAATGAGAGAAATGGACTAAATGATTTTCAAGGTCTTTCCAAGTCTTATATTCTTTTTTCTTTTTAGAAAGAGTCTCACTCTGTTGCCTGGGCTAGAGTACCATGGCCTCAGCCTAGCTCACAGCACCTCAAACTCCTGGGCTCAAGGGATCCTCCTGCCTCAGCCTCCCAAGTAGCTGGGACTACAGGCATGTGCCACCATGCCCGGTTAATTTTTTCTATATATTTTTAGTTGTCCAATTAGTTTTTTTCTATGTTTAGTAAAGATGGGGTCTTGCTCTTGCTCATGCTGGTTTCTAACTCCTGATCTTGAGCAATCCTCCCGCCTCGGCCTCCCAGAGTGCTAGGATTCTAGGCGTGAGCCACTGCACCCGGCTGCAAGTCTTATATTCAAGAAAAGTTTGAATGAACCTACCTCTCAGTGCCATCTGGCCTCAAAGGTACCCAACATTCACAACCATATATTCAACAATTTGTTGCACTCTATCTTTGTATTAATAGAAAAATGATAAGTAGAAGAATAAAGAATTCAACTTTATGTTTAATGAGCTTTCACCAACATAAACGTACTAAGACATAAGGGGCAAACCAAAAAGTAAGAACCAGTCCTTGACCAGCCCTCTTTTATACGGAGGGAAAAAGGAAGAGGACAAGGTCTCTTGTCCTCTTCCTACAATCTAGCTGGGGAAACACATTTTAATTCGGTTTAATTTTCCAAATGTTTATTAAATACTTTTTATGTAAAAAGGGCAGTTTTCAAACCTTGATGAGCATAAGAGTCAGCTATGACACTCACTTTCTGAAAAAAATGAAATGTAGATTTCCTAAAATATGATTTAGTAGGTCCAAATGGAGCTCAGGTATCTGGATTTTTCTAAAAACCACCCCAGATGACACTGATAGCCCTTGGTTAAGAAACACTGTCCAGATAACAAAAAGTTGATAGGGTTCTGCTAAAAGATCAACTTTCAATTGATTAATGAATTGGGCAGCTCCAAATTGAAAGTGATTCAATGGTTTAGAGCTGAAGGAGCAGGAAGGAAAAGCTTTCATAGGATGAATACAGAAGCAAGGCAAAGGAAATATTTGATTGGTTAAAGTGGAGCAGCAGCATGATTTGGATCATTCCAGTGAAAAATCCCTAGAGGTTAGTTAGCAGTTTCTAATTGGTTGACAGTTTACATTGAGTAAGGTTTCAGTTTCTTATTTAGGAACCCAGGGCACTGGAGCCACCTCAGTCTAATGGCTTTGCATTTAATTATTTTAATAGTTCAAAAACAGACAATGTTTCTAGACCTTACATTTATCTCAAGACTATATACTATAACTAGAAACAAACTGAAAGCCATTAAAAATAAAAGTCTGCCAGAGCTTGTAGACTTCAGTTGTATTTCAGTGGTTCTCAAATGTCTGCATTTAAGGGATTAAGAAAGCTTTACAGGAAGGTTTTACAGATTCAAATATAAACCAGTTAGAGCAGTCTCTGGGCAAAGAAGTTGAGGCAACCCTTCAAATTTTTAAAAAGCTCCCTATAATCAATGAAGACAACCAGTGAGTAAAAGATCACTGGAATTGATTAGTCAGGTTAAGTTTCATGAAAAAAACATGGTTTTTTTTTAATCTGAATTTTTTGTTTACCTAAGTTAATAAAAAAGATAAGTGTAACAGAAGGAACTGATATCTAAATACATGATCCAAGTATGGAAAGGAAAAAATAAGTATGTTTTTGATCACAAAATAAGAGGAGAATAAGAATAGTAATAAACATGTAAATTTGTTTTAGACATTTGGTTTTGATGCAACATGTAAAACGAAAGTCTTCTAGATAGCTGTGCAGACACAGCTTTGGAAACATCTGGGGAATTAGTATAGGACCAATTTAAAGTAAATTATATGTATTATTACACCTATCTAAAGCAGTTTTATTATTGTTGGAAAGCATGCTATAGAATAAGCTAAAATCACTCAAGAACTAGGTGGTAAGGCCACTTTCTTGAGACAGATCCTTTCAAGAGTCCCAAATATTCAACTTAGTATTATTACCTAAAATAACGGGAAGCTGGACTGTTACGTCTCACCAGCAGGGGCAAAGAGCTCTAAACTTTGCTCACTAAAAAGTGATAATTCAACTTCTTATAAAGCCTATAATGCTGTGTTATATCTCCTATGATCCTGTTCAAAAGACAGATCCTACCAAAGAATGTTTGCAGTTAGCCAAACACTCTATTTATATTCAAAGAGGCCTTTTGTGTGATACACTAAGAATGTTTCTACTCTATTAGATTTGAAGAATACTATAAAATTGAGAATGACATTTTAATGACCTCCTAGGTATTCTTTCCATCTTTCCTGAAGAGATCCTAAAAAGCAGAAAAAAATTGTCACATTTTCATGAATAGAACTTTTGTCTCAAACATTGTCCTCAAAGATTAAACTGTAAAGCATTTTACTCAGAATTCTCATAAGAGTCTAATCTAGAAACTCTTAGTGATATGCTTCATTTGGTAGACCAGCTGTTTTGTAAAGAAATCGAATATACAAATAGTACAAACACTATCATAGGTACATAGAAAGAAAATTAATCAATCCTATCCTTGCCTTGAAGAGGCTTACAATCTAGTTAGTGATGTAGACTACAAACACATAAATCCCCTGAACAATGTATTTGAAAAATGACACTAATTGTCAATCATCACCATGTATGTGTGTATATACATACATATACTTTGATGTATGCACACACATACCATAAAGCAGTATTAAGCAGTATTTAAGGCATATTACTAACCCATCCAATGCAATTAACAATACAGAAACCTCACATGTTATACAACACATGGGTTCTTTAAGTTTGAAGTTAAATCTATTTTTATTTCTTTACATAAAAAGCTGACTTCCCAGGCCGGGCGCTGTGGCTCACGCCTGTAATCCTAGCTCTTGGGAGGCCGAGGCGGGCGGATTGCTCAAGGTCAGGAGTTCAAAACCAGCCTGAGCGAGACCCCGTCTCTACTATAAATAGAAAGAAATTAATTGGCCAACTGATATATATATAAAAAAATTAGCCGGGCATGGTGGCGCATGCCTGTAGTCCCAGCTACTCGGGAGGCTGAGGCTGGAGGATCGCTTGAGCCCAGGAGTTTGAGGTTGCTGTGAGCTAGGCTGACGCCACGGCACTCACTCTAGCCTGGACAACAAAGCGAGACTCTGTCTCAAAAAAAAAAAAAAAAAAAAAAAAAGCTGACTTCCCATGAAGAATTTTGGCCTAGTCTTGATAAAAACTAATGGAAGTATTTTAACAATCCAAATAAAAAATACTAAATTGTGAACCAGACCCTATAAATTACAAAGAAATACATTTCATTACCTTTTTACAGACAATTCTATCCTTTCAAGTCAGGCTGCCTGAGTTCAAATCACAGCTCTGACACTACTATGTGACCCTGAGCAAGTTAGTTAACATATCTGTACCCCAGAGCAAAAGACATAATAGCACCTATCTCATAAAGCCTGTTATGAGAATAAATGAATAGATTAATAGATATAAAGCACTTAGAACAGTGCCCATGATACAGCATTAGCTATTATTAAATATTAGCTATTGCTGTTTCAGTATGCTACCCAGGGAAGACAAAGACACAGCCCTTACTGTCATGGACCTTACAATCTAGTGGAAATCCAAATAAACAATAAGGGATATTATGGTATAATTATCATGATATGGTACAAGAGAACAAAGAGGAATCTCTGGAGTTCTAGACAGGCTTTCTAGAAAAA
The DNA here is from genome assembly GCF_040939455.1 of Microcebus murinus. Classification (NCBI taxonomy): domain Eukaryota; kingdom Metazoa; phylum Chordata; class Mammalia; order Primates; family Cheirogaleidae; genus Microcebus; species Microcebus murinus. The sequence goes on along the minus strand of NC_134105.1, from coordinate 61,791,574 downwards.
ATATGGAATTAACAGGCAACAGTAAAATGGAACAGGTCAGAAATATGTACCTCACAGAGAAAGATTATGTGCAAAGGCCCAGAAGTTCTATGAACAGGTAGAAATGGCAAGGATAGTAAAAGGCAGGATTTAGGGTAAATCAATGGTCATGAGCAATACCCTTAAGTCCTCTAACAGTCCTTCAATTAGGAAACACTATCAAATTTGACATCCAAATCAGAGAAGAAATTTCTGGTAACTCAGGGTGAGATGACACTATGGCAACTTCTGAAATGGAAACAAAAAACACTGTAAAACACAAAAATTTTTATTATCTTTTAATGATTGGCTACTTTTCAGTAACAGAATAAATTGCCCTCTTTTGGTATGCTGGTGAAAAAGAGAATTGAGACTTACCAAAGGGCACACGGGTCACACTTGAATCTAGATCCTCTGGAACCAAGTTCAGTCTTTTCCACTACATTGGGCTGCTTCAAGTTTTAGACACTGGTCAAACTGTTATTTTTTACAATGTTCCAAAGTTACATTTGTATTAACAACTTTGTCCTTTAAAATGCAAATATCTCCTCGTTCCACTTGTACCTTAGTCTGAAACAGAATTCTAGAAACTCAATTGAAGAAGGGAGGTAAAAGTCATTAAGACCAATCACTCACCTAATAATCAAATATCCTAACAACATCCTGGACCATCACTTTCATTTGAAGTTGCTGCTTCCCTCCTATCTAACCTGTATCTGTTATGATTGTGCACTGGAAAAACACAGACCTGGTTTAAATGACAGAACACAGCTTAAAGTTATAAGGACTTCTGGCTAGGAATTATTAGGAGGCAAGTGATGAGTATAAAGTGAGGAAAAGAACATACAATTTTGCCACTCTAAAATGCCTGTTGAAAAAGTCCTAACGGTTGGGAGTCCAAAATGGGAAGATTGCTTGAGGCCAGGAGTTCAAAACCAGTCTGAGCAAGAGCAAGACCCTGTCTCTACAAAAAATGGAAAAATTAGCCAGGAATGGTGTTGCGCACCTGTAGTCCCAGCTACTCAGGAGGCCGAAGCAGGATCACTTGAGCTCAGGAATTTGAGGCTTCAGTAAGCTATGATGACGTCACTGCATTCTAGCCTGGGCAACAGAGCAAGACCCTGTATCCAAAAAACAAAACACCACATAATGGTCTATTTTTCTCCATTAGCTACAAATAAGAAACTGTCACTATTTCACAGATTTAGTAACTCCAACAATGAAAAGTTACGCTAAGAAAGAATCACTGTTAATTTGATAACCAGTAAATCGTAAGGTAAAAGGAAGAATCCTACCAGTATCTTTCACAATCTACCTTTAATTATGTTTATTAATCTTTTTTTTTTTTTTGAGTCAGACTCTCACGTTTCACTCTGTTGCCCAGGCTAGAGTGCTATGGCATCAGCCTAGCTCACAGCAACCTCAAACTCCTGGGCTCAAGCAATCCTTCTGCCTCAGCCTCCCAAGTAGCTGGGACTACAGGCATGTGACACTGTGCCTGGCTAATTTTTTCTATATATTATTAGTTGGCCAATTAATTTCTTTCTATTTTAGTAGAGACAGGGTCTTGCTATTGCTCAGGGTGGTTTTGAACTCCTGAGCTAAAATGATCCTCCTGCCTTGGCCTCCCAGAGTGCTAGGATTACAGGCGTGAGCCACCTTGCCCGGCCCTTTATTAATCTTTTCATTCTGTCATTTGGCAAATCTAGATGCTCCCTACTAGACTTCTTTTTTTAAAAAAAAGAGAAAGGGTCTTGCTCTGTCACCTAGGCTGGAGTGCAGTGGTGCCATTACAGCACACTGCAACCTCAAACTCCCAGGCTCAAGCAATCCTCATACCTCAGCCTACCAAGCAGCTGGGACTATACATGTGCGCCACCATGCCCGGCTAATTTTTCTATTTTTTGACAGTCTATGTTGCCCACGCTGGTCTTGAACACCTGGCCTCAAGGGAGTCTCCTGCCTTGGTGTCCCAAAGTAGTAGGATTACAGGCATAAGCCATTATACCTGGTCCTTACTAGACTTTTATAAGCCCCAAAACACTGACTTTTGCTTCATCCTGAGGATGAAATATAGGATATCTATCAGAAGTTAATTTTTTAATATTAAAGGAATTAAATTTTATTTTTTTAGGCAATTGTCCAAGTTCTTTTTTTTTTTTTTAAGACTGGTCAAGTGGAGCAGTGGGAGTGGAGAAGGAACAAAGGAATCTGTAACTGGTTGTGATCAATTAGTTGTAAACAATTATCCAAGTTCTAATAATTGATTCTACAATTTCTGTAATAAGAGTGTGACTATAAGATATAATTTACCTCTCAAGACACAATAAAATTTAGACTATTAGCTATGACATATTCACTTTTAAGAGGATTTATATTACAAAGAGGAATAAATTTAGTCACCAAAAGTCTGCTTTCATCAGTTATAAGAAAATTAGCTATAGTAACCAGCAAAGTACAAATGGCTTTGAGAAGATTAAATGAGCTCAGATCACATATTTCGCCTAAGAAAGTCACTGGCTACAGTTTTCCCACAATTTGGTTGTTTTTATAGGATCCCAAGTTTTACCAAAACCAAGATTTGAACATAGCTGTTTAATACAAAAAATTTACAGAAGTGGAATATATTGATTATCCTTTTATCATGAAGTACCACAAGATGAATTGCCAATTTGCATAGTACTTTATGATTTCTGAAGAATGCAGATATCTCCTTTGAGGATGACAAGGCAGGTTATGGTCATTATGTGGATGAGAAATCTGAGACACAGACTCAGCCATTTGCCCAAGGTCAAAAAACCAACTAAACCATAGCAGTACATTATTTTTCAATACTCATTCATTCAACAAATATCTGGTGTGTCAAGACTCCGTATTAGGCACTGTTCAATAGTGGAAACAGAGAGGGTCCCTGCTCATTAGAAGTTTACATTCTAATAATGGGAGACACAATAAGTAAACAAATGGAACATAGATAATTTTGGATAAATGCTATAAAGAGAACATGGTAATGAAATAAACTGCAGAATAGCATAACCACAGTAATCAAGAGTGGTCTAAGAAAGGTAACATCTGAAGTGAGGCCTGAATAAGGACAAATCATGCAGATGAAGGCCTTTAAGAGTGTACAAGACAGAGGCAAATACAAGTGTAAAGTCTCAGAAGCAGGAAAGATCTTGGACAGCAACGTGGCCAATTACCTAGAGTGGAATTAGAGGGAGGAGCATTTAGAGACAGCAGCCTTAATGTGTGGAGCCCTAAGGCCACTCTAGGATAGGATCTAAAGTGCAGTATAAGTGAGATGATCTAATTTATATTTTTAAAAATGATGATCTAATTTATATTTTAAAAAAATTATCAAGCTGCTATATGAAGACTGCACTGTAATACAATCAGATACAGGTACTGTATCTGAGCTTCAAAAGTACTGATAATGGTCTATTCCTTGGAAAATATTCCTGGAGAGTGGGAACATCAGTACCTGTTACTTTTGAACTGTTACATATATACATTTTTCTGTACAAAATTTCAGAATTTTTTCAAATGGAAATTGTAGGCCGGGCACAGTGGCTCACGCCTGTAATCCTAGCACTCTGGGAGGCCAAGGCAGGCGGATTGCTTGAGGTCAGGAGTTCGGAACCCAGCCTGAGCAAGAACGAGACCCTGTCTCTACTATAAATAGAAAGAAATTAATTGGCCAACTAATATACACAGAAAAAATTAGCTGGGCACTGTGGTGCATGCCTGTAGTCCCAGCTACTTGGGAGGCTGAGGCAGTAGGATTGCTTGAGCCCAGGAGTTTGAGATTGCTGTGAGCTAGGCTGATGGCCATGGCACTCACTCTAGCCTGGGCAACAAAGCGAGACTCTGTCTCAAAAAAAAAAGTAAATTGTAGAGATGTAAGGGTAGAATCAGAGAAATCAATAGGAATGGTACTGTAACAATCCATGAGTAAGGTAATGGTAACTAGAACTAGGATGGGAACTAGAGGAGGTGAAAAGTAATGGAATTTAGAATATATTTAAAGTATATATAGGCAGTATGGTCAATAGGTCTTTCTGCTAGATACAAGGAAGAGGCAGGGACAGGAATTAAGGCTGAGTGGTGGTTCTCAATAAGGGGTGATTTTGCTCCCCAAGGCCCCAGGGCAAGGTCTGAAGACATTTTTGGTTGTCACATCTAGCAGTGGGTAGAAGAGTGGGAGGATTGGTACTGGCATCTGTGGTAGAGTCCAAGGATGCTGCTATCTTAAACATACTATAATGCGTAGTTGTACTGCAAAACAAAGAATTATCTGGTCCAAAATGTCAATAGTGCTGAAGTTGAGAAATCCTGATCTACACTGATTCCAATTGGTTCCCATTCTAGAATACCCATACTTCCAAAGAATCTACAAAAAAAAAAAAAAATCAGAAATGGAGGTCTTTACTTATTTTCAATATTTAGTGACAACTAAAATAAACTGTAGTATACATGAAATAAAGTTTGTTTTGAGAGTAAATTATATCACTCTGGTAAAATTAAGTTGATCAAAAGGTCTAATTAGCATATGTGTCTAATTTTAAAAGTATGAAAAAAACCAAAACATTCTCAAGATAGAATTGGAAAATTTCTATGTAGCAATACCACCCAACACTCCTTTTACAGTTTTTCTATGCACTGCTGCGATTAAATCTGTATTCAGTCCAATACATTTACTGCTTTTTCAATGAAAATTCCACCAAAATTCAAAGGGATAGATATGAACACTGAAAAAGGTGATCAGAGCTATTTGGATAAGACGATAGGAAAAGCTGATTAGAAAAAAATGATGGTCCATGTGCATCTATGTGCATATAACTGTTAACTAACTTATTTTGGGGCTTGAGCAACTGGACAGTGTTAGGTTACCAGCAAGACTGCAGCACACATTTTTCTCTCAATTACTCTATGAGGAGCAACAGGAAATGTGTTTCTTAGACCTAATACAAAGAGGTCAAAATGCCACAACGTTGGGAAAGTTCATTTAACCTCATTCTTTGTTATTTAAATAGAAAGAATTTGGGGGGGAAATCACTGTGATACACACAGTGATAAACAGAATATGACTTCTAAAGTACTATAATGATTCCTGGAACTACTAGTATTAACACAGTAAATTACATGCCACAGTATGTTCGGAAAAGTCTGAAGAAATATGAGATTACCTGGTAACTGAAGTAGATCACAGAAAATACCAAAAAAAAAAAAAAATCTAGCCCCGCTTTGACGATTCAGAACTTTAGATTCGACTGACTACTCACAGGTTGGAGCTGGGAAAAACTACTTCTAAGAAGCCACAGTCAATTCTAGTCAAGAAACAGATGCTATTCTTAATTATAAGGACCTCACTAAAAATGGTCACAGACACGTACAATAATAGGTTATTGAGTCTGGCTACCACAGAATTTTAGGAACGAGCACGTTTTTAAAAGATAAAGGAAAGGGCAGTCATACTGTCACTGCCTGATCAACATTATTTTAAACAAAAATTTAAAAATCAGCTCTAGAACTAAAAAGCTTCCAGCCTGAATTCATCCCCACTTACGATAATACTCAAAAATCTGACAGTCTAGAAGTAAATACAGGGACACTTTACTACCCTGAAAATCATGCTGGGTTCCCACTAGGCCAGGAAGACGTTTTCAGGTGCATAATCGCGCGCTGTCCTCGGCGCGCTCCTCCAGGCGCCCACAGGGCGGAAGCGCTCTCGAGACACTGTTGCGTCAACGTCACGCCCGTCGTCGTCACGCCCATCCCCACGGACACACAGAATGACCCCCGGCGGAAAATTCTACCACAACACCTCCCTGAGGCGGCGACTGGTAAGAAACTTTTTTTCTTCAGGATTTCTAGAACCCAACCCCAACCGCGGCCGTAGCACCAGTCTCACCCATCACCCCGAAAGAACAATTACTCGGCCTCACCCCAAGAACGCGCGGAGAGGAGGCGCCAAAACAAACCCCATTCTCGCGAAATCTGAAACTCAATTCTCACGATAGCTCTCAGCTTTTCGTGTCTCAGCCCCACCCCCGCACCAGCGCGTTGCCTCAGAAATATCGCGAGATCTCCGTCTTTTAGTCCCCGCCCCTTTACGGCACGATGGTCGCGCAAGAATGTGATAGAGCTTCGGCGGCCGCCATTTTCTTTCTTTCTTAGCTGTTAGCTGAGAGCAGTTCTCTGTGGAAAAACGGCAGTGGCTACTGTAGTGTAGCCATGGCAGACTATTCAACAGTGCCTCCACCCTCTTCTGGCTCAGCTGGTGGTGGTGGTGGTGGCGGTGGTGGTGGAGGAGTAAACGATGCTTTCAAAGATGCGCTGCAGAGAGCCCGGCAGGTAAGTCTGGACCGCGCGGCGGGATCCCGAAAGCTCACGGTAATTGGCCGCTGGCTGAGTAGGCCGCTACCCCTTCGCGCGTGAGGAAGAGGAAAGGGCTACCCTTCCGGACTGAAATAGAAGGAGGCCAACGTATCCCTGTTGGTAATACTGACTGGAGACCAGAGCCCAGCTTTGTGTTCTTACAGTCTAAGCTACTTAGAAACCCAACGCGTGCTACGCAAAGATGGCCTTAAGTCTTTCTCCTACTTCTGCGGCACTCGCGTTTCTCCAAGGAGTTAGTTTAGCTTCTTTTTCTCAGAATGAATATTCTTTTCCACGTAAAGCGCGCTTAGTTTTACTCAGTAATACGGAAAGTTCTGGTAATGAGTTTGGGGAAGGACTAGGGTCTGTCTGCTGTGGCCATAGTAAGGAAAAGGATTTATTAGTCTTCACTGCTTCCAGCTCATTTGAGTTCTCCCTCGCAATTAAAGCAGCTTTCGATCTCATTCACCTTCACACCACTGCAAGGAAGAGACTTAAGCAGCCTTCCTCTGGGCGGGATTTAGGTGTCAGTCTGTTCTACAAGTCCTTCCCCCTTATTTTTCAAAATGGCTTCAGGCCCATTATACCCGAGGTTTCTATTTGAATCTGCCTCTCTGTTCAGAGTCGTAAACTGACCCGACCTCTTTGTATTACGTAGGTGCACACATTTGCCCTGAAGGCACTTATTTCCCAGGTGAAACCTGTTTAAAAGAAAAATAGTGCATGTACTCCAGGAAAATTAAAGGTTTCTTAATTCGAACTTTTTATATAGTCTCCTAATATATTTATAAAAATGTGTGATGATACCGACTTTTATGTAAGCAAAAGACTCTTATTCTGGTTATGACACTAGCGCATGTTGTGCTAGGTTCTAGGCATTTTAGAATAGATAAGGAAATGGTTATTAGAAACCAGTTTTGTGATATGTTTTGATTGCAGTAGAAGTTCACTTCAAGTTTTTATCCTCCAATAATGATTAAAGGATTATTGAGTCAATCAAAATTCATAAAATCTGTGGCAATATAATACATCACTCTTATTTTTCCAACCTGAACGCATTATACAGATGTACCTGTACTTGTTTATAACCAAAAATATTAGGATTAGTCAAAATAGGGTCATCATTAATACGGTTTTTCCCATGTATTTTTTAAAATTCTGAACATGTTTAGAATAGCAGCTGAAATATTTATATAACTCTGACAGAAACTCTTAGCAGGCTCTATTAGATTGGATTGGAAGACTTACCTGAACTATTTTATTCAACCAGCACATTGAACTAATTTGTGTCACATGGTGTAGTAGATACTGGAGATTATTTTAAATGTGTGAATTGGAGTCCTGCTTTCTAGGAAGCTGTGATAGTCAAGGAACCAAATGCCAAATGAACATGATTATCTGATTAATGCTTTGATTAATGAGGAAAGAGACACACAATATGGACAGTTAATTCATAGGCTTGTTCTGATAACTAGAGTTTCTACTTGTCTATGAGTCAGGCACTTGTTCAGGACACCAGGGAGGAGGGTGCCCAACTGCCTGAGTAAAGGGGTGACACTTGAGCAAGACATTAAAGAAAGAGTGAGAGTGTGACCAGTATGGAAAAGAAGCAACATGTGCAGAGGTATGGGGATTTTTGGAATGACAACCCTAGAATGGAATCAGTGGAGGATAGTATTGGTAGGATAAAGAGGGTAGAAAACAAGATGAGAAAAAGTATAGATGGATCCAAAATGACCTGCGGTTGCTGTACTTTAAAATTGGACTTCATTATTGAACTAAACCATAATTTCCTGCTTTAGACTTTTTTAAATGGAGAAATTGTCCTCAAACTGTGGAATTAGTTATATGCCAGTAGATCATCTGTACTAATGTCTTTGTGTAATGATTTGATTATCTCTTACAGAATTGATCTTAAATTTGAGATTACAAGTTTAGCTTTTGAGTGGAATTGCCCATTTGAGAATGTCTCTAAATATTAATTGTAGTTGCTTGTTTAATTATGTAAGTGCAGAATGTACAGAAGGGTAGTTACTAAAGGAACAAGTTAGGTTAATATCTGAACTACTTTTTCGTTATCTGTTTATTAAGAGGACATTGAATTGCATTTCCAAAATCCCCATCTAACCTTAAGTTTCTTTTCTTTGTCCAGAGTACTATGCTATGAAGAGGTATAAGAACAGCTTCTTGCTCTCAAGGAGCTTCAAGAGCTGTACCAGTGGGGATGCTGTTGGTATTTTTAGCTGGACAGTTCTTTGTTACCCAGTAAAACAGGGCAAGTGGTTATGATCCCTGGCCCTTACCTAATAAATGCCAGTAGTGCTTACTATAGCTGGTTGTTGCCATCTGATAATTTAAACCAAGTTGCTCAATCTTCTTTTTTTTCCCTAGAGAATCCTGATAGCCTATTTTTATGTGAAATTTCCAGATTTTTTAATGCTCTGAGCTGCATCCAGCAAAGGGACACCAGATTGCTTCTCTAGTGTAGGGTTTCCAACCAGTACACTTTAGAAATTTATTTTTGCGTATTTTAAGCTGTAACTCCAGAGAATGGGATTGGGATTCTTTAAGTCTTTGGCAATCATACTGATAAGTTCTGTCTTTAGAACATTGGAAAATTAAAATATATTTACTTTTTTTTCCTCGAGATTATATGAAAGTAGTCAATCAGAGACTGAGACTAGTGGTAGATTTACAAGCTAAGCAAGACTATTAACCCTCATTCCTTCCCCTCCAGATAACTATGAAATTAGGCATTACATACTCAATTATACTTGAAATCTCTTCTGTCATAATTGTAAAATTGATTCACGCTGCAGTATGTTATTTGGTGAAATGAAAATATAAAATAGAGCTGTTGGGTTTTTATTACCATAAGTCTCTTCAGTGAAAACTAGCATTTGAACATGACTTTAAAAAAAAAATTGTGACAGTATAGCAAGGCTTGATTGTGATAAATAAATGGTGGTATAGTAATATATCTAGTGTCTGTACCTCTCCACATTTCTATTGTATGGGAACTAATTCCATCTGGACTTTGTCCGTAGTAGGTACTCAATATTTACTGATTTTGTATCAATAAATGTTTTTAATGAGGTAAAGCTGCAGTGGTCCCCATCCTCTGGGCCATGGCCCAGTACCAGTCCAGTGCCCTGTTAAGATATCACCACCTGAACTCCATACCACCTCCCCCCCCAGACTCAGTCCGTGGAAAAATTGTCTTCCATGAAACCGGACTTGAGCATCTGCAGATTTTGGTATATCTGCATGGATCGTGGAAATCAGTCTTCCATGGATACCAAGAGACAATTGTAGTTAGTCATATCACCTGATTTTAGAGAGTTTTTTTTTTTTTAAAGCTAATTCTCATAAGATAATTCAGTAAGCCATAATACCCCCACCTTATCCAAGGGGGATACTTTACAAGACCCATACACATACAGTACCAAACCATGTATATATACACGGTACTGTGTTTTTTACTATACATACATATGCTAAAATGTAAGTTATAAATTAGGCACAGTATTAATAATAATGAAATAGAACAATAATATACTGTAATAAAAGTTATGTGAGTGAGGGCTGATGTGCTTTCTCTCTGAATATCTTATTGTGCTGTGCCATGGGTAACTGATACCATGAAAAGCCTCAGAAAAAGGAGTATTATTGTATCTCCTAAGTTTCTTTTCAATTCCAAAATTTCTGGATTCTAGGAGTGGTCAATGGAGGTGAAAAATGCTAAAACAATGAAAGCAGGAAAAAATACTTATTCAAGAAATAGAGCAAGGTCCAGATGGAAAGCTTGAATTGTTTCGTAAATTGAAATCAAATAAGGAAGTTGCCCACACTTAATATATGTCTGATAAGATTTGGATAGAGGTGTAGCTTGGTTTTTAGGAATTATTGTTTTTCTTAATCCTCCTTGTAGTGACCTGGAAAGGGTGTGTTTTCTATTGCTCTTGGAAAATTGGTGATCATATATATCTGTGGTGGTGGTGGTAGTGTTTTAAGAGTTGGGGTCAGGCTCTGTGTGGTGGCTCATGCCTGCAATCCTAACACTCTGGGAGACTAAGGCGGGAGGGAGGATCACTTAAGGTCAGGAGTTCAAAACAAGCCTGAGCAAGAACAAGACACACACACCCCCAACCCCCCACCCCAGTCTCTACTAAAAAATAGAAAAAATTAGCCAGGTATGGTGGTGCATACCTGTAGGCCAAGCTACTTGGGAGGCTGAGGCAGGAGGATCGCTTGAGCCCAGGAGTTGAGGTTGCTGTGAGCTAGGCTGATGCCATGGCATTGTAGCCTGGCCAACAGAGTGAGACTGTCTCAAAAAAAAAATGTTGCAATCTTGTTATCTTGGCTGGTCTGAAACCCTAGCCACCAGCCTGAAAGTAGCTGGGACTACAGGAGCTTGTAGCCACAAAAACTCTTCTTTAATGTCCTTGTATTGATCCTCAATTTTTGAGATGTAACTGGTTCTTTTGAGTGAACCTAGATATCAACTTTCATTTTTCTTTGGATAGTTTTTGACCTAGTCAATGAATAAGGAAATATTTTAAGTGTCTTCTCTTTGTAGAAGTACCTTGGGGTTTATTTAAGAAGTGCTGCTTTGCAAACTCAAGAGTGTCTGTAAAAACTAACTGTAGAAAGTATTCACAGCCTAAAATGTAATTGGTAGTACCATTTTCTCTGGTCTGAAATACTTTCTAATACCAGTGTCTGTCAAATAGGGTAGTGTATTTAAATTCTAGGGGAACAATTTAAATGCTAAGTGCTTTAAGACCTAAGGGTGAAAATGCAGTGTTTTCAAGTATGATTAGGAAAACTTTAAGAAATAAGATTTGGGCCAGATGCGGTGGCTCACACCTGTAATCCCAACACTCAGGGAGGCTGAGGCGGGAGAATAGCTCAAAGTCAGGAGTTCAAAACCAGCCTGAGCAAGAGCGAGACCCCATCTCTACTAAAAATATGAAAAAATTAGCTGGGCATGGTGGTGCATACCTGTGTTCCCAGCTACTCAGGAGGCTGAGGCAGAAGGATCCCTTGAGCCCAGGAATTTGAGGTTGCTGTGAGCTAGGCTAACACCATGGCACTGTAGCCCGGACAACAGAGTGAAACTCTGTCTCAAAAAAAAAAAAAAAAAGATTTGAATTAGACTGCAAAGACAAAATGAAGCTTTTAATTGAGAGAGTGAAAGATGATTAAAGAAGGTAGATTCACCAAAGCTGTAGAGAATCAGGAAAATCAAGTTGTATGCCTTTTTTTATCAAGCATTTTAATACTTGATCCTAATACACTTTGTAGTGTTTGCATTTACAGATTAAGAAGAGGAAATCTAGGAAGTATAGTTATTAATAGTGTATGAGTACTCATAAATATTAGACTTAAGGGATCCATATTGGATTTATGACTCAAGTCCTTGCGTATACTCTTCTCCAGTTTTCTGATTGTTAAAAAGCTTGAGGGCTGGGCGAGGTGGCTCACGCCTGTAATCCTAGCACTCTGGGAGGCCGAGGCAGGATCGTTTGAGCTCTTGAGTTCGAGACCAGCCTGAGCAAAGAGTGAGACGCCATCTCTACCAAAAATAGAAAGAAGTTAATTGTATAGCTAAAAATATACAGAAAAAATTAGCAGGACAAGGTGGCGCATTCCTGTAGTCCCAGTTACTCAGGGAGGCTGGGGCAGGATTGCTTGAGCCCAGGAGTTTGAGGTTACTGTGAGCTAGGCTGACGCCACAGCACTCTAGCCAGGGCAATAAAGTAAGACTGTCTAAAAAAAAAAAAGCTCGAAGCAGTTGGATTATGCACATCAGGATCTCTTTGGGGAATTTTAGTCACCAAAAATTTGGTTGCCTTTAAGTTTTTTGGGGTTTTTTTGTTTTGTTTTTTTGAGTCAAGAGTCTCACTCTGTTGCCCAGACTAGAGTGTTGTGGGGTCTGCCTAGCTCACAGCAACCTCAAACTCTTGGACTTAAGTGATCCTACTGCCTCAGCCTCCTGAGTAGCTGGGACTACAGGCATGCGCCACCATGCTCGGCTAATTTTTTCTGTATATATTCTTTTGGTTGGCCAATTACTTTCTTTATATTTTTAGTAGAGATGGGGTCTCGTTCTTGCTTAGGCTGGTTTCGAACTCCTGACCTTGAGCCATTCTCCCGCCTCAGCCTCCCAGAGTGCTGGGATTACAGGCATGAGCTGCCTTGCCTGGCCCTTTAAGTTTTTTATCATGGAAAATTTCAGGTATACTCAGTAGAAAGAATGATATAATGAATGCTCATGAGCCCATCACAACATCTTCAGTAATGAATATAAAACACAGTGTGGAGTTTGGCCCATTGCTGACACTAAGCAATATTAGTTCCATTTCTCTTATCATAGAAAAATGCAATAAATATTCACTGGCTGTGCCTTACTTGTGACTTATAGCTGGTATTTCTCATATAGCATTTGTTTAGTCTAATGCAAGCAATTATTTGCCCCATTCTAAAAGTTAAAAATCTTCTAAGAGAGAAGTGACTTTAATAGAATTATGGTTCTGTAGCTGAGGCTTTCTTAGACTAGAGCTTTCCAGGCTCTCCTACATGTGTAATTTGAACAGCATTGTCCAATAGAAATATGATACAAGCCACATGTTTTGTCTAACCCAACATATCCAAAATATTACTCTTTTGACATGTGTTTAGTATAAACATTTTTGAGATGCTTTACATTCTTTATGTCCCAAATTTTCAATATTGAGTACATATTTCACACTTAAAGCACACGTCAGGCCTGACACGGTGGCTCACGCCTATAATCCTAGCACTCTGGGAGGCCGAGGTGGGTGGATTGCTCAAGGTCAGGAGTTCGAAACCAGCCTGAGCAAGAGTGAGACCCCATCTCTACTATAAATAGAAATTAATTGGCCAATTAATATATATATATATAAATAAAATTAGCCAGGCATGGTGGCGCATGCCTGTAGTCCCAGCTACTTGGGAGGCTGAGGCAGGAGGATTGCTTGAGCCTAGGAGTTTGAGGTTGCTGAGAGCTAGGCTGACACCATGGCACTCAACTCTAGGCTAGGCAACAAAGTGAGACTGTCTCAAAAAAAAAAAAAAAAAAAAGCACATGTCAGCTCAGGCTAGCCACATTTCACGTACTCAGTAACCACATACACCTAGTGACTACCTTATTAGAGTCCCACAAAGTGTTCATATTCTCTATACCCATGCACATCTTTTCAAGTGTCATAGGAGAGAGCCATGGCAAGAAATCTGCCTTCTGATAGAATTGAGATCCAGATTTTCTTTAAAGCTGTTTGGTCTCTCCTTAAGATTCCTAATTAATTACTTCTTTGTTGGTTCTTATGGGCATCTATCAGAAAATTCCAGGTGTTGATTATTTGTTAACTCCCTTGAAGTATAATGGTAATAATAAATTGAACTGTAATTTAAATTTGTCAAGTGAGTTTTCTTACTGAATATTTAGCATATATATGTATTACAAAATAAAGGAGGAAATTTAGTAATGAATAACACATAGTAGTTTGTCTTGCTGTCCTTAATGATAGTGTGTTTTTGGTTTAAGATTGCAGCAAAAATTGGAGGTGATGCTGGGACATCACTGAATTCAAATGACTATGGTTATGGGGGACAAAAAAGACCGTTAGAAGATGGAGGTAAGTTATAGCCATAAGTATTTTGTTTTATACAGTGTTTAGTTGAAGTGATTTTCAGTGTTTTTCAAATGTTATTTTATTGAGATAATACTTTCATTATAAGGTTTTTTAAAACTGTGCAGTTTATATTAGCCTCAGAAGAGGGGAAAAAAGAGGCCTAGACAAGGTAGGTAAAATTTGAATCAACCAGAAACTTTTGTCTTTTTAGAAAACAGCCTATTTTCCTTTTCTTAGTATTATACCAGATTGACAATTTGCACAGACATTTTGTTAATAATATTGGGGAAAAAACCCAAAATATAAATTGTTTAGGAGATACTTCACTGTTTTTTCCCATATATAAATGAATCTTTATATGCTATGTTTTCTTTTTTTTTTTTTTTTTTTTTTTGCTGTTTCAGATTTTACTTTAAAGGTGGCAGTTGGTATAGTGTGCTATAGTGTGTTGCAGGTTATATCATTTTTTGTTATTTGTTTTGTTTTAGTACATTGTGTTTCAGGTTTAACTTTAAACATGTGGATTAAAACAGTGGATTTATAGTGCTTTATATTTTTTTAAAAACATAATTGTTGAAGCTTCTGAACTTAGAAGTCTGCGCATGTTTTTTGTTTAGGTTTGATGTATGAATTTTGATACATTTTCTTTTGGCCCTTATTTTTCTAAAGGAAAAGTCTCACTGAGCCTTTAGAATATATTTGTAGCTGTTGACCCAGGAGTACTTAGTTTCCTTTTATTTAAGTGTCTTTTGTATTTATGGTGAGGTTTTCAATATACAAAAAAAAAATGAGCTAATGATGCTTCAGATGTTGTGTGTAATGTATTCTTTTTATTTTATGTGTAGATGGCTCTTGGACAAGTACGAGCAGTACAACACACTGGGAGGGAATGCCCTCTCCTTTTAAAGGCAGGAATTTTTATTTATTACCTGTGTTTAGTATGTAAACATGAAATAAACCAGTGGATTCTTAAATGGACACAAATATTTCTTGGAATATGTGTCTGAATTTTTGCTGCACAACATTCTTATGTTTAATCATTTA
Source organism: Microcebus murinus (assembly GCF_040939455.1). NCBI lineage: Eukaryota > Metazoa > Chordata > Mammalia > Primates > Cheirogaleidae > Microcebus > Microcebus murinus. The sequence goes on along the minus strand of NC_134105.1, from coordinate 61,776,476 downwards.
AGTTTGAAGGGGGGAGGAGAATGTAGTACTTTCAGCTATAGGTTGTCTATTCCAAGATATGACTTGTATTCATCTGTGCAATGGATTTAGATGAAGGTAGTCATGTAGTTGCTTTGAATTTTGCTGTTGAAGTTTTATGCCATGAAATGTTTGTTTAGAAATAAAGAACAGTTTAGATTGAGATTGCCTTGTAATGTGGGGTTTTGTTTTGGGATTTTTTTTTTTTTTTGGTCATAGCTTTGTGGTCACTGTCAGATACATTCTACTTTTGATATATTTTCATATTTTGATAGTTCCCCCCCCCAATCTTCAGTTCCTGCAATGGAAGCATCATTAGCCTTTAACATGTAATAGTACTGGACCTAAATATTGTCTTGTATCATTTTAAAGTGCTTAGCATACATTAAGATTAGTGATTTGGTAACAAAGCGAATTATTTTAAATGTCTGTGCATTTTTTTAAAACAAAAGAATGAAAGAAATATAGTTTTTCTTATAGATTACTGAGTTTGGGTTGAGGTTTGGTAACAATGATAAACCAGATCCTAAGATATTTCAATGAATGCTTATATTGATATTTATTCTTGCTTGGGAGGGGAGAAGCTTTGTGGGATTTTTTTTGGCAAAAAATTAAAAGACTCTTAATTTTGCAGATCAACCGGATGCTAAGAAAGTTGCTCCTCAAAATGACTGTAAGTATTTATTTTAAACTGGGTTAAAAAGTAACTGAATTTTAACATTAAGGTTTTGTTCTTATTTTTGATGGATATCTTTGAAGTTAGTTGATCATATTCTTTTGAATGTCCAGCCTGAATTTCTTTGTAAATATATACCTTTTGCTCCTATTTTACGATCTCTCACTTTAGTTATGGCCAAGTATAAATAAAGATTGGTTGCTGAGTTATTTATTTATTTAACTATAACATTCTTAAACTATGTTTGTACCTCTTGAAAAAGAAAGAATTTCTGTGCTATGCTGTTGCTAATACAATGTCTGCTCTTTCACTGGCTTTTTTACTTCTCTCAATGCTGACTTAGGTATTCTGTGTAAAATTTTACTCTCTTCAAGGTGTTGTCTGTGCATCAGGGAGAGACTTAGAATGCTTGATGTGATTGTGCTGTTAAATATATAAGTAAACCAGAATTTTGAATTTTCATTTTTATTTCTTTTGGTAGCTTTTGGAACACAGTTACCACCAATGCATCAGCAGCAAAGGTATAGTCAAAAGCTTTTCAAAAAGTACTTTGCAGGTTTTAGTTGAGCTATATTTGTAGACAGAACCAAGTTAGTGTTTAGTGAATCTGTGTCTGCATAATTTTTTGTATATATATGTAGTTTATTTCCTTTCACATTGGAAGATAACATAACAATCATTTTTCTTTTTTGAGTGAGATACATTTGTAATTTGGAAGGATAGGTGGGACATTTTAGAAGAACTGGAGTAATTAGTATAACTATTAAGATGATATTCTCTGAACTCTAACTCCTTTGCGGTTCATGTCTTCAGACTGTTCCATTTACCATTCCTTCCTGACTTGATGTGTATCATCTTAATTAAGATTCTTAGTTTACCTAATAAGAGCCATAATTTTGCCATGAATGTGTACTTAGAACCTTAGTTTAAGCCATTAGGAGACATTAGACTTCCATTTTCATTAGTAGTTTACCTTTTATATGTAAATAAGTTAGCTTTGAAGGAAAATGTTAGTTTCTGTTATTCTTAGCAGGTCTGTAATGACAGAAGAATACAAAGTTCCAGATGGAATGGTTGGCTTTAGTAAGTAACCTGATTTTTTTTTTAAAGTTTTGAAAATATAAAGCATACTTTATAATCTTTCAGCAAATAATTTTTTTTTTAATTTTTACTAGTAATTGGCAGAGGAGGTGAACAGATCTCACGCATACAACAGGAATCTGGATGCAAAATACAGATAGCTCCTGGTAACATTATTCTCTTGGTATTTTCAAAGTGACTACAAAACTAGTATTTTTTTAGGTTTCTAGTGATAATGATGCTACCTATTAATCTTTTGACCTAAAATTTTCTTTCCCTTTTTTTTTTTTTAATTTTAGACAGTGGTGGCCTTCCAGAAAGGTCCTGTATGTTAACTGGAACACCTGAATCTGTGCAGTAAGTATGAAAATCTGAAAAGTCTTCTTATAGTAATATGAACTTTGTCTTTGTTCTTCATTACTGCTCTCTTTAACACCATCATCTCCCTGCCCACTTCCTTTGAAAGTCTAGTAACTCCAAAGTTCATGCCCCATACCTTTCTTAATTCAGGTTCATCATTTGTACCATTGGACACAGAAAATAATTTAAACCATCTTTATATCTACTCCAGTCTCTACTTGAGAAGCCGAATGTAGTAGCCTGGAGAAAAATGCATGATCACATTAACTGTCACTAAAACTCAAAACAATTAAGCTCAAGTGAACTTTTGTGTTGCCTTCATTTCTCTAGGTTCCATTCATTCTGTGCCAAGGCTTGTTAGTACTATATGCCCCCCTCCTCCAAATCTTCAGCATCTAACCCCCTCTCTCCCACTTAAGCTTATTTGAGATAATAGAAGCAAATAAGAAACAGTTCTACCTTTCACTACCACTAAATCTCTGAGCCTTCATTTGTTTCCTATACCCATAGTACTCAGATATTTCCTTTGTGTTCATGTGCCTAAGGCCAGCCCTTCCTTCCTGCTGAAGGTCATGTCCCTGCAATTGAGCTTTCTCTTGAATTATTTTCCCTTCTTTTCTAGATAATTTATAGCAGCATACCAACATGCTTCAAAATCTTATCTGAACAAAACCCATCCCTGAACCCCAGATTTTATTTCTCTGCTCTATTTTACAATAAATTTCCTTTGATAAGGTGGCTGTACTTGCCATATCATCTGCCTGTTTTTTCTCTTGAACTCCATGTCAGTTAGGCTTTTATTTTCAACCTTTTCATTGAAATTTCTCTTATTAGAAAATGAATGTCATGTCGTTCAGCCTGTCAGCAGTGTGACAGTGAACCACTGCCTCCTTAAAACACTTGATTTATTTGTCTTTGGGATACCTATGTGACTGGCTGCTCTTTCTCAGTCTTGGCTATTCTGCTTTAACTTCTGGTCTCTCATTATGAGAGTGCTCCAAAATTCAGTCCTGGTATGGTATGTTGACACATATCTATCAGATGATTTCATTCAATCTATTAAGCTGAATTTAATATATGGCTTTATATACCATGAGTTTTATATACTCTTGAATTTTTATTTTCAGCCGTAATCTTTCCCCTAAGTTACAGATTCATATGTTTGCTGCTCATTCAGTATCTCCACTTAAATGTCTGTTAGACATCTACAACTTTGATCATCAAAACAGAATCTTTGACTTCTGCCTTATCCCCGAGCTACTCTTTTATTCAACTTATTTATCCTCATCTCTCTGAATGGGCAAATCTGTTTTAATGTTTTATCTTTCTCTCATGCACCATTTATCCATAAGCAACTCTTGGTCATTTTTTCCATAATTTATTCACAATCCAGCCTCTTCTTGCCACCTTCTATACCATGACACCATTTGCTTGTATTATTGCAACATGTTTTCATTCTTTTTACCCTTGTCCCACAGTAGTCTATTCTTGTAGTAGTCTAGCCATAGTGACCCTTTTAAAATGTAAATCAGTTCATATCACTACTTTGCTCAAAATCCTATAATGCCTCCACATTTAGTGTAAAAGTTAATGTCTTTCCATGGCCTAGCCTATCTGCTACCTTTCTCACTTCATTTTTTACCATTCTTCCATCAACTCTTTTCTAACCTCCTGTAGTCTTTCAGCACACCATGCATGCTTTTTTTGAGTTCTTTGCGCTTCTTGTTTCTTCTGTAACATTTTTTTCTCAGATATTACATAGTCACTCCCCCACTTCTTTCAGGTATTATCTCTATTAGTAAGGCCCCCCCATATTGGTTTTGTATTGAATAGTATTCCCTCTCACAAATGCATGCATGTGTATTCTGTCCTTATCTTGCTTTGATTTTCTTTATAGTACTTACCAAATGACATGTTATTTATTGAAATTCTGTTTTTACTTAATTTAATGAAGTTAATCATTCTAGCAGAAACTTTATTTTCTTTAGTCCTCTAACCCCATTACCTAGAAGATCACTTAGTTGATATTTAAGTATTTGTTGAATGAATAAATATTAACATTTGAGTGAGCAATATGGTGCTTTAACATTTAATTCTTGGAGGAATTAGCTTAGTTCTGAGATAACTTTATAATATTCCTTAGAAATTTGTATGGTTCTCAAAAATTAAAATTGTATACCTAGAAAGTTTATTGCATAGTCACAATCTTTGCCTCCTAATTTTTGGTTTTGTTTTGTTTTCATTTTAGTTAACAGCAAAGCCATTGTTAGCAGCCAGGCTAGGTAGCTCACACCTGTAATCCCAGCACTTTGGGAGGCCAAGCTGGGAGGTTCACTTGAGGCCAGGAGATTGAGACCAGCCTGGGCAACATAGCAAGATACCATCTCTACAAAAAATTTAAAAATTAGTTAGGAGTGTTGGTGCACACCTGTAATCCTAGCTACTTGGGAAGCCGAGGCAGGAAGAAGCGCTTGAGCCCAGGATTTTGAGGCTGTAGCAATGAACTTTCATCAGGCCATTATACATACTCTAGCCTGGGCCATGAAGACCCCATCAATAAAAAAAACAAGGCCAGGTGCAGCAGCTCATGCCTCTGTAATCCTAGCTCTCTGGGAGGCTGAGGCGGGAGGATTGCTTGAGGTCACAAGTTTGAGACCAGCCTGAGCAAGAGCAAGACCCTATCTCTACAAAAATTAGAAAAATTATCCTGACATGGTGGTACATGCCTGTCTCAGCTACTTCAGATCTGCTAAAGCGAGAGGATGGCTTGAGCTCAGGAGTTTGAGATTGCAGTAAGCTATAATGACACCACTGAACTATAGCTGAGGGGAGAAAGAGAAACTCAATCAAACAAATAAATAAATGAGTATTAGCTTTAAGGTACCCAATCTTGAATTGGGATAGGAGTACTTGGTTATATTATTTTATATTTCTCTATTTGGAAAAGCTTGAGTGTGCTACCCCTTATTTTTTTAATATTAATTTGTTAAACAGATCAGCAAAACGGCTACTGGACCAGATTGTTGAAAAAGGAAGACCAGCTCCTGGCTTCCATCATGGTGATGGACCAGGAAATGCAGTTCAAGAAATCATGATTCCAGCTAGCAAGGCAGGATTAGTTATTGGAAAGGGAGGAGAGACTATTAAACAACTTCAGGTATTGTTATATTTATAACTGATTACTTTTTGTCTGTTTTGAGGTCAGTTTTCTTCCACTCTTTTGTTAATAAATATGATTTCTCTGATTATAACAGGAGCGGGCTGGAGTTAAAATGGTTATGATTCAAGATGGACCTCAGAACACTGGCGCTGATAAACCTCTTAGGATTACAGGAGACCCATATAAAGTTCAAGTAAACTTAATTTTCTACTTTATAAAGGAGTTTGGGTTGGACGAGATTGAGCAAAACGTGCATGAATAGTTAAAATGTTTTGAGACATGCTTTCTAAATTAGCTAACTTTTTCTACTTTAGCAAGCCAAGGAAATGGTGTTAGAGTTAATTCGTGATCAAGGTGGTTTCAGAGAAGTTCGAAATGAGTATGGGTCAAGAATAGGAGGAAATGAAGGGATAGATGTAAGTAAAAATCATTCAGAAATGGTTGTATACTAATCTATAAGTAAAATTATAGTGGTTTTCCTATTTTGTATTGGATAGCCTTCTCTAACATAGTTCTTTTCTCCTAGAATACAGAATTGTATATGTTGTATCTTGTTGCTCTTTTGAAATAAATATAGCATTGTATATATTAATACTTTTGTGATTTGATGCAAATTAACTTTGAGGAAATAGCTTTCCTAATACTTAGTCTTCTTTACATAAGGTTCCGATTCCAAGGTTTGCTGTTGGTATTGTAATAGGAAGAAATGGAGAGATGATCAAAAAAATACAAAATGATGCTGGTGTTCGAATTCAGTTTAAGCCAGGTGAGTATGTCTGTTAATCTTCTAAGTGTGGTGGGAATTATTATTATTGAATTAACCCATATACATTTATTATTTAATTCACCCCATTTCTTTCTTTGTTTTGAAGATGATGGAACAACACCTGATAGAATAGCACAAATAACAGGACCTCCAGACCGTTGCCAACATGCTGCAGAAATTATTACAGACCTTCTTCGAAGTGTTCAGGTTTGATAAAAAAAATTTAACATTTTCATGAGAAAGTGTTTTCTTTCATCTAATCTGAAAATTCTCCTCCCACCCCTTATATTTTTATGTAATAGTCTGCTTAATAATGCTTTAATGGCTAAAAAAGTAAAATTGCTTTAAGGTGAGTAGGAAGAAGTGCTATATAAATGCACTACCGTATTCACCCCAGTATAAAAAAATAAATAGTAGCAGGAGCTGGCTGAGGTGACTCAGACCTATAACATCGCAGTTACTTGAGAAGCTGAGGTAGGAGGATTGCTTGAGACTAGGAGTTTGAGACCAGCCTGGACAACATAGCAAGACCTCATCATCTCTTTAAAAAATTTTTATTTAGTTTTGCATGGTGGCACACACCTATAGCACTTGTAGTCTTAGCTAACTCAGGAGGCTGAGGCAGGATGATCACTTGAGCCTAGGACTTAGAGAGAGAGAGAAAAAATCATAGCTGTTAACTGATGATTGTTTAGGCCAAGTCATCTCTAAATTTCTGGCTCACAAATAGTCACAATAATTTTACCATGGAAAGAAAGGTTTGTTTCTGTTCTGACTTTTCTGCTTGTCTTTCTTTTCCTCTCCTTAGGCTGGTAATCCTGGTGGACCTGGACCTGGTGGTCGAGGAAGAGGTAGAGGTCAAGGCAACTGGAATATGGGACCACCTGGTGGACTACAGGAATTTAATTTCATTGTGCCAACTGGGAAAACTGGATTAATAATAGGAAAAGGCAATGTATTTTAAATTATCTTAATGTTTAACACATAAAAAGAGCAGGATTTGAATCTCACTGACTTCTAGAGAAAAAGGACCAACAGTTAATTATTAGTGTAAGGAAACTTCTTTTGACCCAGAAACTGGTTTGAGTATTTTTCTTTGTTCATTTTGCTTTTTCCTTCATATTTATTAAAATTTGAACATGTTGGTTTATCTTTACATTGCTTTTTTTTTTCTTTTTAAACAAAAGTAAAAGCAAGATTTACATTGCTTTTAAAAGCAATTTATTTAAAGCTAATATTTTGGTAAATTATAATCCACATTAAGATTATATATAAGCATACTAAGTAAATGTATTTTTAAGAAAAGCATGAAATATTTTGTATAATTTGATTTAAAGTATGGAATATTAAACGGAAAACCCTAATAGAATATTGTTGAATAGGATACTAGCCAAAATTTTTTTTAGTGGCACATTTATTTATTTATATTTTTTTAGAGAGAGGGTATTCCTCTGTCATGACCAGGGTGGAATGCAGTGGTATCACCGTAGCTCACTGCAACCTCAAACTCCTGGGCTCAAGGGATCCTCCCATTTCAGCCTCCTAAGTAGCTAGGACTATAGACGTGCAATACTATGCCTGGCTAATTTTTTTTTCTTTTTTGTAGAGATGGGGTCTTGCTATGTTGCCCAGGCTGGTCTCGAACTCCTGGGCTCAAGCAATCCTCCTGCCTCGGCCTCCCAAAGTGCTGGGATTACAGGCATGAGCCACTGCACTCAGCCAGTGGCCTCTTTAATTGTGACCATTTTCTTCTGAATAGCTTCTCTTACATCCTTGGAGCCTTTAGAGAAATTACTGTCTTTTGGTTTTAGGAGGTGAAACCATAAAAAGCATAAGCCAACAGTCTGGTGCAAGAATAGAACTTCAGAGAAATCCTCCACCTAATGCAGATCCTAATATGAAGTTATTTACAATTCGTGGCACTCCACAGCAAATAGACTATGCTCGGCAACTTATAGAAGAAAAGATTGGTGTGAGTATACTTTAAACTTTTAACTTACAGTGTAGACCCCATTAAATAACATTAATTCAGGTATACCACAGGAAAATGTACAATTTTTAGTCTGAATTATAGGTTTTGTGATATAATAGATACATAAAACATTAAAAAGATTTTCCAGCTATAAAAGTAACCTAATTAAATATGCAGTGACAGATTTTCAGAACTACCTTATATTTGGGTAGCATTACTTGCAGGCATGATGTTAGTATTGGTGGAAGGTTGTGAAGCATAGTTGAAGGAGATAGTTATGGGAATTCATTATTTATTAAGGTCTTAAATGCAACCATGGGGAAGTAAAAAAGATGAATCAGATGTGGACTGGCTCACAATCATTTGGGGGTTTTAAATGCAGACTATTTGGGTCTTTCCCACTTCTACACAAGTATATACATAGATACTATATGTGCACATTTTTGTAAGATGTACTTTAGACAGATGTATTAGGTGATTCTGGTGCACATCCAAATTGGGATGTTTTTGCTCTAGAAAAGTTTGCTTGTAGTAGAACAAAAAAGTATGAAGAGCCTTGATGGCATTTTTGTAAATGAGGCAGATAGTATTTTACTGGTTTTTTTATGATGATGAATTAGTTAACATAAGGTGTGAACATCTTAATAATAATAATTAGAATTTCTTGGGGAAACTCTTCTTTAATTTTTTTTTCTTTTCTTTTTTTTTTGAGACAGAGTCTCACTCTGTTGCCCAGGCTAGGGTGCTGTGGCATCAGCCCAGCTCACAGCAACTTCAATCTCCTGAGCTCAACCAATCCTCCTGCCTCAGCCTCCCAGGTAGCTGGGACTATAGGCATGCGCTACCATGCCTGGCTGATTTTTTACATATGTTTTTAGTTGGCCAATTAATTTCTTTCTATTTTTTAGTAGAGACGGAGTCTCACTCTTGCTCAGGCTGGTCTCAAATTCCTGAGCTCAAATGCTCCTCCTGCCTCGGCCTCCCAGAGTGCTAGGATTACAGGTGTGAGCCACCGTGCCTGGCCTTAAATTTTTTAATTCATTATTTTATTTTTATTTATTTATTTATTTATTTATTTTGAGACAGAGTCTCACTTTGTTGCCCAGGCTAGTGTGAGTGCCATGGCATCAGCCTAGCTGACAGCAACCTCAAACTCCTGGGCTCAAGCAATCCTTCCGCCTCAGCCTCCCAAGTAGCTGGGATTACAGGCATGCGCCACCATGCCCGGCTCATTTTTTCTATATATATATTAGTTGGCCAATTAATTTCTTTCTATTTATAGTAGAGACGGGGTCTCGCTCTTGCTCAGGTTGGTTTTGAACTCCTGACCTCAAGCAATCCGCCCGCCTTGGCCTCCCAGAGTGCTAGGATTACAGGCGTGAGCCAGTGCGCCCGGCCTATTTTTATTTTTTGAAAGAGTCTCACTGTGTCACCCAAGCTGGAGTACATTGGCCCAATCAAAGCTCACCTCTACAGTCTCAAACTCCTGGGCTCAAGGGATCCTCTTGCCTCAGCCTCTGGAATAGCTGGCACTGTAGGCACCACACTTGACTAATTTTGAAATTTTTTGTAGAGCTAGGATCTTGCTTTGTTGCCCAGGCTGGTCTCAGACTCCTGGCCTTAAGTGATCCTCCCACCTTTACCTCCCAAAGTACTGGTATTACAGGCATGACCCACCCCACCTGGCTCTTAGGAAAGTCCTTTTTGGTGTTTTTCATGCTATGAATGGGGTGCAAAAATCAAGTTTGACACTGTGTCTACTTAAACAATAATAGATGTAGAAAAGACATTTAAAGTACATCTTACAAAAATGTATACATTCATTGTATGTTCTTTTGTACAGGTATTTAGTTTAATTGTTCAAAAAATGAAGCTATTTGTGGACTCTCAGTGAAGGCAGACGCTGAAGCCAAGCAGAAAAATGAATAGCACATCTTGGGTTTTGATTTTATAGTATTAGCCTCACATGTATGGGTTAGGATTTCTGTTGGATTCATGGAGAAATAAGATAGATTGTTTCAATTTAGTTAATTTAGTATGGTGGTTAAAAGCATAGACTCTAGAGTCAGGCTGCCTGGGTTCAAAATCCCATTAATCATTTACTGGCTACGTGACCTTAGAGAAGTTATTTATACTCTTTTTTGGCTCGGTTTCCTTCTATAACATGAGGATGATGTTAACTATTTCATAGAGTTGTAGGGATTACATGAATGTGCATGTATGTGTGTAACTTAAAAGAATGACTGGCTTATATGCTAAATACTTTTGAGTATTTACTATTTGGAAAAGATGAGTCATGGATAATAAAAGGGATAGCAACAGTCAGTGACTTAAAGAGACAAGTTAATAAAAGGGACTTTAAACATAATGAAGTCTTAGTTTAATTATTTTGCAGTGAGAAAATTGACAAGTAAATGTAGTTTAAGCACTTTGGTCTTTGCAAGTTAGCTTACCAAGAAAAATCAGCTAAGTATTTTTAATTAGAATGTGGCATAATAATAATAAAATATCCTGATTTGTCGCATGAATTACAAACGGAGTTTTCATGCTATTAGAGGACATTGTTTAAATTATTGACCTAAATGGAGTTCCAGTGACAGAAAGAGAATGGTTGTAAGGACTTTCGTTAGGGAACTAGTTGTTGTGTTATAGGTGAAGTGTTCAGAAGACAATTCATGATATGGGACCTAAGCAATTTAGGAAACATTGCCAAGATTGTCATCCAGTGTTAGGAGAGTGGAGGTAGAGTAGATACAGAGAGAACAGCTAGAGAGTGTCCTCTAGAAGAGCTAGAGATAAGGACCTAATATGTAGTAGACTTGCATGATTAAGATAAAAAAGTAAGAATACAAAAGGAAAGAGAAATAGTGCTGTCTGAAAAAAGTAGAGTAGAAGCTCAAGGATGTGTATCACTATTTGCATTTAGTTGTGAAATGCTATTGATTTTAATGAATTTTACATGTCTCATTAATATGGTAGTGTTAAAATAATTTTTGTAACATCAGTGAGGAAAGGTAGGAAAATCTAAAATTTGTTCCTTATGACTGGAAGAGGCTAGAAATGGAAGATAATTTGGCCTTAGAGTTGTTAATTACTCTGTTTTCCTGATTTTTGTATGTCATCTTACTTTTTTGCAGGGCCCAGTAAATCCTTTAGGGCCACCTGTACCCCATGGGCCCCATGGGGTCCCAGGCCCCCATGGGCCTCCTGGGCCTCCCGGGCCTGGAACTCCAATGGGACCATACAACCCTGCACCTTATAATCCAGGACCACCTGGCCCGGCTCCACAGTAAGTATTGGTTTTGGTTCTGGGCTTTTCCTTAAAGATTCTAGCTTTTGGTAAATTGTATTTTTATGCTGATTTTCTTTTCAGTGGTCCTCCAGCCCCTTATGCTCCCCAGGGGTGGGGAAATGCATATCCACACTGGCAGCAGCAGGCTCCTCCTGATCCAGGTAAAAAAAAAAAAAGATAGTTATCATTATGTGCTATCTGTATTGTTTGTTTTCCACCCCTGTTACATTCTTAAATGTCCTAGTATGGATTCTATATTGTATGCTTTATCTTCATTAATTTTAGTCTTTTGGCAGAGTATTAGGCACTGCTTCTACGACAGCGTATAAGACTTACATGAGTATGTTGTCTGCTTTTATGAAACTTTTTTTCTACCTGCATTTGGCTTTCTCTAATTATGAATTGACACAGCAGAATGCCAAAAGCTGCAGGAAGAAGTGCAGTATCTTAGGTTTTAGGTACCAGTGCTGTCAGTTGTATAGCATGTTAAATGTTATAATATCCATGAAAGAATAAGTTACATTTATTTATAAAATTATGTGAGAGAGTAACAGAGTGTTAAAATACTTGGTCATTAAATTCCCAAGTTATCAAATAAGATATAAATTGTTTTAGTACTTTTGATAAGGCAACTTCATGTTAGTAAAAATCAGTCCTATATTTAATAACTGCATGCTAGAACTCTGAAATATACTTAAATATTTTCTATATTCAGATCTGGATTTTATATATATTACATTCTATTCTACTCTTGCATCTTCTCATGCTCCGTAGTTTGCTTTCCAACTTGGTCGAAGAGTCATTCTTTGAAATCAGTTGACGTTTATTTATGATCCTTTTTTCTCACCTGCTACCTACCTTTTAAGTCTCTCACTGGAGAAGTTTCAAGGAAGGTATACTGAATTATGGACTACTTTCTACACATAGTATATTTATCCAAAAAAAAACCAGAAGTAATTGATTTAAATGAAATTATTATGTTGCATTTGATTGAACATTTTGATATTTAATTGTGGCCCTGTATTATAATATACTTTAATTTCATAGGAAGTATGCTCTTTGGAATATGATGACACAACATGACAGTCACCAAATAACCACAACTTCTACTTGTTCAAGAAACAACTTGAGTTGTGCTAGGATCTGGGTATGCAAAGTGAGGTTCATGTGCTATAGCAGAAGAATGCACTCCCAGCGTAAGCAATCCTGTGATAGAAGGGTTCACAGGGTACAGAAAAAGTATCAAATATGATTTATTGTATAATATTCTGAAAGTTCATCTTTTGAGAATGAAAGGACTTTTCTTTCTCTCTTAAGCTAATTAGGAGGATGTGATTAAGCAAAGGAATGTGACTTAACAGTTTGAGTAGGTTAAGGGGCAGATTTATATTATGTAAGTTGGAATTGCCAGGATTTCAACTATGAGAAGTGTTTGAGTAGGGAGCATGATTGAGAAAAACAATGAAAATAAGGAGTAGTCAGTCTCTGTTTCACAATCTGTTTTCAGTTTGGAGTAGTAGTGAAGTCACCACTATGAGAACCGGTCAATGAACGTAGCTTTCAGCATTGCCTTTGGGAAAGAAGTAACCCATTTAGTTAAAAGATAGTCAGCTGGTTGGCCCACCTCAGAGTTATGATGGGTTACTGTGAGTGCTTGGGTTAGATATTGCTTATATTAGACTTAGAATTGTGGAATATTTTATCATCAATATTATCTGAACTAAAATCTGTTTTTATAAAAAAATGTTAATGGTCCGTTGTAGATTTATGTAGTGGTCAAGAATTTAGACTTCAGAGTAAACAAACCTAGATCAGTCCTATGTAGATCCCACAACTTACTAATTGTGGGATGTCAAGCACGTTTTTAAATTCCTAGGTTTCTGTTTTCTTACCTATAAATGGTAAATGAATGATTATTAAGTTCTTAGTACATACTCGTTATATGTAACTATGAGTCTGGTTTTTTGGTATGGTTTACACATTTGTGAATACAAGTATCATCACTTCCTAAAGTCTTTTAATTTCTTTATCCAGACATTGCGTCAAGTGAAATACTTGTATTTCTAAGTTAACAGAGATAATGACACTATTGAGATATATACATATCCAACATAGAAAAGCAGTACAGTGAGCAGCTGAAAGTTTCGAGGGTGGCTTAATAATACCTTGTAATTTTATCATCTTATAATTTTCTTTTTCTAGAAATCCTTGCTCCTTTTTCTCAAACTTCACTAACCTTTGTTAAGCTGCTGAGAATTGCTGCCTGTTTGGGATGAAGGCTAAACGGATACACAGACTTTGGCTAAGGAAATTATATTCTTGGGGATATAAACTAATAACAATACACCTGTAGTGTTATATGATATTCCTAGTATAAAAAGGACAAAATCAGCAAGAGGATTTCTGGTTTCTAGAAGACTGAGAGGTCTCAAACGGTTCCCACATCAGTTGATACATTAAGGATGAGCCAAGTGTGGAGGAAATGATAACATGGCCAGAGGCCTAGACATGAACATGTTGACTTCTGAAAACAAGCAATGTGTTACGGCTGGAACTGGAGTGTTGAGATAGTGACAGAGGAGGAGATGAGGCTGGAATCGAAAGGATAAGCCAGAGGGTCCAGATTGTTAAGATGTTGAATATGTTGTATTTAAAAGCATTGACCATTCGGAACATTCTAGGGGATAAATGAAGAATTTCCAGTAGGGTAATGACGAGTTTATGACATTTACTGTGAAATAGAATGAAATGTGGCTAATCGCTTTCTTTTTTCCTAAAATTTTTTTCTCTTCGTTGGAAATAGTACAGAAGAGCATTCATAGTTCTAAAATAACTCTTTCTTTACAAGTGTTACACCCTAGAAATCTTTTCTGTTAGTCATCTGCCACATAGAACTGTTATACTTGAGGGGGGGAAAAAACAAGAGCACAGGATGGTTTAAGCATTGGATTCAGAGCCAAAAGATCTTTATTATTATCATCCCAATTCTGCCACTCACTAGTTTTGTAACCTAGGAAAGTCACTTGATCTATGAACCTCGATTTTCTATAATAAAGGCTAATGGTGACAATGAAAAGAATAGAAAATTTGTAAGTTTTCATTTCCTATTTATTTTTGATATTCTAGTTAATTTTGGGTTCTGCGTATTTGCCAAAGAGCTGTGTGTTTGTATGTGTGAGAGAGATGGAGAGAGATTACAGACTTTATATGCAAACCTTGAACTTGTGTTTATTAATTCCAGCTAAAGCAGGAACGGATCCAAATTCAGCAGCCTGGGCTGCTTATTATGCTCACTATTATCAACAGCAAGCACAGCCACCACCTGCAGCTCCTGCAGGCGCACCAACTACAACCCAAACTAATGGACAAGGTAACTAAAGAGCTTATTTTGTATGTGAAAGCCAAAACTTATATTTGGAATTATATGTGCGGTACATCACTGTTAATACCTAAAATTTCTAGCATTCAATTATAACTTCAGTAAGCAGATTTTTCTTTTGTTAAAAAGTTACTTGGGGGCTGGGCTCGATGGCTCACACCTGTAATCTTAGCACTCTGGGAGGCTGAGGCTGGAGGATTGCTCAAGGTCTGGAGTTCGAGACCAGCCCAAGCAAGAGCAAGACCCCGTCTCTACTAAAGATAGAAATTAATTGGCCAACTAAACATATATAGAAAAAATTAGCCAGGCATAGTGGCGCATGCCTGTAGTCCCAGCTACTCGGGAGGCTGAGGCAGGAGGATTGCCTAAGCCCAGGAGTTTGAGGTTGCTGTGAGCTAGGCTGATGCCACGGCACACTAGCCTAGGCAACAGAGTAAGACTCTGTCTCCTCTCCTCCCCAAAAAAAGTTACTTGGAAATAATTTCAATTTTTCAAAAGAGTTGTAAGAATAATACCAAGAACACCCAGATAGCACAGCTGTTAGTTTTATTTCCTCATTTATTCCATTATGGTCTCTGTGATATGTGTATGTTCATATCCATTATCATTCTGAAAGGAACCATTTAAGACTAAACTGTAGACATGATGTCCTATTAACCTTAAATACTCCTTTATGTATTTCTCTAAAAATACATAACCATCATGTGCCCTTCAAATCAGTTAATATTAACGTATCATTACTGTGTGAATGCATAGCCCTTATTCAGATTTTACCAATTGTCCCAACATTTTCTCTCTCTTTTAAACTAGTGTCCCATCAGTAACATGTATCTTATTTACTTGTCAGATCTTATTAAGTCTCACTGATCTGAAATACTTCCACATTCTTTTGTTATAAAATGTATAAACCTTTTGTAGGATATCAACCCAGGTCCCTTCAACCCTTTATCATGACTGAGGTCATGCTTACTTGGCAGGAAAAACTCAAATGATGCTGAGCTCTACTTAGTGACTTAGTCTGTTATATCAGAGGTGATAAAATAATGAAATGAGTTCCATCCCTGGTGATGGTAAACTTGATTATTGGGTCAAACTGGTGTCTGCTAGGATTCTATACCATGAAATCACAATTTTTGTGTATGAAATTAATTAGTATTTTCTGTGGTCTTCTACTGAGGTTATGCCAGTATCCTGTCCTCCTCAAACTCCAACCTATCAGCCTTAGCCTTCATTGCCAACTCTTGCCTGATTTAACTACCACTATGATGATAATTTTCTATTTCCATCATTGTACCTTTATTAGTTGGTATTTTACCATAAGGAGGAACTTTCCTTTTCATCCTATTGAGTTTTTTATGTTGGTATGGATTTCTCTTTTTTTCCCTAATAGATTATGCTTTTAAACTATTTTTTATCGATAGATTATCCTAGATTTGGCCAACAGGAGTATCTTCAAGGTGGCTCCTTTATCCTTCTGAAATACTTGTCATTCTTTTTTATTTCAGCATATTGTGGGGGTACAGATTTTAAGGTTTCAATAAATGCCCATTTCCCCCCCTCCCCCCAAAAGTCTGAGTCTCCATCATGACCATCCCCAGATGGTGCACATCTCACTCATTATGTATGTATATACCCTCCCCCCTCCCACCTGCCCAATACCCTATTACTGTAGTACCTATGTGTTCGCTTAGGTGCTACTCAGTTAATACCAGTTTGTTGGAGAATATATCTGGTGCTTGTTTCTCCATTCTTGGGATACTTCACTTAGTAGTATGGGTTCCAGCTCTAACCAGGAAAATATAAGATGTGCTATATCACCATTGTTTCTTAGAGCTGAATAGTACTCCATGGTATACATATACCACATTTTATTAATCCATTCTTGGATTGATGGGCACTTGGGCTGTTTCCACAGCCTTGCAATTATGAATTGTGCTGCTATAAACATTCGAGTGCAGGTGTCTTTTTTGTAGAGTGTCAAATACTTGTCATTCTTGAAGCCCTTCTTTACTGCTTGATAAGATGCATATTTTGTGTTTTCTGGGCTTCATCCCTGGAATCAGCCATTTCTACAAAGAACCCTGAGTCCTTTTAGTAGAGGATGGTATTTAGAAACCAAACTAAGTGTGCTCATTACTGCTACCTCCTTTCAGCAAACAAGACAGCTAGGAAATTCATTTGCATACAAATATGAAAAACACGGCAGCATCCATTATCTTTTTTTTAATCTAATATATCACCTGCAAATTCATTTCAGCACTTCAAAGTTTTCTAGCCTTTTCTCTTTTAGAACTTAAAACTGGTGAGAAACCGTTATTCTCAGTGTATTTCCTTATTTGACCCAATTTACTTATGCTTAATAGTAAAAGTCTTCCAAACACATTGGTTGTCTTCTCTGTCCACCACCTCTGTATCCCCAGTGCCTTCTTGTCTTTGGCACCAGCAGGAATGCCAGTACCATGCAGCACCTCCCTCCTATTCTCACTGCTAACTCTTATACTCAGCAGAAAGAAAGGCCAAAAATTGCCTTTTAAAAACTTTAACCCTGTTTTTCATTTTGTTTTTCTTGAAAAAGGAGATCAGCAAAATCCAGCTCCAGCTGGACAGGTTGATTATACCAAGGCTTGGGAAGAGTACTACAAGAAAATGGGTATGTTGTACCTTTTAATTTTTAATTTTTTATCTTAAAAAATAATTTATTCTTTCCTACCCTCTCACTGCCTTTAACATTGCACATACATTTCTTAAAAATACGTATTTAAGTTGAAACACTTAGTAAATACATGTTAGAATGTTGAAGATTTTAATAAAAGCATGTTGGTACCACATTTTTATTACCTCAGGTGACTTTCATCCATTTATTAACTTGTAAAATCTTGAGGAGGAGAATAATTGAATAAGAATGCATTCTAAAGTTACTGGACTTGGAGACATATGAAGACCTTTTCAAATAATAATTTTTAAATTTGTGGTTACATAGCAAGGAAGTCTATTTCTAGTTGCATTTGTCAACCAGTTATTTAAACTAGAAATATCCTCACTGGCACATATGACGTTGAATATTACTAGAGTGCCGGGCAAAAGTTGGTTGTGTGCAGTATCATATTTGCTGCAAAATAAAGCAGGTAAAAAGTAACCTACAGTGACAGAGGGAGTGAATTAAATAACATTTGCATATATGAAAAAGGGAAAACAATCACTTAGAAAAGCCATTTTCATTGAGCAATTATAGTGTACATACTATATACAAAGCATAATTATAGATTCTGAGAATGCATTTATGGGCATAATAGCTAGGAATCCTGCCTTCTGTTTATATGCTTGTGACAATTACAGCTGTTTTAAGAAATTTGTAAATACATTACTATAAATTGCTGTGAAGGAAAAGAACTGTATCTTCACTGACATTTAACATGTACTGATTGGGGAATATTTCACACAACTGCTAAATTGTGGAACCAGAATTTGACTTTTAAGAGGGTCTCGGTCCCAAGCATGTGCCCTAGGTCTGTCTGTTTTGAGGACCATTGTAACCTATTGTTATACTCTGGAAAAAATAGTTATTTTTCAGATGCTTCTGCTCTTAGCCATTTATAATTAACACACAGCACAGCCAGTTATCACAAATGAAAGGCTAAGTAAATAAACTTGCCCATCTTCCACTAGCATAGAAAGAATCTATAGATGGTAGAGTTTTATCATAAGATATAGTCTACATGTAATTCTCAATGTAAGTTTTAATACATTTCTTTGTAAAGAAATGTTTCTCATTTTCCACTGAAAGAAAAATTTTCAGAAGGATAATATTAATCTTTTTTTGTGTAAAAGTATATATATCTCGTTATAAAGATGTTCTACATAACATTTCTTTTTAAAGAAAGAAAAAATGGCTTTTCAGAAGAATTATGCCTCATCTTATTTCTGAGGCTATAACAGATTCATTGATTTATGTTTTGGGGAGCCAGGTTATTATCTTAAGCAGATCTACAGTAGCTAAAATTCTACAAAAAGAAATTTTTAACTTCAAAACAACATACTCTAATTTCGGTGACTACATAATTTGTTTTCTCAGCTGGGATACTTTTGAGAATGAATGAATAGGGGATACAATTAATAATTATGCTCTGACAACATAGTAGTCAGGACCCTTAGTCACCTTAACTTCAAGGAAATAGCATCACCATTTTAAAGAGTTGAACATGAGTCCGGTATGGTGGCACATGCCTGTAGTCTGAGCTATGTGGGAGGCTGAGATAGGAGGAGACTTTGAGCCAGGAGATCAGGGCCAGCTTAGGCAACATAGAGCCTCTGTCTCTAAAAAGAAATGTTTTTCTAAAAGGGGTCAGATATGTTCAGATTAAAAACCATTAACTCTGACTTGTATTTTTATGATGGATAATATGCCAGACATGTTCTCTAATTATTAAGTAGCTAAAAACAAAGGCCTATTGATGGACTTTGGTAATTGAGGAATGAGTTTGGATTCTGTCCTCTATCTTATTGTTTCTTTGCAACATGGCCATTAATAAATTCATTATTTAGCCTTTACATTTTTTTTTTTTGGAGACAGAGTCTCGCTTTGTTGCCCTGGCTAGAGTGAGTGCCATGGCGTCAGCCTAGCTCACAGCAACCTCAATCTCCTGGGCTCAAGCAATCCTGCTGCCTCAGCCTCCCAAGTAGCTGGGACTACAGGCATGCGCCACTATGCCCGGCTAATTTTTTTTTTATATATATATATATTCATATATATATGTATTGGCCAATTAATTTCTTTCTATTTATAGTAGAGATGGGGTCTCCCTCTAGCTCAGGCTGGTTTCGAACTCCTGACCTCGAGCAATCCGCCCACCTCGGCCTCCCAGAGTGCTAGGATTACAGGCGTGAGCCACCACACCCGGCCTAGCCTTTACATTTTATTTGTGCAAAATGGGTGGATGTGTTGAATTCTAATTTTTATTGTTAAGGATAGACATTTCACTTTGCCTTCGTTTTAATTTTTTATTGTCTACCATTTCCCTGCCAACTATTTTCTAAATGTCTAGTTTTGGAGATACTGTGCTGTACTGTCTTGAATCTTCGGTCCGAACAAATGCTGTAGAAATAATTAAATAACACTGTGTGACTCAAGATCTTCCGTCCCCCTCCTTCTTTTCTGTTGTATATTTTTCCATAGTACTGCAGTGATCACCTGTTCATAGAGGAAAATGGACAGGTAGGGTGATGATTCCCTCTCATATGTAAATCTTAAAGGAAATAATGCTAGGTAATTTAGTCAGGTGTTTAATGAGCATTTTTGTTGTATGATAGCTACTGGGTCAATTTTTATCTTTTTCTATAAAAACTCTTTTAGAGGCTGGCCACTGTGGCTCATGCCTATAATCCTAGCACTCTGGGAGGCAGGAGGATCGCTCAAGGTCAGAAATTTGAAACCAGCCTGAGCAAGAGCAAGACCCCATCTCTACTAAAAATAGGAAGAAATTAATTGGTCAACTAAAAATATAATAGAAAAAGGACGCGCGGGCTCCGCCGCCTCGGCCGCGCGCGGGGGAGGGGGAAAAAATATAATAGAAAAAATTAGCTGGGCCTGGTGGTGCATGCCTGTAGTCCCAGCTACTCGGGAGTCTGAGGCAGGAGGATCGCTTGAGCCCCAGGAGTTTGAGGTTGCTGTGAGCTAGGCCGACGCCATGGCACTATAGCCCAGGCAACAGAGCCAGACTGTGTCTCAGAAAAAAAAAAAAGCTCTTTTAGTAAATGATTAGTTGTGTGTGACTGCTCTAATGTCTGCTATTAATAGGTAACTTGTCCACAGAAGCTTTTTACCGCAAGTAAGAGACCTAAAGACATAAAACTTAATGTAGTTCAGTCTTCAAGTTTCTTAAAGGAGAAAAAGGAATAAAAATATAGAGACATAAAAATCTTAATTTCCAAATCCAACTCCCTTATTGACTCTTCTAGTGGCAGGGCTAGGATTTCTTAGGACTCCAGATTTCCTGATTCCTCATCCAGGTGCCCTCTTCACCAAACTAGGAGGGCTGTCCTGGCTTTTGAAGCCTAATTTCAGTTTTTCCTATTAAGAAGGGAAAACCCTATTATTAGTCCTGTAAATTTGTTATTTGCTTATTAGTAAATAAACCTCAATTGAAACAGATTTAAGTTTCCAAAATTAGTTTTGGAATTTTTAAAAAGCATTCTAAATTTCCTAGGCTAACACTAGG
The DNA here is from genome assembly GCF_040939455.1 of Microcebus murinus. Taxonomy (NCBI): domain Eukaryota; kingdom Metazoa; phylum Chordata; class Mammalia; order Primates; family Cheirogaleidae; genus Microcebus; species Microcebus murinus. The sequence continues at coordinate 61,755,558 of NC_134105.1, read as the reverse complement.
AGAACTGAGGAGAGACAGTGATTTTAAAGATGAAATTATAGAGGGTTTAAAAGGGCGGGACGCGGTGGCTCACGCCTGTCATCCTAGCACTCTGGGAGGCCCAGGCGGGCGGATCATGTGAGCTCAGGAGTTGGAGACCAGCCCAAGCAAGAGTGAGACCCCGTCTCTATCAAAAATAGAAAAAATTAGCCAGGCATGATGGTGCATGCCAATAGTCCCAGCTACTCAGGAGGCTGAGGCAGAAGGATTGCTTGAGTCCCAGGAGTTTGAGGTTGCTGTGAGCTAGGCTGATGCCACAGCACTCTAACCTGGGTAACAGAGTAGTGAGACTCTTGTCTCAAAAAAAAAAAAAAAAGAAAAAGAAAAGAATTTTAAGTCAAGGAATGGCAGCAATCTGGAGGTGGGTATTTTTGAAGCTAGAAGAGATAAAGACCCTTAGGAAACAAATGAGGTTTCAAAGTAGAGAGGGGTAATTCTGGTTTGCATGAGGCTAAGCCGAAGACATTTTAGGGAAAGTTTGACTTAGGGAAGGCCTTTATAATGTTAAGCACTGATATAGGTAGACTTTGAACCCCTTAACATCTTGTACCTTCAACCTAAAGGAGGAGATTACGGGAAGTATGCCAGGTATATAGGGATTCTTAGTGGAGGAATTTATTCAAACAAGGCCTGTCTCTTGGGCTGTAATGTTACAAGTAAACTAGAGAAAGTTCATTTTATCCTTTGGACAAAATAAAATTAGAGCAAAACTTCATATGTTATAAAGCTCTATGTAAATATTAGATAATGTTCTCCTGCGGTATAGACTAAAATATCTGGCATCAAAACAGTAACCAAAGAGGAATAAGGGGAGCAAGATAAGGAAGTGTACATGTCTAAAGGAGGTTAGGAGTTACAGGAGGCCATGGGAGAGAGCCTAGTCTTAAGCCTAGTCTTTTTTTTTTTTTTTTTTTTTTTTTTTTTTTTTTGAGACAGAGTCTCGCTTTGTTGCCCAGGCTAGAGTGAGTGCCGTGGCGTCAGCCTAGCTCACAGCAACCTCAAACTCCTGGGCTCGAGCGATCCTTCTGCCTCAGCCTCCCGAGTAGCTGGGACTACAGGCATGCGCCACCATGCCCGGCTAATTTTTTATATATATATATCAGTTGGCCAATTAATTTATTTCTATTTATAGTAGAGACGGGGTCTCGCTCTTGCTCAGGCTGGTTTTGAACTCCTGACCTTGAGCAATCCGCCCGCCTCGGCCTCCCAAGAGCTAGGATTACAGGCGTGAGCCACCGCGCCCGGCAAGCCTAGTCTTAAGAAAGGATAGGAAGAGTTCTTTCTCTACTTCAACTGGGCAAAATGAATCACATTGTGTCCTTTAGATTTGGAAGACTGAAGTGAGTTTTCCTTAGACATCTTTTAAGATTGGAATGTCAAATGTTGACAACTTATTCAACAAGTGTTTGTTTTTCTTAGAGTATAATGTGTTTACTATAAGCTTCCTATAGGGATATATCAGTTTGGGAGGGTTGTGGTTTTTTAGGGAATATTTGACAAATTTCCTTGATGCATCTGCCTGTTTCAACCAAATTATAATTAACACATTAACTGCTATGTGAGTTGTATTTAACCCTCGTAATGCGGCGGGCCAAAATATCAGCTTTTGCGTCTAGGGCAAAAAGTGAGGTGAGCCGATACATCTGCCCGTTGCACTAGACACAAAAGCCGATATTTCAGCCGGCCACACTAAGAGGGTTATTAACTCAGGCTAGTTTTGAGCCCAGGGCCTGGTGAAGCATATTTGTAACTCACACGTCTCTTTACCTTAGGAACCACATGATGCACAGGCAACTCACACTGCCATGCTGTAGCATACATGTTACGTGATGGGTGGCCCCTGGGCAAAACCCTGCAATTGGTTTGTTAAAATCTTGCTTGTTGATGTTCTTGTTGTTGCAATTAATATCGACAGTTTAATAGCATGTAACACAGAAAACAATATAAAAAACCTAATTTTTCATTAAATTAGAATCGTTTTCGAAGTTTTTATGCCATTTTTGTAATAACACCCTGACTCCAAGGAAAAAAAATTTTTTTTCTAGTGTGACAGTATGTTAATTTGCCTTGAAAATGAGTATCTCTTACAATGAGGCTTAGTTTTTGTTGTAAACCTAAAATGGAAATTGTTGCTACTTTTTTTAAAGTGTGCAATTTTTAAGAGACATTGTATGGTTTTGTTGCTATTGTTAGTGGGGTTTGGGCAGTTTTCTAAATATTGAAACCTGTTTCAGATTTGCTTAAATTGTGTCTCTTCATTATGATTAAATTGTTAAACTCATTTCTTCTTTGAAAAGAGTTATTTATTAGAAGACAAAGAAAAATATGGGAATTTTTTAAATAGTGTATGAGATTTCTCTGTTGTTACCCAAGGAAGAGAGGGTTTTTTTGTGTGTGTATTTTTAAAGTTAATAGTCATAAATCTGAAATTTTTATTCAGTGACCTGTTTTACAATGGTGATAGACTGCTTTCTGAAACTAAAAAGTTGCCTTACTGACAATATCAAGCAAACATAAAAACAACTTCCTGTTTGTCTTTGCTCCTGTATTTTTTGTCTATAATAATTATTTCATAAAGCCAAGTAAATTACAAACTAAATGAAAATAGTGCTCAAGTAAAGGGGCTGAATAGAGAAATACATGTTCTGTTCCCTCTTCAAGTTTTATTTAAAAAATTTTTATGCCTAGAGAAAATTGGGGAAAATGCTACAGCAGACACCCAGTTGCACTGTTTTCTAAGTTTGCCATATATACTTTATATGTATATTATGTTAATTGTTTATGAACCATTTCAAAGTAAGTTGCAGACAGCTTGCTCTAAATACACTCAGTATTATCACCAACAGACAGACCTTATTTAAATTTCCATAGCTGTCAAGAAAGTGTCCTTTTTAGTTGTGTATGTGTTTTAAATTCACAGCCCATTCAAATTTATGCATTGCATTCGGTTGTATCTCTTTAATCTTTTAATTCAGGAAAGTCACCCTCCCTAGAAAAAAGATTTGATCATGAAAGCTTTGTGTATTTCATTGATCTTGTTCTTTATAGCCTTTGTCAGGTTACTTTCAATAAAATTATGTTGTAAGTTGAACACATCCTTAAAACTTTAAACGTCTAACTAAAATGTATATGGAAGGCTAGTCTTTGTACATAGTTTATAGGTTGCTAATCAGGAAAAATCATGGCCTTTAAATGGATTGTTTTTTTTTTCCAAAAATACTCTTTATAATCCTCCATTGAGGACTTGCCTTTTATTTAAAACCTATAATTATCCAAATGTTTCAGAGAACAAAAAAATCATGGGTTTTCCCCTCTCCCTCACTCTCTTCATCATCACTGCCAGAGAACCATCTAAAGGACTACTTATTGAAACATATGCCAAACTGGTTTGGAACATGTAACAACAGTTCAGCACTGCTGGAATTGATCACTATGCCTAAATCTTTTGCCCTTCAAAGGTTAAAGCTATGTAGATTTTGGCTTTGGTTGATTTATGATTACTATAAGGCAGAAAGAAAATAATGTGGTTTTTTTTTTTTTAATTGCAGAGTGGTTTTCTGACACTACTAATGAATATTTAAAATAAAACAGGAGCAATTCTGACCCTCTACTTTTATCTTTATAACCTTTACTTAACAGTGGATATATAATTTTGTATTAAAATTTAGGGGGTTTTTTTTAGGTCAACAAGGGCAGACACAAGATTATTCAAAGGCTTGGGAGGAATATTACAAGAAGCAAGGTATTATTTTTATTAGAAATGAGATTCTTTTGGGCTTTTAATTGTGGTTACAGCAACAAAATTCTTTTGTTTTTTCAAAGGTCAAGCAGTTCCTGCTCCTACTGGGGCTCCACCAGGTGGTCAGCCAGATTATAGTGCAGCCTGGGCTGAGTACTATAGACAACAAGCAGCCTACTATGCCCAGACAAGTCCCCAGGGAATGCCACAGCATCCTCCAGCACCTCAGGTATAATAAGCTCGTTAATTTGTTGGTTTCTAATCTAATCATATTTTCTGCATGTTTGCTGTTTGTCTGTTTGGGAGTATGTTTGCCTTTTAAATTTTTACCTGGCAAAGTATAACTATTAAATGAAGTATTGTGGTATATTGTTTGGGTTTTTTGTTTTTTTTCTGGCAACTGAGTGCTGAATACTTCTACAATGCCTTTGATTTTAAAAATAAATTTTCTTCCCCCAGGGATTTGCAAATCATGCAAGAAGCCACCACCATATATATTAACCAGTTTTTCTTTCTTAAAGGATTCACTCCTGAATTAGCTCCATTTCAAGGATTTTCTTTAACTTTTTGTGTATTTCTTATGTATCTCTTCTGCACAGGGCCAATAATAAGAAGTGGACAATACAGTATTTGCTTCATTGTGTGGGGGAAAAAAACCTTTGTTAAATATATGGATGCAGACGACTTGATGAAGATCTTAATTTTGTTTTTGGTTTAAAATAGTGTTTTTTGGTTTTTTTTTTTTTGAAAATGTACAAAATATCTATCACTACTGATAGGAGGTTAATATTTCTGTGTAGAAATGAAAATTGGTTTGTTTTTAGTATTTAGTGTAGATGTACACATTCCAGCAAATGTATTTGCAACTATTATGTGGTCGATGCTTTGTGATATAAATGTACTTTTTCAATGTATACTTTCACTTTTAAAATGCCTGTTTTGTGCTTTACAATAAATGATATGAAACCTCCTGTGTCGGTAAGTTGGATATGTGGCTATTTAAAGGATTCATAATTTCTTAGCAATGATAAATTAAGATACATATACACAAATATATAAGCTTTCCCCGTGAACTATTGAGTTTAATAAACACTGGCATGTTTTTTCCCCCTTGCAGTATAGTGATAGATTGGAGAATCTTTTCCATTTATTGTATTTGGCTGTTTCAGCACAAGTAATCCTGATATCTTCATTTTTTTTCCTTCTGTTTGATTAAAAACTGCATGTGTGTACAGTGATCTTTTGGCATACTTCCATTGCATTAACAGTGAAATTTCCTTTTATACATGACCACTGTTTCAGACCTGTACTGCTGCTATAACAGTTAACCTTTCTGTTCTTAATTTCATAATTACTTGATTTCCAAGACTGTTTCAGCATAACTAATTTTAAACAGTTTTCAGATAGTGAATATGAGCAGCCTAATAAGAACAGTGTTTTTCCATGTAAAGCAACTCTTTCAATGTATATAATATTAGTGTGTTTCTTTCTAAATTTAGGGTAGAAAAGTGAATAGTGTGCAAAAAGTATAGCTACATTGCATCTGCCATTGAAACATAAATGGGGTATGGAAACGTTCAAGCTTTTTTTTTCTTTTTGCAGTATAGATAAGCTTTGTTTTGTAAATGCACAAGTCCAGTCATTGAATCAACTTAATTTTTTTATGTATTTGAAATCATTTTATTACTCTTTAACACTCATGCTGAAGTTCTGATATTTTGTTGAAATCCATTGTTTTACTCTTTGCATATTTGTTGGCTCTTTGCATATTAATATATTAGACTACATGCAAATACAGTCTGTCTTGCCATTGTCTGTTGAAGTGCAGGTTTGATCCAGCCAGTATAGAACTAGCTCTGTAGGGGTGAGGAGGACTGTGCTGTGTATCATCCTTGATTGTGTTCCTTCAAGGAGCATTGCACTGTAAGTACATCAGAATGACAAATTGATGAACTGCAACAGTATCTTTTTGTCAATGTTCCACATAATGCAAATGCCATAGTTTGTTTGAATATTATGTTGGAATACAGTGCTGATATCTTGGAAAACCATAACTGCTTTTTAATTTAACATAGAATAATACATAGTTTTGTATTTTTTTTTAAGTGAGCTTAATGGGTAAGTATTTTTGATGTGCTTTAGCTATAGCTAAAGAAAACTGATCATTAACAAAGTTGAATAATATTACTCACTGGTGCTCCTAAAATATTGTTTTTCAGTGTAAAATATGCATCTTATATATTAATATGAAAGACTTGAAATGTATCAAACAGAAGTGGATTTCAGTTTGCAAATAATGAGCAATGTAGCAGTTTAACACCATTTCATAGATATATATTCTGTCATTGGTGGAGAGCACCATTCGTTGTTTTGAATATATTTTAAAGGAAGATGTACAAGGACATAAATGTTGAGATTGTCTACAGGATGGAAAATACCAGTACAGTTCATTGTAGATAATTTTGAAATGTTTTTGCTTGTTTTATATAACCTAGAGTGACTTCCCTTACCCTTATTTAGATCTGGATATGTAGTTCTAGTTTGAAGGTTAATAGTTAAGGAGTTAGTTATGTTATCTTTAAGAGTAGGGTATTGACATGAACAATTTCAGTATTTTGCATGATACTGTTTTATAGATGATCTTTTTGGAAGTGGTGCATTTATTAATTAAACTGGAGAAATAGTTCAGTTGAATTTCAATATCATAACTCACAAATTGGAGGCTGTTGATTTTGATTCATTTAAGGTTTAAAATCTTTATTAATTGCAAACAGTGCAATTATTTATACTTCACAGTGCCTTCCCAGACCTTCCACCTTAGGTTCTGCTGCAAAAAGCAACAGGTAAGCACAACCTAAGGACATATATAAATAAATATTTCAGTACATTAATGTTGTCCCTGTGAGGTTTTTGTGGTTGTGTATTCAAAAGCAATCTGCTACTGCTTCCCCAAAGTGTATTTTGTTATTTATGCTACCATTTTAGTGGAAAGTCTGTAAGTTGTTCAAGCAACTGTTTACATTTCTGGGTTATGTTTTTTACTTTAGTTGTTTTTTTTTTTTTTTTCCTAAACAAGAAAATGATGAGTAGATTGCTGCTGTAAGTGAACTACATCCAACCAAATATTTTTGTATTTTTCCCCAAATACCAGAAGTGTTATAATTAAGAAAGGACAATTACCCAGTTTTCAAAATTTAGAAAATCACTTGTTCAGAAACTTCAACAGCCTTCACAATCTGTTTATATGATTGACAGAACATTTCTTTGCCCTCCAAAGCTATGACTTCTTTATTTTTTTTCTTATTCTTGAGCTATAGTAATTCAGTAGGAACATTATGGGTCAGAGTTGTATTATGATTTTTTCTTAGATAATTCAGTTTTCATTACTTTTATATATGCTGAAAAAGGAAAAAATTATAAGGAATACTGGCAGTATGTTTTCATAAAAGGCATGTGCATCAGTGAAATGTTAACTGTATAGCAAATAACCTTTCATAATCTGTAGCAACCAATATTTTTCTGATTTAATATTTTAATAACTGACGCTGCATTTATTTTATTTTTTGCCAGTTTAAAATGTTTGTGTGTTTTTATAGATGATTTTAACTGGTACATATTTTGAGTTAAGATGAATGTATTAAAGCAGCATCATATCAGTTTTGTTTATTCGATTTCTAAAATGTGCTGATCCTTGTAAAACTCCTGCTTATCTCTGCAACAAAGAAAAATATTCAAAAATACTGCCTTCATTTTCACACACAGTGCTGAAGATGCTGCAAGCACCAAATCATAGCTCATAAAATCAGGTCCTGAGATAGTTACCCATAAAGAGGAATCCTTTGAGTGTATGCCATTGGTGAGCCGATGAGCATGGACCATAGAAGGGCTCAATGTAGAAGGTAAAATTGGCAAATCATAATTGAGAAATATGAAATGTATTCCCATACATAATATGGTATAGGGTGTAATGTACCTGCTTTTGATCACTTTTCCTTTTAAAGTGCTTTTCACTTTGATCTTAAATGTTCCGTGAACTGTTAAATTTCTTAAGTTATATAGTTACTGCACCACATTTATATATATGTATGTTTTAATAGTCAATGATAGGTATGTAAGATTGATAATATAAAGGGGCTCTTTGAACATTAAGAGCCCATCAGGTTTTGGTTAGTTGTAGTTTGCATTTTATAAAAGAACATATAGATGAATGCTAATAGATATTGGGGCATTGTTTCTATCTCATGAGAATTTTTTATTCATTACCATAAGCCTTCACTGATACTATAAGTGTTATTTTAAATGGCACTAAAGAACCTTGAAATAAATGGAAAACAGAAAAGGTGAGCCAGTTGATTTGAATGCAGTGGATATTAGTTTAGAACAATGTTTAGTTTAGATTGAAATTGAACTGATTGATTTTCATTTAGCACTTAAAAATTTGACAATATGTTTTTATTTTTCTTTAAGACATCTTAGTGTGGTGATGCTTAGAGTTCTATGGTTTGATGTTTCTTTTAGAAATGAGAAATATAGTTTTTTTTAATTAATGAAAATGGTTTTAATACTAAAACTAGTAATTTGATACTAGTTGTTTATAAACGTTGTAAAATATATCCTTAACTTGGTAGCTAATTCATAGGGTGGGTTTGGGTAGGAGAAGCAGAGTACTTTCAGAGGGAAATAGGACTAATTCAGAAGTGGTACCATTTCATTTGTTTGAATACTCTGCCAGTAGAACCAGTTCTACCTAGAAAGTTACCTGTTGTGTGGAATAATGATAATAGAGTTTATTAATTAATGAGGATGTCTTATTTTTATTTTCTGCAAGTTCTGCCTCATTTTAAAATGCATTTTAACAATACCTAGTTAAAGATAATTTTGACTCTGAAAATAACCTTATTTTTTATTTAGTTAGTGACTTGATTTTTCTTGCCACAATATAAACTTTTAAGGGATTTTTAAATTGGTGCTTTTAAGAAGCAAATGAATCCCAGGGTTTTATTTCCTTCAGTGATACCCCTATAGAAACTCTTAAATGTATTTGTGCATATATATATTTTTTCTTATGCATGCTCGATGCATTTTCGTCCTGAGAAAAATGTTCTCTACAGAAACTACCCGTGTGTTAAAAGAAGATTGGCTTAAAATGGCTACTGTGATGGGAACAGTGTCTTAGGGAGATGCAGCTTGGACTTGAGGTAAATTGAATACTTTACAAACTGTGGTTTAGAGTTTGCTTTAATAACATTGTATGTAAAAGGGCACATGATTGCTGTAATTTTGTATTCATTATGGTTTCCTCAATAAATAAATGTACATTGGTGAATATTATCAGAGTGCTTTGTTTCTTTTATACATGTAATACTCAATAAAAATAATTTTCTACTTTTTACTTGACTTTTTCATTAAAGGTTTGCTGTGAGAAAATACTGGGATGATAAAGAGGTAAACATCTGCACAAGTCTTTAAAATACAAAAAGACTTTTTTAAATACAGAAATGACTTTATTTTGGGTTTACATTGTAAAATAAAATTGTCTTCCAGAAAATTAAAATATAAAACAACTTGATAATAGAATATGGTAGCTAATTATTTACAAACTCATTTTAAAGACTATAAATTGAAGGTTGTGCCATTATTTTCCTAAGTCTAATATGCTTAGATCTTAAAACCTTCAATTATGTTAAGTATTTTCTCCTGTATGATCTATTAATACAAAGTTTTCTCATTAAAATATAATTTGTTCAGGCAAGATCACAACATAAATTTGCTTTATAAATTTGATTATATATTACACACATTTGAAAAAATACATGTTCAATATTTTCAGCACTCAGAACACTGTATAGGCAGTGGGTTCTATCAAATTTTCTCCGGCAATTGTTTCTTTAAAGTCCTACTTAAATTTTGTTTTTCTCCATGGCACTCTCCCCTCCCCCCCCTGCACCGCCCCAAATATATCTGCTCAGAAAGACTTTGGAACTACAACCACCCAAATAATGTGCTACTAAGGAAAAAGCCCACTCATTGACAGGTTCCAAATTCATTGTCTCAGCTATTTCAGACTAATTTTAGGTGTAAAGGCTCATAAATGACATTCTTTCATGCAAAATAACGTACTGGGTTTTTAAAAACATAGTTGCTGTAAATTCTCATGGGAAATACACAGCCTTTAATAAGTTTTGATAAAATAGTTGAGCAAATTTTCCACTGACCTCTCCCCCATTAAATACATTGTTTTGACTGCTACTGTATATACGATGGCAATAAATTTGGTGCTCATTTAGAAAAGAACATATTCTTTAGATGAGCTTGTGTTTTGAAGACTTATGAAAAGGAATAAGAAGTCAACATAGTGGCACTTCTGGTTTCCTTTTTGGCCCCGCCACAGAGAAGATGGATGTAGTAAGAAAGTTGGAGAAAAAGAAAGTTCCAGGGGGAGAAGAGGGAAACTAGTAGTCATCAGCTAGAAAAGAGAAAAAGAAAGGTGATTTTTTTTTTTTAAGGGAAAAAAAACTTAATAGTATGTAAGTTAAAAGAGTGATCAGTTCTTACTTTCAATGGTAAGAATACAGGTACTAGCTGCAGAGCCTTTATTGTTGACTGCTTTACACATATACTCTCCTCCATCTTCTGGGAAAGTTTCTGGTAAGTAAAGGCAGTAAGTTTCTCCCCTTTCAATATATTGGTAGTCTTCTCCATCCTGCAGTATTTCTCCTTCAAACCACCATGTCACTTCTGGTTTGGGTTCTCCTGTTACTTTAACAGTAAACCTAACTGGCTCACTGTCTACAACAGATGTGTTTTTAAGAGGCTTCTTGAACCATGGAGCTCCTAATCTGGTTGGTTCTTCATCTTCAGTAGTGGAGCCATTCATGATGCTACCCTCTTCTTCCTCATCCTCTTCTCTTTTCTGTATTAAAATATATGCATTCAGGTTAGTATTTAAAATACAGTATTTTGGGGGCAGTGGTTTAGTAACAGAATTTTGAAGGTAAAAGTGTTAGAACATGTAAGTATGCTTACTAAAAGTGTACTTAACAACATTCCAGTGACTTTGAAAGCTATTAAAACTTTTTTTTTTTTTTTTTTACCCTTCACATAAAACTGGTTTTTAAGAGAACATCTTTGGAAAATAAAGAATATGTAAGCCTGATACCTTTTGTAGTGCTGCATCAATTTCTCTTTGTTCAAATTGCATGCGTAGTAACTTTTGTTCTTCAATTCTTCTTTGTTCTTCTTCTTCTCTTGCCTTAGCCATTTGTTCAAATCTAGCTTTCATATTCACTTTATGAGTAAACGGGGCCTCACTTTTTTTTGCAGGCTTGATATCAACATCTTCTTCCTTCAAGAAAGTGGGCCAAGAATAATAATGGCTTGTTTTCTAAAAACCAAGAACTAAAGTATCAGTAGTTCTGAAAGTAGTATTTGTAAGCACAAAATAAACATGTTTTGATATGCATATTTGTGCTACACTGCAGACATGCATATCTTCACTATTCCCCAATTCAGGAAAAGTGACTGGTATATTTAAGAAGCATTCGTCTAATTACACTCTTTTTCTCCCAATGTAAAGGTAAACTTACTATCACTGGGATCCCAGCCTATTTACCTAACCAATTCAGTACTTGGTTTTGATACTGAATAATAGAAAAAGGTCAGAATACTATATGTTCTTATAATTGTTAAAATACTTTCTTACAAGAGACTCATTACTCTTCACCCTACTACTTAATATGAGAAGTGTTTCTTTTCTATTATTTCTCACTTCATGATTTTCCTTCCTTATCCTTGAGACGAATTCCATCCAAATTTACTGATGGTCAAATGCAGGGGTGGGTGTTTATAGGTAGAAAAACGTGGAGATAATTGAAAAAGGCAATGGTTGGAACATGAAGTCATTAAAGTGAAATATGTGAGTCATTCAGGGATGAGAGTTGGAAGCCATGGAAATAATAAAGGGAGTGATTTAAGAGCAGAGTGTCAATTATCAAATAGAAAAATGCCAATTTGGTAATGATGTCACTGATGACCTTTAAGAGTAATTTTAGTAGAGGTTAACACCATGGTTTCTAAAAGTACTTTCGCTGTAGTTGACTCTTGGTTTCTAATCTACTTTGGCTTTTGTGGCTCTCTGTAAATCTCACCATTTATATATAATACTATGGGGAAGTTGTTTCAGGGTATCCAACTAAAGGGAAATTTTGAAACAAGCTGCAGATTAATTGCCTGTGTAAGAAAAATCTTGGTTCAGGGATGTTTTCACATCCGCTTGAGGGAGTTGCACCTTAATTCCAACTGAAAGGAGCAGAAAGGGGTAAAAGAAAGTTGGGCAGTTTTTCTGGTTCTGAATCAGATTTTTATTTGATGTCTGAAAGATAGACTAAGAAAAATACATGTTAAACAGCAGTTTGATTACTTTTAGCTCAAGTTTTTCTGAGACTTAAAAAACAAGACCTCTTCACACTATACATTTAATTCTATTGTTTATCACATGAACCTTCAAGATAGAATATTTCAACAACTATTATAACAGTCCCTCCCCATTAATAACTTGCCTTCTAGCTATTAGCATAAGTTTATATATGTTTATAACTTCATTTAGCTGCCTCAAACCTGCATTTATAAAATACAAAATTTGGTGCTGGTCACAGTAGCTCACACCTGTAGTCCCGGCTACTTGGGAGAGTGAGGTGGGAGGATATGTTGACCATTGACATTTTCTCAAGTCAGAAACTAGATATATGATCAGATTTGAGGAAGGAGGATTGCTTGTAGGGGTTCAGATTGTGAGGTCCTACAATATAAGTTGATTGCACTGTACCAAAACTATGTGAACATAAGTTTTTAAAGCTATTTCAATGACCTTTAATCCAGGAAGGTATGATAGGAGGGACTTAACGTCCTCCACAGGAATCCATTCAGGACATCCTGAATATAAGAGTTCAGCCATGTCCTAACCTCACATCCATTTACGGGAAAGAGCCAGTAAAAGCAATAAAACGAGGTCACTTAACTACTTCCATTATTCTTAAACCTCGTTTTGTAGGGATAGGTATGACTGCTCTGAGGTTCCACTTTAACCAAAAAGGGAAGCAAGTGCATGCTGACTGAACTGAACTTTCTGTGACACATTTACATCCCTAATCTCAATTGATGTGGCCATCCGTCCACTAAATATTTGTGTTCTCTAGGGTTTTATCATTCACCTTCAAACTATTAACTTTCTGAGTGACTTTTACTTCTATACTTTTAGCTACTATCCATAAAAGTTACAATGATAGCTCTTCTCATCTGAGCTCAAGCCCTGTTTTAGGTCTTTATCCAAATATAGCTCAAACTTTACATGTCCAAAATAATTTATTCACCCCGCCTTTCCAGATATGATTTTTTCTGTAGCTTCACCTGGTTTCCCTGGTAATCCTGAAGTAATGTTAGGTACCTCACCAACCAACTGCCCCAAAAGCAGCCTGTTACCCAGTTTTGTTAAAGTTGGGTGTATTTTTCTCCCTTGGCTCCAACTTCATGCCTTTGTGCTTATCTTCCAGCTCATTATCCATGATCCCAGAATTATTTCATAAACATAAGTTTTTTATTACTCTGCCCTAAAAATATGGTTATTAACATTGTTCCCCAGATCGTAGTTCCTGCAAGGTTAAAATGGCCATTCATCAACTATCCACAACCTACTTTTACAACTTTATATCCTATCACCTGTGAACCTTGCCTTACGCCCTTTGAACCTGTTTTCTTATAGACCTCATCTGTAAAATTAGTATGAATTATCTCTGGAGTTTAACTCAAATACACTGATCTCCCCAATTCACTAAAACATATCCCAATTAATATTTTTGATCCATTTTGCTACAGTGAACCATTTGATGTTCACTATGGGTTTTAACACTAATAAGGGTTGTTTTGAAACTGTTGGAGTGTGGAAGTCTGTCAAAGTCTCTTGAGATCTTGATGTGCTGTTAGTTCCCAGATTACTATATGCACCAGTGGTTAACTGTAAGTATTAAAAGTTACTTCAAAGCCAAATGTTATTTCTATTAAATTCATTATCATTGCTGTACCATAGTATGTTGATTATAAAAGTAATATACCTCATGAAAGTTTTCTGCTTCTCGCTCTTTAATTTCAAGGTCAATTGCTCTCCTTCTTGCTCGTTCTTCCTCTATCTTTTTCTGTATTTCTTTTTCAGACAACTGTCCAATTTTTTCAAACTTGCTTTTTAGATTTTTAGCCTGAATAGAGCCGCTCCTTTTTAATTTGATTAATTCTTCATATTCTTTGCTCAATCCAAAGGTTTCACTTTCTTCCTCTTGCTTCAAAAAAATTATATTTTATATGTTGAATATCAGCAAGTTAGTTTGTATAATGACCATCCAAAAAGTGTGCATTTTTTCCCATTTGAATCCAGAAATAAAGCTTAAGTAATGTCTTCCCTAAATACAAGTAAATACAATTTACTAAGTAAAAGTATTGCTACAGGCCAGGCACGGTGCCTCACACCTGTAATCCTAGCACTCTGGGAGACCAAGGTGGCAGGATCTGTCAAGCTCAGGAGTTCAAGACCAGCCCAGCCTGAGCAAGAGGGAGACCCTCCCCAGTCTCTACTTAAAAAATAGAAAAATTAGCCGGGCACAGTGGCACACACCTTTAGTCCCAGCTACTTGGGAGGCTGAGGCAGGAAGATAGCTGGAGCCCAGGAGTTTGAGGTTGCAGTGAGCCATGACGCCACTGCACTCCACATGGAACGGAAGGGAGACTGTCTCAATAAAATATATATATACACACACACACATACACAGATTTACTTAGAGCTTTAGAAAACATTCCATTTAAAATATTTTCATTAGGGAATATGGCTAAAGTCCTAACATACCATAATAACCTGCTACAACTAAAATATGCATGGCAAGATGAGTTTTTACTATGTTGTAGAAAGATCTTTGTTGGGGAAAGGCAAAGAACACTGGACTAGGAGTCAGATATGAGTTTAGTTCTGGCTCTGATACTGTGTGGTCTTTTGTGTAAACTGCTGGGTATGATTTTCTTCATCTCTAAATAGAGCCAGAGCATCTCTAAAATTTCTCCTGTTTTTGATTTTATGGTAGTCTTATAAAGCTACATTAATATTCAGGGTAACAAGCATTTCTGAAGATACAGTCTGGTAAAATCCCTACATTTCTCTACATAGTACTTTTATCCTCAATTATATATTCTGTACGGAAACATAGAAAAGAAGTCAACCAAGACTGGGCTGCAGTTCTTTATTCCATTTTAATATTGTTCTTTTATTCAGGTTCCCTTTCCCTGACTTTTCACAATTTATTATTAATACTATTCCTTTGTAAGTGACTTTGCTACACTAAATCCTAACCTCACTATGTGAAATGGTAAAATATTGCAGTTATTCCTATTATACTTTTCCTAGAGAAGACCTAGAGTTCTAGGCAGGGTTTAAAAAGGGGGGAATAGGGGTTGTCACAGTCTGTGATGTGACATGAGGCTTAATTTCTTGGCTTATTAACCAAGGGGTAAAAGAGAAAACGTATTCCTTTATACTACTTACACTTTTCAGACTATGTGGCTGAAAATACTCAATAAAATGCCAGAAACTAGCACATTTATGATACACATATCACAATGTTTTCTAAATCATTCTGTTCAAAATTAACCATTGAACTAATAAGCTACAGTGTAGTAATATTGGAATTGCCTTGCTACTTGTCTTGAAAACACCATACATTAGGTTGAGTCATTTAATAGCACCAGAATGTCTTAACAGTTGTATACTGCCCTATATTACCTAGATTATATCTCAATAATACACTAAAATATACACTTTAGAAGTGAGTTTTCGTAGACAATTCATTTTTAGCTTCCTATATAAAATGCCTCTAAATTTTTTGAGGGGCAAGAAGAGGTTAGACCTTGGAATGTTCTCCTACAGCATTTTCATGGTATTTTATTCATGTATTTATATGGCATTTATATTCTCTGGGCCAGCTAGATAATTTGCCAGCCACAGCCAGGGCAGAGAAGTAAAACTCCCCTTCCCACAGGCCCACTGCCCCAACCATGACAAACGGGCAACTTCCAAGAGATTGCAGCCTATGCATAGGGATCCCATCCACAGAGTTCTTAGAAGTTTGTAAGAGGACCCCACCAAGTCACCTACCAGTCTGAGGCTGGGACAGTTGCTGCTTACTTTGCCCCAAGTCATCGGGCTGAGTGCTGGACCCTAACCCTTTCAGTGCACATGGCCTTGTCCCCTGCAAGGCAGGAGTAAAGACAGGTCCTTTATTTTTTTTTTTTTTTTTGAGACAGAGTCTTGCTCTGTCACCCCAGTGAGAGTGCAGTGGTATCATCATAGCTCACCACAACCTCAAACTCCTGGGCTAAGGATTTTTCCTGCCGCAACTTCCTAAGTAGATGGGACTACAGGTATGGGTTACCATGCCCAGCTAATTTTTTTTTCTATTTTTAGTAAAAACAGTCTCCCTGTTGCTCAGGCTGGCCTTGAACTCCTGACTTCAAGCAGTCCTGCCCCTCAGCCTCCCAGAGTGCTAGGATTACAGGGATAGGCCACCACGCTTCTTTCCCCCTCTCTTCCGCTGTCCATGCCCGGGCATCGTGGCACATGCCAATAGTCAGTCCCTTCTACTCTGGGGGCTGAGGCAGGATTGCTTGAGCCCAGAAGTTTGAGGTTGCAGTGAGCTGTGATGCACCACTACACTCTACCCAGGGTGACAGAGTGAGACCCTATCTCAAAGGAAAAGAAAAAGACTTGCCAAACTGATGAGCCTATTAGCATCTGTGATACTCCTGTAGTTTGATCTTATTTTGATTAAATTTATCAGTTTCTTTGTTTCAAGGAAAATCAGTATAAATGGGTATATTAAGTACTCTAGAACAACAGTTCTCAATCATGGTGTACTCACATAATTCTGAGGTAAATTGGAATAAATATATACTTAAGGAACTACAGTAATATCACAGTCACTTGCAAACCTATATATTTTTTTAAACTAGCAAGGGAGGAATAGAGAGTTATATAGTACACTAGAAAGTACACATAACTGCAGAAGCCTGTACCAAGTAAGCACCTCAGGAGTATGCTGAGTATCATTTACGTGAATAATAATTATAAGGTTATTATAAGATAATATACTTAGCTTAATAAATACAAATATAAATAGATAGGTTTTTTTGTTGTTGTTTTTTTAGAGACAGGGTCTTGCTCTGTCATCCAGGCTGGAGTGGTGCATGGCTCACTGCAGCCTTGAGCTCCTGGGTTCAGGTGATCTCATGCTTCAGCCTCCTGAGTAGCTGGGACTATATAGGTGTGGCCCACTGTGCCCAGGTGATAGCT
This sequence comes from Microcebus murinus, assembly GCF_040939455.1. Lineage (NCBI taxonomy): Eukaryota > Metazoa > Chordata > Mammalia > Primates > Cheirogaleidae > Microcebus > Microcebus murinus. Next base: position 61,738,399 of record NC_134105.1, on the reverse strand, counting down.
ATTACTTAAAATCTTACCTCTCCCATTTCTTGTCTCAGTTGTTCAAACTCCTGTTTCTCCATTTCTAGTTTATGCTTCCGTTCCTCCTCTGTTCGTCGTTTTTCTTCTTCCATTTTTTGTTTTAATAATTCTTCAAAATTAATTTCCAGTTTTCCCGGTGTAAGAGATTCTTGAGAAATTGTTTTATACATCTCTGGGGAGTCATCATCTACTACCTATTTAAAGTAATTTTTTAAATCACTCTTTCTGAAATTATACATACTAGAAAGGGAATATTTCTTGAAGAAACTGGGATATCTTGAATAAAAATGTTTCACATTGAACTATAAACCAGGAGACATAAATTAATAATAAACAAGGGAGGAATTACTAGAAAATGTAAGACTGAAGTATTTTGTGGTTTTGGAGGAAATGGTAACTATTCTCCATTCCAGTGAACACAAAGAAATACTTTGACTTTATACTGTAATTTGAATTAGACATTAACATTTTCTAATATTGAGAACATTTTTAATCAAATTAAAGTGAATCTCCATTCTGATAATTAAAATAGAACATTTCAGTTAAATCCTGGTCTTGTCTGAATGAATGAGATAACCCATACGATCTCTTCATAATCAAGTAAAAATCACTCTTAGTACTATGATTTTATGTATTTGCTGTCAGGCTAACTATCAAGAAATAATAATAGTTAACACTTAGAGCTGCCAAGTATAGTTATATGTACTTTACATGTATTAATTTATTTAATCCTCTAACCCTATGAAGTAGATATTAATATCCTCATTTTACAGATGAAACTGAGGCACTGCCAAGTAACTTGTCAACACAAATACTATGTGGCAAATTATCTGCCATTTAGCTGTAACCTTGGGCAAGTTACCTAGCCTGAGTCTGGGTTTCCTTATCTGTGACAACTTTCATAGGGTTGTCATAAGGATTAAAGAAAGTTTAGAAACACTTGGCAGTGTCTCTAACACCATGGTAAGCTGTCAAAAGGTAGTCCTATCCTTACATTATCATCCCTTATATATAAGCAATCCCTAAACTGCAAATAGAAACTTTCTGATTTTTTTTTTTTTTTTTTTTTAGACAGAGTCTCACTTTGTTGCCCAGGCTAGAGTGAGTGCCCTGGCGTTAGCCTAGCTCACAGCAACCTCAAACTCCTGGGCTCAAGCGATTCTCCTGCCTCAGCCTCCCGAGTAGCTGGGACTACAGGCATGTGCCACCATACCCGGCTAATTTTTTATATATATATATATATATATATATATATATATATCAGTTGGCCAATTAATTTGTTTCTATTTATAGTGGAGACGGGGTCTTGCTCTTGCTCAGGCTGGTTTCGAACTCCTGACCTTGAGCAATCCTCCTGCCCCGGCCTCCCAGAGTGCTAGGATTACAGGCGTGAGCCACCGCGCCTGGCCAAACTTTCTGATTTTTAAGTTGTTGACAGCAAATACATTTGACCATGAAAAACAATTTTCTAATTCTGTTTTTCTGTCCACTGAAAGTATATACATAAACCTCAGGTCTGAACTGTGACTCTGTGATTGAAAAGGACCTAGGGGAATGAGAGAAGCAAGGGGTAATTATTCATTGGCTCCAACTTTTTTTTTTTTTTTTTTTTAAAGCCAGTCAAATTTAGCAGTGGGGGGTTGAATACCAACTTTAGTGGCTCCAACTTTTATCAAGACTTTAAACCCACACTTTACTACAGAACTAGTTTAACTCAGAAACAACATTTAAACCGTTTTGCAATCCAAAGATTGCCAAAAATTTTAAATTTTATTATATGAGTTAACTGAGCTATAGTGTGAAATTACAATACTTGGTCCTGGATAAGAAAACAGTATAAATGAAGAAGTTTTTCTCTCTTGTCTGGATAGAGAAATTTCTCTAGGAAACTTGGTTTTGGCTTAACACAGTTTTTTTCCCCTGCACTTTTTCCATTAGTGAATCACAGTAAAGAGCAATTTTGGCCTAAAATCTGCCCCCGGGACTAGGTCTCCTGATCTTCACAGCTACTTCTCTTCTACCACTTCTGAACCTACTTATTTTCTAAAAAATAAGTCCATTCACAATGTCTGTAGGGTTTCTATGTAGAAACCATTGGTGAATCAGGGATTTCCTAATACATGCAAGATAGTTTCACTATCACATACTCCATAAATATTGGAGGTCTCTTATACTAGGTATCCTACCACATGCTTGGTGAAAATGGTCTTGGCCTCACCAAGTGAGAAAGACAGCCATGAGAGTTAACAATATAGCATTAGTGCTATACTAGGGGAGTACTAAATGCTGTAAGAATTCATAGGATGTATTTATTATCAGGAAAGGCTTTCAGAGTAAACAGAAGGTTATGAATAGAAGATAGCAGAGCATAGGTAAAGGAGAAAGGGACACATTTCAGACAGTATTTATGAAGGCGGAGAGATTCTCACTTCAAAGAAATAGAAACAAATTTAATATATCTGGAACAAAGCAGATTAAGGGGAATGATCAAGAAATGAAACTGAAGTAATATACTATGGCAAGATTATTGAAGAAATTTGTTTTAAAAGTTTTTGGATTGGCCGGGCGCGGTGGCTCACGCCTATAATCCTAGCACTCTGGGAGGCAGAGCGGGCAGATTGCTCAAGGTCAGGAGTTCGAAACCAGCCTGAGCAAGAGGGAGATCCCGTCTCTACTATAAATAGAAACAAATTAATTGGCCAACTAATATATATAGAAAAAATTAGCCAGGTATGGTGGTTCATGCCTGTAATCCTAGCACATTGGGAGGTTGAGGTGGGAGGATCACTTGAGGCCGGGAGTTTGAGACCAGCTTGGGCAACATAGTGAGACCCCTGTCTCTACAAAAAAAAAAAAAAAAGGCAGGTACAATGGCAGATGCCGGTAGTCTCAGCTACTCAGGAGGCTGAGATAGGAGGATGGCTTGAGCCCAGGACTTTGAGGTTGCACTGAATTATGATGATGCCACTGCACTTCGGCCCAGGCGACGGAGTGAGACTCTATGTCAAAAAAAAAAAAAAGTTTCGAGAAGGGGATGCAGTATTCATATGTCAAATTGCTTAAAAATAGTTGGCAAGGAAGGGATGGGTATATACACACATAATGGGTGCAGTGCGCATCGTATGGGAGATGGACACACTGGAAGCTCTGATTCGGGTGGGGCAAGGTCAATATACATAACCTAAACATTTGTACCCCTGTAATATGCTGAAATTTAAAAAATTAAAAAAAATTAAACTAATATGGGAAGTACAGTTATAACTTTGTGATGATTAAGTTAGATATCAATATTTAGGAGTGATAGGTGAGCATTTTAGAGAGTTAAGTAATTGTGATTAAATGACTGGTCATTTAATATATACTGGATATGATAAAAATTTAAAAGAAAGAAAGGAAGGAAGAACAAGGTAAAGAGGGAATGTAGGAAGAGAGGGGAGGAGACAATGGAGAGGAAGAAAGGATAAGTGAGGGGAGAGAACTCCCTGCTTCTTCTTAGGCATTCAGTTCTGGAAAACATGCCTTCCCAGAGAAGGAAGATAATAGTCAATCCTTTATGCCAGGCACAGCAATTTAATCACGACCTTCTCAACGCTAAATTGGAGCAAATACCTTCAACCAGCTGGTGTTATTATTCCATAGGAGACTTTAAAATCGATTTGCCACTCCTACACTTGGCACAGATTCTAGGAATAATAGGGTGTTCTCCAAAGCCTAATAATTTCTATTAACATACTCTAAAAGCTAAATTCTAGTGGCAATCTCCAGTTAGGTTCTGTCTTACCATGCTTCTCCTTGCTTCAGCAAATGCCTTCTTTTCTTCCTCTATTCTCCTTCTGGCTTCTTCCTCTGCTTTCCTTTTTTCATCTTCTCTCCTTTGCCTTTCTATTTCTTCAAAACTGAGTTTGAGTCTACCTGGGCGGTATACTTTTAAAATTTTTTCTGTGTCTTGGTTTTCTTCCTCTTCATTTACCTAACCAAAGAAACACTTCATTATTGAGAATTGAGATTCATCAAAGACAGAAATGAATTAGCAATCAAAAGACTCAGAGAAGTGTTTCAATGCCCTTAATATACTGTGTGTGTGTGTGTGTGTGTGTGTGTGTGTGACAGAACAAGACTCTGTCACCCAGGCTAGAGTGCAGTGGTGTCATTATAACTCAACTACAACCTCAGATTTCTGGGCTCTCCTGCCTCAACCTCCCAAAGTGGTAGGATTACAGGCATAAGCCACCTTGCTCTAGCTTTTTTTTTTTTTTTTTGAGACAGAGTCTCACTTTGTTGTCCAGGCTAGAGTGAGTGCCATGGCGTCAGCCTAGCTCATGGCAACCTCAAACTCCTGGACTCAAGCAATCCTGTTGCCTCAGCCTCCCGAGTAGCTGGGACTACAGGCATGCCCCACCATGCTCGGCTAATTTTTTCTATATATATTAGTTGGCCAATTAGTTTCTCTCTATTTATAGTAGAGACGGGGTTTCACTCTTGCTCAGGCTGGTTTCAAACTCCTGACCTCCAGCAATCCACCCGCCTTGGCCTCCCAGAGTGCTAGGATTACAGGCGTGAGCCACCGCGCCCGGGCCTTGCTCTAGCTTTTAGTGAAGTATATAATGGGTAGGGCCAGGAGTTTGAGACCAGCTCTGAGCAAAAGCAAGACCCTCTCTCTAAAAAAAAAAAGAAGAAAGAAAGAAAAGAAAAATTAGCCAGGCATTGTGGTAGGTTGGCCACCTATAGTCCCAGCGGCTCAGAAGGCTGAGGCAGGACAATTTGCTTGAGCCCAGGAGTTTGAGGTTGCTCTAGCCAGAGCCATAGAGCAAGACCCTTTCTCCAAAATAAATAAATATTTTTTAAGAACATTAACTCTCCCAGAACAAAGATAAAGTTTGTGTGTGTACTTAAACTAAGTTCAAGTATATCTACACAGAGTCTCATTTGGTACCAAAACAAAGTTTTCATTTTGTAATTTTCATGGATTTTTTTTTTTTACTGTGGTGTTTTTCCTTATACTAATCAGATAAAAGATTATTATCTAGAATTATTTTTATATAAAATCCAAATTTTATGATTTTATAATTATAGTTTTATTAAATTAAAATATTAATTGAAAATTATTTTTAATTAACAATATTTCTTTGTTTTTTGTTTTTAAAGCTCAGACAAGCAGTTGGATAAATTAACAATATTTCTATTTCTTTATTAAGTTGACCACCAGTAATATCTAAAATGTGTAGGTATTATGTAACTATAATTACCCAAAAGTAATAACATTTTTAAGTAAAATGTTATTTTATTAGAAAATTAACATTTTTGAGATATAATTCTTAGAACATCATTAATGAAAGCTGATCAAGAAGTTCTCAGCACCTAAGTGGACACACAGGTACTACGGTAATAGGGTATTGGGCAGGGGGGAGGGGGGGGCCGGGTATATACATACATAATGAGTGAGATGTGCACCATCTGGGGGATGGTCATGCTGGAAACTCAGACTTGTGGGGGGAGGGGGGAAAGGGCATTTATTGAAACCTTAAAATCTGTACCCCCATAATATGCCGAAAAAAAAAAGAAACAGAAGTTAAAAAAAAAAAAGTTCTGGTAACTTAAAAAATTATAAATGTTGTGTCCGGGTGCCATGGCTCCTGCCTGTAATCCCAGCACTTTGGAGGCCTGAGGTGGGAGGATTGCTTGAGGCCAGGAGCTTACCAGCCTGGGCAAGTAAGACCCTGTCTCTAAAAAAGATTTAAAAAATTAGCTGGTGTGGTGGCATGAGCCTGTAGTCCCAGCTACTCAGGAGGCCGAGGCGGGAGGATCATTTGAGCTCAGGAGTTGGAGACCAGCCTCAGCAAGAGACCCTGTCTCTACTAAAAATAGAAAAATTAGCCAGGCATGGTGGTGTGTGCCTGTAATCCCAGCTACAGGAGGCTGAGGCAGGAGAATAGCTTGAGCCCAGGACTTTGAGGTTGCTGTGAGCTAGGCTGACACCATGGTACTCTAGCCCAGGGGACAGAGTGAGACTCCATCTCAAAAAAAAAAAGTTTGAGGTTCCACTGAGCTATGAATGGGCCACTGCACTCCAACCTGGGCAACAGAGCCAGACCCTGTCTTTAAAAAAAAAAAAAAAAAAAGGCCGGGCGTGGTGACTCACGCCTGTAATCCTAGCACTCTGGGAGGCTGAGGCAGGTGGATTGCTTGAGGTCAGGAGTTTGAAACCAGCCTGAGCAAGAGCGAGACCCAGTCTCTACTATAAATAGAAACAAACTAATTGGCCAACTAACATTTAGAAAAAATTAGCCGGGCATGGTGGTGCATGCCTGTAGTCCCAGCTACTCGGGAGGCTGAGGCAACAGGATTGCTTGAGCCCAGGAGTTTGAGGTTGCTGTGAGCTAGGCTGATGCCATGGCACGCACTCTAGCTTGGGCAACAAAGCGAGACTTTGTCTCAAAAAAAAAGACAAAAAAAAAAAAAAAAGCATAGAGAGATTAAATAACTTGTCCATGATTACATAGTTAATAAATGGTTGATAACTGAATCTAGGTAGTCTGGCTCCCAAATCCATGCTGTTAACCACTATGCTACATATAAATATATATACAAACATACATCCACATACACTCACACACCCACCCCTTATAGAGCAAACTGCATATTTGAATCATAATAAATTGTTATTTTGATATATTCAAATATTTTAAAACTACTAAAACCAAGTACATTTATAATTAGACTTAAAAATGTCTCACCCCCATGTCATTAAATACATTTCAAGCTGAACTTACAGATGAAGAGAAACCAGATTCACTGAGTAATTATTTTGCTAATTTATATATTAATAAAAATTTATAAAAATAAAAATTTAAAGCATCTTGGGTAAAATGCTCCAAAATGGAAACAAACAATACAGATGCATTTTATATATGAAATATATACACAATTTCAAAATCAGGCCCTTTTATATATAAAATCTTTTTGAATTTATATTATCTAAAGCCAGCTACCTTCCCTATTATGCAATGTAAGGTTTCAGTGTAAGTATTTACCATTTGCCGCCTTGCTTCTTCAAAAGCACGCTTCTCTTCTTCTAAACGTTGTCTTGCTTCCTCTTCAGCTTGCTTCTTTCGGTTTTCTTGTCTTTGTCGCTCCAATTCTTCAAAAGTTAGTTTCAGTTTTCCAGGAGAAAGTGATTCTTTTTTTGCCTCACTTTCCATTTCATCATCCTAAGAAACATTATTAAAACGCATCTTTTAGTCATAAAGAGAAATGTTAATTAACTTAACTGCTTTGACTTGTTCCTTAAAAAAAATTACCATGACCAATGAAAGACACTTTGCTTCTTTGAGAGATCGTAGTTGTTCTTCATATCTTATTCTTTTATCTTCTTCATGCTTGATCCTGTCTTTCTCTTCTCGTTCTTTTTCTAGATCCTCAAAATTCTTTTTCATTTTTCCAGATGCTTTGTATGATTTGACAGGTACTACTGTTATAAGTAGTGAATCATCTCCTTCCTATTTTATAAAATAGATAATTAGCATGTTTCTTCTTAATCAAAATTTAAATTTCATGGGACTTTACCTCCATCATTGGTGAATTCCATTACATTGCCATCCATGTTATCATGAAGAACAAAAAAGTATCTTTTTACAGATTACTATTAAATATCTCCTCTAAATTCATTGTACATTATGAGTTAATCTTATTGAAATTCATTGCTGACAAGATTCAAGAAGCATTCTATTTCCCAGAAGATGGAGTTAATACAGCTGTTCAGATAAGAAAACTGCGGTGACATTGCCTGAATTTAGTTATCCATGCACTAATCCCAGAAAAGGTGCATGTGAGTGTAAGCTAGATCAATTTGATGGTGGATAGATTCAGTTTAAACACAGACAAAAGTTTCTCCATATGATTTTTCTCTGCATGTAATCTTTTAAGTACTTAAACTAATACTTAGTGAGGAAAATACCACAGTATTTCCAAGTGATTTATTAAACATTTATATTATAGATAAAACTCTTTGGCATTTGATCCTATTAAAATATTTTTAATTTATTTTTTAATTCATTTTAATACATTTAATCTGTTACATAATCTATTGTTGCCTCTATTACATAATCTATTGTTGCCTCTAACTTTTCTCAAAATTAAGGACAAGAGTTATAAAATATAACATATGCCCCTAAAAGTTGCTCCCAATTTATGTGGCTGTAGTTTTAGGAACACCATCAAATTGTTTGATTGATTTTTAACTTATTCTGTTAGATTAAAAGAGATGTCTAAAATTTTTGTGGTTGTTGAAGATTCCTGCATGGTAATAGATACTGCACTCTATACATAGTATGTGAAAACCAAAACACAAACTCTCAGGAACTCTGAGGAAAGAAAACAAATGATGAGAAGAAAACTGCCTTTTAAAAATGTTAGCTTTCAACAATCTCAACTGTTAGTAACACAGTTCAAGAAATATATATAGTCTTGGCAGAGTATCCCAAACTGAGACTAAAGAGATTTGTCTTTCTAATCTAACTATGAAAGCAAAAACATACTTTTCTTTAAAAACACTAAGGTATAGTGTTTGTAAGTGCAAAAGTATGATCTTGCTTTGAGAAACATACATCTGTCTTTTTGTTGTTATCGCTATATTTATAATAAAAAGAGTAAAATAAAAGCCCTTTTTATATTTTCTTAGATTAAAAGAATGTGTGAATCAGATAATTTTAGGTGAATGTTTCATTAAAGGAAATGTCTGTTTACCTCTGATGCTGATTCAGTTCCCGTATTGTTTATGTCCTCAATCTATTGAATGAGAATTTCATATCATTACATTACATCAGATTTCTGCTTTTTGCTTTTAAACATACAAATGAAAAGTAATTTTGTTGTGACTTATAGTAAATTTTCAAATTTATAATTTTTGAAATGTTTTATGTTGTTCCAAATTAGGCAAATGTATCCTTTTAAATGGAGGTTAAGCCTTACAGTAGTTGTTGCATATTGATACATACCAATATCCAGGAAATAACATATTAAGAAAAAATTAAGATAAAGCCTACCTTAATAAATCTGGAAATTGAATAATGGACCAAACTCTTATGACCAGGCTGTGAGCTTATAAGCAGCAATTATTAATTTAATTAGCAATTTAAACTGAGACACACAGAAACATTTCTCCATTCTCTGTCCCTGCCCCGGCAAAAGGAAAACTTATCATTAACAATCAAAAAATTGTCATTATTACATTTTAAAACATAAATATATGGCAAAAATATGACTTATACAATAACAAAGTGTGGTAAAAGATGAAGCTAGTTTAGAAGGAAAAATAATTCTGGTAGTCATAATGGTTTCTCTATATTTTGATCAGATCTAAGTAGGAAAGAGCTTCATTTAAAAAATGAGAGCTCAGGCCGGGCGCGGTGGCTCACGCCTGTAATCCTAGCTCTCTGGGAGGCCGAGGCGGGCGGATTGCTCAAGGTCAGGAGTTCAAAACCAGCCTGAGCAAGAGCGAGACCCCGTCTCTACTATAAATAGAAACAAATTAATTGGCCAACTGATATGTATATAAAAAATTAGCCGGGCATGGTGGCGCATGCCTGTAGTCCCAGCTACTCGGGAGGCTGAGGCAGAAGGATCGCTCGAGCCCAGGAGTGTGAGGTTGCTGTGAGCTAGGCTGACGCCACGGCACTCACTCTAGCCTGGACAACAAAGCGAGACTCTGTCTCAAAAAAAAAAAAAAAAAAAAAATGAGAGCTCAATTTGGCCATTACTAGTAAAAAACCACCATTAGGTTAGCTTGAGGGAAGGCTAATGTACTGTTCTTAAACAACTGAGATTTGAGAGATGATAGGTGGTTTAAATAAAGCAATGTCTGAGATCTCAGGAAAAGAAAACATAAGCAATGGGAAAATGGGAACCGTTAGAAAGTAAGAATTCAGATTGTTGATTGATTAAGATACCCAATTTCTTTCCTTTTTTTTTTTTTTTTTCTTTTTAAGACAAGATCTCACTCTATCACCCAGGCTAGAGTGCAGTGGCATGATCAGAGCTCACTGTAGCCTTGAACTCCACGGCTCAAGTGATCCTCCAAACTCAGTCTCCCAAGTAGCTAGGACAATAGGCATGTACCACCATGCCTGGCTAATTTATTGATTTATTTTTATTTTTTGTAGAGATAGGGTCTTGCTCTGTTTCCCAAACTAGTCTCCAATTCCTGGCCTCAAGCAATCCTCCTGCCTTGGCCTCCCGAAGTGCTAGGATTACAGGTATGAGCTACCAGGCCCAGCCTAAGAGCCTAAGGTGCCCAATTTCTTAAAAAACAAATTATTCTGAATAGTTTATTAAAAATAAATCTATTTTACAATGGTTTATTTTTAAAAGTTTTATTCAGAATAACTTTGTACACTACAAAATAATTTATTTTGTTCAGAATAATTTTGTTACAGACTTACTTGTTAATATTGATTCCCTATGTAAATGGTGAAGGTTTTATTGAATGATGTATTATACTAAGAAAATTTTAATGGATCTATAATAAAATCATTACAAAATTACTTCCCCCAGCATTGTTTCTTGGCCTTTTGGCTAAGATCAAGTGTAGTACAAAATGACTTACCTTTAAAAGAATACTGACAACTCCTCTACAAGTCATTTTAATTTCTCAATAAAATGATCTAGGATATATGGTAAGAAGCCAGACATTAAGAATATAGGAAATAAAAATACTAAATTTCTTGATCCCAACTTTTTCTTACTGCTACAACCTTCTCAGATCTTTATTAGCTTATAGTAAAATAATAAAGTATATTTGAAGATTTTTTTTTTTTTGCTTGCTTCTTGGCTCATTTTAAGCTCTCACCCAAACAACAAAAGATAGAATACTTTTTCTTCCCCCAACAAAAAAGGATGAAAATTAATTTGTCTAAGTGGCCATGGTGTCAGTATATTAATAGAGAATAGATAATCAGAAGTTCAGTTATACTATTGATTTTGAGAAGCTATCAATGAAGAGCTACTTCTCAACTATTTCTTTTGCTTTATGGAAAGGAAACTGCTTTTGCTCCTTCCCAAATCAACTTCCTTTTCTCCCCTCTTTTTTCAACATCCCCACTAATAACTTCTCTTTTTCTAAGTTGATAGACTTTAACTTTGCCCATCAGGGTATCTTCAAAGATAACCAGATAATACCAAATCAAGGTTCTTCCCCAAATTTTATTGGCATTTGAGTCTAATATCCAGTACACAAAGTATATCCATTTTTAATACATTTACTCCCACACTAGAAAAATTTTTTTTTTCCTTTTGGGGCCACGGTGTTTTATTACTAAAATAGAATAATAACTTTGAAAACAAAACAATCCTTTCTAACTTAATGAAAAATTTGTTATTTCTTATTGTTTTCTGTGTGTGAGTTATATGCAACTTGAAAAATAGTTCACATGACTCCCAAGGTGAAGAGACATGTGAGTTACATATGCTTCACAAGACCCCAGGCTCAAAAACTATCATGAGTTAAATACAACTTATATGGCAATTAATGTGTTAATTCATTATAAGATCCTAGAATCTCAGAATCTTGGATGTCAATAAGACTCCCCCTGACTCAGGAATCCCTTTTATAGCATTCTTGCTTATGGATTTGTAGAAGAAGCTTTAGCAAAAAAACATTAAGACTCTTTGAGCTGGACATAGTGGCTCACACCTGTAATCCCAGCACTTTGGGAGGCCAAGGCAAGAGGATCACTTGAGGCCAAGAGTTCAAGACCAGCCTGGGCCAGACACAGCAAGACCCTGTCTCTACAAAAAAATTTAAAAAAAGAAAAATTAGGCATGGTGGCACATGCCAATAGTCCCAGTTGCTTGGGAGGCTGAGGCAGGAGGATTGCCTGAACTCAGGAATTAGAAGCTACAGTGAGCTATGATGGCACTACTGCACTCCATCTAGCCTAGGTAACAGAGAGATCCTATCTCTAAAAACAAAAACAAAAAGACTCTTCTTGACTACCTATACCATATTCCTTATATTTAAAGATACATTAAATTACATTATATTTGAGTGGAAGATATACTTAATTGCATTTTAAAATTAGACTTTACATATTTACAAGATAAAATTACTATTAATAATTTACTTTGCTCTGCCTTCATATTCTTTTTTTTTTTTTTTTTTAAATTTGTAACCAAAAACATTTGTATGCCTTCATATTCTTAAATAATTTAATAGGCAAAAAATTTCATTAACCAAGGTTCTACTGCACCCTGCCACATAGCAAGTATTTAGAGTTACTAAAAACGTAGTCCATTTTCATAATCATGTTGTGTTTCTGTCTCTGTCTGAGAATCCTATGCCTTTACCATACTCTAACTCACCACTTCAACACACACACAGGTTTTCTTTGAGAAACCACTGCCTGCCTATTCCATTATTGGGGATGTAGTGAGTCTTAAGTCTAGGAAATAATCAGTGCTGAAAAAGGACACAAGATTTAAAAGAAGACTAACCCCATGTACATGCTCAATGTTTTCTGCCAAACACCATATATTTTAATTATATATTTTATTATTATTTTATTTCCTAATTTTATAATTTATGATATAATTACAAATATAATTACATATCTAGATATTTTATATTTATAATATATAATTTATAATAATTCTCCTATATTAAAATTTTAGTCCCTTGTGAAATTTTATTACAAAATTAATGCTAAAGACAAAAAAAAAGGAAAAAAAGAAAAAATTAATGCTAATCTTTAATGACCGGAAGTGGCAGTAGTAAAGTATATAGCATCCTTTCTTCAGATAAAGAAGTACAAAAGGAATAAAATATAGGAAATTCTCATTCTTTTTTTATACGTCAGCAAGTATATGTCATCATTTGCCACCATACTAGTGGCTATTTGTGTCATAAAGTGGTCATTTGCAAAGCCAGGGTAAATAAATTTCTTTGGCCTGAAAGGATAGCATATGCTTTGCTTTCATTGTCACTTTTCTTTTTAGAAAGATAGTGGAAACTGAAGAGCATAGCAAATAGATTTAAGACACTTAAAGTATTGCTTTAAAAAACCAGCATTTATAAGTATTGCTGTTAAAAGACTAGTATTTTGTTAGGTGCTTGTGAATAGTTTATGTATGAAATTGCCTAACATCTTTGTATAAAATCTGCTAATATGTCAAGAAAAATAAGGAATGTGGACAGTGTGAGGAAATGTGGACAGAATAAGATTATCTATAACAAAATCATGTCAATATTCTGTCTTAAAATAGGCACATTCTGCCCTTACCTTTCTAGGTATCTGACATTAAATATTTTCACTTAAGATCCTGTTTCCAGGTTAGCTGCTATTTAATTGGGTTTATGTTGTATTAAAATAGTTTAATTAGGCAACATACTGATTAGTTTTATTTTGTACAATTAGTTGCACAAACAAATACCAACTTAATATTTGGCGATGATACCTGCTCAGCCCTTTTTGCTAATTCACGCTCAATTTTCCTCTTTTCTAGCATATCCTGCTCAATTCTGCGTTTTCGTTCCTCCTCAGTTCTCTTCCTTTGTTCCTCTTGTCTTTGTTTCTCCATTTCAGCAAATTTACCTTTAACAGTTCCTAAGAATATATAAAAGAAGAATTTGATACTTTGTTATATGTTTCTCTTTTTCTGCAATTTAATTTACAATTTACCCCTCGAGTTTCTTACCTATTAGCTTTGGGACATAAGCCTTTTCTACCTTAGAAGACACTGATTCCTCATCATCAGAAGCAAGCATTTCTTTAATCTAGACAATTAAATAAATTAATATGAGCACATGTCCAAAAATTAGACTAAATCACAGTATATGCAGAGTTTATATTAGCTTATAAATACAGAAAAGTATTTTAATTATAGTTAATATAAAATGTGATTAATGTGAATAATAAAATATAAATAAAAAAATGAAAATGAATAGTTTCACAAGAATAAAGTAAAATAAAATAACCTCCTGCTTTCTCCTGTTCCATTCTCTCTCTCTAATATATTGTTCTTTTCTTCTTTGTTTTTCGTCTCTAGATCTCCTTTGATTTCTTTCTTCCCTGGCTCTCTGCATGGCTTCAAACTTATCCTTTACATCACCCTTGCCAAGTTTTGGCACATAGGTTTTTGGGATAGGTTTAGATGAAGAAAGCAGAATCTTAATTAGAAGAAAATAAAGAGAAGAAAGCTTAAAAAAAGATAAGAAGAAATTAGATAAAGATATATGAGAGCAAACAATGTAAAAAATTTTATTGAAACAGAAAACAGAAATGAGTTTGAAACCTTAATTTGAACCACCACCACCTGATAAGATACTTTCTAAAATCTAACTATGAAAAATAAAATTACAGAAAACATGAGAGTAGAAATTTCATTAACATATAGTAATCAAGTTCCATTTTGTGGGTAGTATTCCACTGAAGCTGAAGACCAGTAAAGTATAAAAATCAAATACTGAATTCTAATTAAAAAACAATCTGTATTGTGTTGCCCTACTTCATTATTAAACATTCAGGACATCACTTTCTTAAAAGGTACCATGTCTAATTTCAGCAAATTTGGTGACGTTGAAAACAAAGCAAAAGTTTTGAGGCTTTAAACTTGAAAGCCTAATTTGCATATTACATACTTGCTGGTTTCTATATCTAATATAAGTAAAAGTGACAGCCAGTCCTTTATTCCCCATTTGTGGTTGAGGTTGCACCATGGTCTGTGTGCACAAGCAGTGATTTATGTTGGTAGTACTGCTGTGCTGCCCAACTATAACTTCCTTAAGCCATGTTAGAAATGTGTAAGAAGACTGTATCATTCCATGTAGGATGTGGATTTTAGGATTTTCCTAAAAGGAAAATTCCCACATGGCAAAAGAGGTTTCCAGAGAAGAAGAATCTGGTAGAAAACTGTAAAACTAGGAAGACAAATTATTTTCATTATTTTGAAAATTAAGCCAAGCTCTAAAAGAAGTTTCAGTAAATAAAACTTCAGTGCCTCAGGCCGGGCACGGTGGCTCACGCCTATAATCCTAGCTCTTTGGGAGGCCAAGGCAGGCGGATTGCCCGAGGTCAGGAGTTCAAAACCAGCCTGAGCAAGAGCAAGACCCCATCTCTATTATAAATAGAAAGAAATTAATTGGCCAACTGATATATATAGAAAAAATTAGCTGGGCATGGTGGCGCATGCCTGTAGTCCCAGCTAATTGGGAGGCTGAGGCAGAAGAATTGCTTGAGCCCAGGAGTTTGAGGTTGCTGTGAACTAGGCTGACGTCATGGCACTCACTCTAGCCTGGACAACAAAGTGAGACTCTGTCTCAAAAAAAAAAAAAAAACTTCAGTGCCTCAGAACATCAAACCCTTTCTCCTACTGAAAATGGCAGATTGTTTTGTAATCTACTATATGTCATTGACCATTTAAGTATTTTTAACTTTATAATTTTGGAGTATCAGCAACTGACCTCTTGTTACTACAACCTCAGTAACTATAGTCAAGAACCAGGAAAATGCTAAGAAAAATCTTATTGCAGCCACTGGAAGAAAGAGCTATGAAGAATCCTCACCTGAGAATTAATTATCTTTTCCCTGTGAATATAGGTCAAATTTGTTGGGTTTTTTTTTAATACTAAAATATTTTTTTAATACTGAAATACTGTTTTTTTAATACTGAAAGAATAATTTCTAAGACTTATCAAGATACTTAAAATTCTACTCAAGATGCTAGCCATCACATTCACTTTACTGTCATTCACAAATCATGCCTCCTAGCTTAGAATTCAAATGAAAATACTGGTCTCAAACCAGCTGGTGAATTGTATCTCTTCTTGTTTTACATCTCAACATTATGTTATTATTATAACATATTATTATGTTAAAGTTATTATGTTATTATTAACATATGTTAATGTTATTATTATAACTTTTTTTTTTTTTTTTTTGAGACAGAGTCTCACTTTGTTGCCCAGGCTAGAGTGAGTGCCATGACGTCAGCCTAGCTCACAGCAACCTCAAGCTCCTGGGCTCAAGCAATCCTCCTGCCTCAGCCTCCCAAGTAGCTGGGACTACATGCCCAGCTAACTTTTTTTCTAGATATATTAGATGGCCAATTAATTTCTTTCTATTTATAGTAGAGACGGGGTCTCGCTCTTGCTCAGGCTGGTTTCGAACTCCTGACCTCGAGCAATCTGCCCGCCTCGGCCTCCTAGAGAGCTAGGATTACAGGCGTGAGCCACCTCGCCCAGCCTATAACATATTATTATGAACTCCTAAATATTACCTTTCCACCAAACAACTGCCCTCTCAGCAATTCTACAGTTAACCCTACATTTCCCTCATTTGCTTTTTTTCACTTTCGAGACTTACCTCAGCTTTTTGGGAAATATCATTCATGTTTGCTCTATGTAGTCTTGAGCTGATTATGAAGTTTTGTATATTTTTGCACCTGAAAAAAAATTTTAATATTGTATAAGAATGCTTAATGACTTTGTTTTTAGTATGTTACATATTTTTATAAATAAAAATAGCAGTTAATTGCCCCTCAAAAATATTGGCATAATCCAAGCAATTAATAATTTGTAATAACCTTTTGTAATAACCTTCAGCTCCTTTTCTCACGATTCATAGTATAGGAAATACAAGGTGCATGGTGTTAAAAGATCCCTGAAAGTTTTTGAACCAGAATAACTTGGTGAATATATCAAGTGTACTTAAAAACAATATGTATTTTGCAATTATTTGCATTATTCTATAAATATCAACTAGATTAAGGTAGTTGATATTAGTTGTTTTGGATTTTCTGTATCTTTACTTTTTTTTTTTTTTTGGCTCGTTCTATCAATCTTTTCTTTTCCTTTTTTTTTTTTTTTTGAGACAGGGTCTTGCTCTGTTACCCTGGCTAGAGTGCAGTGGCACCATAATACCTCACTGCAACCTCAAACTCCTGGGCTCAAATGATCCTCCTGCCTCAGCCTCCCAAGTAGCTGGAACTACAGGCTCACCAAATCTGGCTAATTTTAAAGATTTTTTGTAGAGACAGTCTCACCATGTTGTCCAGGCTGGTATTGAACTATTGGCATTAAAAGATCATCCCATCTCAGCCTCCCAAAATGCTAGGATTACAGGTATGAACCACCACGCCTGGCCTACATGGAATTTTCTATTCTCCTTGTAATTCTGTCATTTTTATTACATGTATAATTAAGTTTATTTAAGTGCATACACATCATGATTGTAATATCTTTCTTGAATTGACCATTGATCAGTATGAAATTTCCCTCTTCTTACCTCATTGTCTTGAACTTATCTGATATTAAAACAGTGACATCAAACTTTCTTAGGTTTATAGTTTGCATGGTCTCTAATTTTCTAGCTATTTACTCTCAGCTTATCTATATTTTTTATATGTGAAGTATATCTCTTGGATACAGCATAAAATTGCACCTTGCTTTTTAAAAGAGATCAATTCTGATAATTTTTCTTTTATTTACAGTGTTTAGTTCATTAACATTTAATGTAATTATTGATGTGAATGGATTTAGGTCTACCATTTTACTATTTTAGGGTTTTTTTGGTGTGTGTGTGTGTGTGTGTGTGGTTCTTTTGTTTGTTTTCTCCTTTGGGATTTTTCTAGCCAAATTTTATTTTCATAGACTTTATTTTTTAGAGCAGTTTAGGTTCATAGCAAAATTGAGTACAAGATACAGAGGTTTCCTATATATTCTCTTCTCCCATGCATGCATAACCTCCCCATTACCAATATCTCCCACCAGGGTGGTACCTTTGTTATAACTGATGAACCTACACTGGCACATCATTATTATGCAGAAACCATAGTTTACATTAGGGTTCACTCCTGATGTTGTACATTCTATGGTTTTGAACAAATGTGTGATGACATGTATCCACCATTATAGTATCATACAGAGTAATTTCACTACTCTAAAAATCTTCCATGTTCCACCTACTCATTCTTCCCTCCCCTAAGCCTGGGCACCACTATTCTTTTTATCATCTCCGTAAGTTTTGCCTTTTCCAGAATGTCAGATAGTTGGAACCATATATACAGCCTTATCATACTGACTTTTTCCACTTGGTAATATGCACTTAAGTTTCCTCCATGTCTTTTTATGGCTTGATGGCTCATTTCTTTTTGTCATTGAATAATATTTCATTGCCTAGATGTACCACAATTTATCCATTCACCTACTGATTGACATATTGGCCGCTTCCAAGTTTTGGCAATTATGAATGATTTGATTGTTTTTTTAAGAGACAGGGTCTTGCTGTTTTGTCTAGGCTGGGTGCAGTGGCCCAATCATAGCTTACTATAACCTCAAATTCCTGGGCTCAAGTGATCCCCCTGCCTCAGTCTCCCCATAGCTGGGACTACAAGCACACACCATCATACCTGACTAGTTTTTTTTATTTTTATTTTTTGTCAAGAGACAGTCTCACTATGTTGCCCAGGCTGGTCTTGAACTCCCAGGCTCAAGCAATCCTCCTGCCTCAGCCTCCCATGTAGCTGAGACTACAGACACGCACCACCATGCCTGGCTAACTTTTCTTACTCTTGCTCAGGCTACGGTAGTATAGAACTCCTGGCCTCAAACAATCCTCCCCCTTTGGCCTCAGAAAGGGCTAGGGTTACAGGCATGATCCACTGCACTCGGCCTTCATATCAATTTTAGAATCAGTTTGTCAATATCCACAAAAGAACTTGCTGGGATTTTGATTCAGATTGCATTGAAATCTGTAGATGGATTTGGGGAAAAATAGTAGATATCTTAATAACATTGAGTCTTCTCATCCATGAATATAGTATCTCCTCCCCTTTGTGTGCATCTCCTATAATTTCTCAGAAATATTTTGTAATTTTCAGTGTGCAGGTCTTCTGCATCTTTTGGTAGATCTATCCCTAAATAATCTCATGTTTGCTGATACTACTGTAAATGGTATTGTTTTTTAGATTTCCATTAATGATTGATTGTTGATAGTACAAGTTGAATATCCCTTACCTGAAATGCTTGGGACCAGGAGTGCTTTGGATCTCAATTCTGGGGGGATTTTGGAATATTTCCATATACATAATGAGCTATCTGTGGGATGGGACCCAAGTCTAAACACAAAATTCACCTATGTTTCATATACATTTGTTTCATAACATAGCCTGAAGGTAATTTTATGTAATATTTTAAATAATTTTTTGCATGAAACAAAGTTTTGACTGCAACCTATCACGAGGTCAGGTGTGGAATTTTCCACTTGTGACATCATGTTGGTATTCAATAAATTTCAGATTTCAGAGTATTTGGATTTTGGATTTTCAGATTAGGGATACTCAACCTGTATATAGAAATACAATTTTTAAATTCTGGTATTACTGTGTTGATAGATGAACAACAACCCTGCTAAAGTAACTTAGTTCTTTTGGATTTTTTGTAGATTCCAGTAGATTCTCTACATACATAGATCACATCATCTGTGAACACAGTTCTACTTTTTCTCTCCAGTGTGGATGCCTTTTACTTCTTCTTCTGGTCTCACTATACTGCTAGAACCTCCAGGACAATGTTAATTGGAAGTGGTAAGAGCAGATACCTTTGCCTTGTTCCTGATTTTAGGAGAAATATGCTCAGTATTTCACCATTAACTAAGATGTTAGCTGTAGATTTTTCTTTGATGCTCTTTATCAGATTGAGTAAATTTGCTGGAGTAACTAGGAGGAATGGATATTGCATTTAATCTAATCCTTTTTCTTTATCTGTTGAGATAATCATATAGTTTTTATTTTTAGTTTATTAAAATGGTAAATTACATTATTATAAATTAATATGGTGAATTAACTGATTTTGAAATGTTAAATCACCTTACATTCCTAGGATAAACCTCAATTGGTCATGATGCATTATCCTTTTATGATATTGCTGGATTTAACTTGATAAAATTTTGTTAAGTTTGTATCTGTGTTTAGGAAGAATATTGGTCTGCAATTATCTTTTCTTGTAATGTCTGCTTTAGGTAACAGAATAATAATGCCTTCATAGAAGGGAAGTATGGGAAGTATTCTCTCTTCTTTAATTTTCTGGAAGAGTTTATGTAGAATTTAGTATTATTTTTTCCTTAAATGTTTGTAAGAACTTCCCAGTGAAGCCATGTGGGGCTGAAGTTTTCTTTGTGGGAAGGAGACAATATGATGGAGTGGGTGGGACATAATTTCATGTAATTATTAACAAGATTCTAGCTTTTTTTTTTTTTTTTTTGAGACAAGGTCCCACTTTGTCACCCAGACTAGAGTGCAGTAGCCTGACCATAGCACACTGCAACCTTGAATTCTTGGACTCAAACAATCCTCCTGCCTCAGCCTCCTAAGTAGCTAGGACTACAGGTGTGCACCACCATGCCCAGTTAATTTTTATTTTTTGTAAAGACAGAATCTCACTATGTTGCCCAGGCTAGTTTCAAACTCCTGGCTTGAAGCGATCCTCCTCCCTCAGCCTTCCAAAGTGCTGGGATTACAGGCATGAGCCACTGCACCTGGCAAGATTAGTGGGTCTGTGGGTGTTTATTATATTATTAAAAATAATTAAATAAAGAAAAGTGTCCATGCATGATGAGCATGTGTCATGAACCAAGGGTTATGAATAATCTAGTTTTATGTGCCTGAGATAAAAATAAAACATAGCTTGAGTCCTATCCTCTTTCCTGAACCATTATATCATTTGGTTACCTATTAAGTATTTCTTCTTGTGTAACCAACAAAGCCTACCCTGCATTCTCATAGCTTCTCAAACCTTACAGTTATTTCTGATTCATTCTTCTTCTATATCTTCTAGATTCAAGATTTATGAATGTGTCTTTCAAACTTTCTTTTACTTCACCATTTCCATGCTTCTATATAATATTATACAAGCCTTTATCACCTCGCACTTGGATTACCACAATTTGGTAATCAGACCTAAATTCCAAATTCCAGATCTGCTGCTTCCTAGTGAGGGTTAGATAAGCTATGTGAAAAATCCTAAAATAACATTAGTAGGAATAACACCTAACATTAGTAGGTATCAATAATTTTGATTAATTTTATTACTCTTGGTGTTTCTCATTAGAATTTACTCAATTCAGTAAAAACTTATATTTCCCTGCCAGTGAGCATATATAACATATTACTTGTGTAATTTTTTTTTTTTAGACAGGGTCTTGCTCTGTTGCCCAGGCTTAGAGTGCAGTGGCGTCATCATAGCTCACTGTAACTCAAACTCCTAGGTTCATATGATCTTCCATCCTCAGTATCCCAAGTAGCTGGGACTACAGGCGTGTGTTACCATGACTGGTTGGTTTTTCTATTTTTTGTAGAGACAAGGGTCTCATTATGTTGCTCAGGTTGATCGAACTCCTGGCCTCAAGCAATCCTCCTGCTTGGGACTCCCAACATGGTAGAATTATAGGCATGAGTCGCACGCCTAGTCTTGTGTAGTTTTTAAAAGAGTAATGCCAAAGGGTATGAGAAAACTTTGAGCAACCTCACACAGGATTGTAGGGACTAATAATTTTAGCTGAATTAGCCAGAGGGAACCTCAAGAAGTCTTTTTTTTTTCCTCCTGGTGAAATGAAAGAAAATTGGGTGGCTTGTTGACAGTGAAGAATTAGCCTGTCAAGAGTAGTCCTGGAAAATAAATGAATCAGCTAGCTCTATTCATTTAATTTTTTAAAATCCTCAAATTATATCTTGACTTAATTATAGATTTAGAAGAAAAATAAGATTGATTTTTAAAATTTGCTATGAATAAAATCACTTAAAATAGTTTTTTAAAATGTCATTTCAATATTCTGAGCTCTCATTTTGAAAGTCAGTGAAAATTTGAACAGCACTAGCCTTACCTTTTTAGGTTAAAATGTAAGTAAATGATCCTTTACTGGCAGTTTGCTCTGTTCTGGCTTTTGTTTGTTTTCTTTCTTAGAGGAATGTTCCAGGATATGTTCTGCCTTTTGAGCATAAAATGTAGCAAAGTAAGTTCATTAGCTTTTTGCATTATAGAATTGCATTTTAAGGTATAGATTACAAACCAATAGGACTTGCATCTCTTAAATATTTTTATGTTAGAGGAGAAAACTTTTAATACATACAGGATTCCTTTATAGTTAATTGAAAAGAAGTGTGACACTGACTTAGTAGATTCTCATGATTATTATTATTCTCATGTAGAGAATAATATCTTAGAGGTTATCTAATAGGATCTGAAGTCTTACATAAATTGTAACAAATGGGAAAAATGAGACTTAATAAAATCAAGTAGTCTGCCCAAGATTACACAACAAATGAATGGTGGACATGGGATGAAAATAGGCAGTCTGACTACAGAGTCTGCACTCTTATCCATTATACTATGGTGATACATGAAAGCAGTACAACTAGGAGGGGAAATACTAGTCAGCTTACACTGTTTTACCTACTGGTGTAGTCAACAGGAGCTTTAATCCAATTATTTTAGACTGACAATACTGAGCAGTAGACATATGTTGGAAGCCAAAAAGCCATGATTGATAGTATTCTCTACATTAAGTGAATTTCTAACCTTTAGCCAGCAATTGGCAATAGAACATGGTATTATTGGGTAAGTGAAAAACAGGTATCTTACCTGACATGACATGTGAACAACAGAATTTTTATTTAATCAAGCTTATTTCTTTTCCCTTTTTTTGAGACAGGATCTCACTCTGTCACCCAGGCTGGAGTACAGTGGCCTCATCATAGCTTATTGCAACCTCAAACTCCTGGGCTTAAGCAATCCTCCTTCCTCAGCTGGAACTACAGGCACATGCCACCATGCCCAGCTAATTTTTCTATTTTTTACTGAGACGGCGTCTTGCTCTTGCTCAGGCTGGTCTCAAACTCCTGGCCTCAAGTAATCCTCCTGCCTCAACCTGTAAGTGCTGTGATTACAGATATGAGCCACCACTGAGTGTATACCATTGTATCCACAGCAACGAGGACATGCCTGGCAGAGAAGAAACGTATAATAATTGTTTGCTCAATAAGTAAGTCTTGCCAGCTTCAAGATGAAGTATCTTACAAACAGTTAAACATTGTCTGGATATAATGCAGGACTATCATGATTATTATTATGAAGGATATAATATAATAAAACATACGGTTTATTACACAAATATTTATTAAGCATCTACCCTGTGCCAGGCACTCTGCTCAGCACTGAATTGCTGAATGGACAGACACTGTCTTTATTCTCATGTTGTTAACAGTCTCTTGGCAAAAACTCTCAACAAAAGCCTAGGAACTGGATTTTTCAATGGTCTAATCTGATTTGCTATCTGTAAACACAGGTAATGCTATAACATCAAGTATACCTGATAGAGAATTGAAAAGCAGTATACAAGATACCACAACTTCCAATTAGATGCCTAAGACCAATGACTTCCATTTTCAGTCCACATTTTGCACCTCTCTTACTCTCTGATATTCATCTGTACAGCTGGTAGACTCAGTGCTGCCTTCCCAGATTGTAGGGGATCTGTTACTGCCCAGTGCTTAGCTCAACTACATTATAATTTAACATAAACCCTAGAGCCATCATGAAAAGTTTTTCAATATGCAGGCAAAAACTGATGAGTCTGAAAACACCCCCTGTTCCCTTGATTCAATTTTTATTCTCTTAATAAACTGTCTTTACTACATTTTAAATCTTTTGTAGAACATTTACAGAAGATTATTAAATTAGTCTTTTGGAAACATATTCTCAATTCCAAATATCATACATTAAATATGTATAGCTTTTTAGACATCAATCACACCTTAATGATGTTGTTTTTTAAAATTCCAAAAATCGCCTGGGCGCAGTGGCTCAAGCCTGTAATCCTAGCTCTCTGGGAGGCCAACGCGGGCAGATTGCTCAAGGTCAGGAGTTCAAAACCAACCTGAGCAAGAGCAAGACCCCATCTCTACTATAGCAGAAAGAAATTAATTGGCCAACTAATATATATAGAAAAAATTAGCCGGGCGTGGTGGTGCATGCCTGTAGTCCCAGCTACTCAGGAGGCTGAGGCAGGAGAATTGCTTGAGCCCAGGAGATTGAGGTTGCTGTGAGCTAGGCTGACGCCACGGCACTCACTCTAGCCTGGGCAACAAAGTGAGACTATGTCTCAAAAAAAAAAAAAAAAAAAATTCCAAAAATCCACTTAATCTTTGTCTCATTTTATCGTCTCTTCCCACTTTCATGCTTACATATATTAATCAATTTCACCTTCCAGTCTATAAACATATGTGGAATTTGCTGCTTTATTTAGCAAAGAGGCCCCAGCTCCTCCTCCAATTTAATGTAATTATGCTGACCAGAAATATTTGTTTCTATTTAGTATTCATATGTATCACTATCATTTTGATAAATAAACTTAAAAAATGAGAAGCTATAAAATTCAAACTATTCACTTTAACAGTTGTCTTTCCTTCAGAATCCTGATAAACATTTTCCAATCATCCAGTATTTTCAAAAGGTACTAGAATCCAACTGTGATGGGGACATAGTTACTTCAGTTACTAAAGGAAAGGTGTTCTAATGTAGTTTCCTCAAAACTCCTAATTGACACATATTATTAATAATACAGTACTGATTATAAGTATGCACTATTATTAATAGTCAAGTTAGATTTTAAAAGTTCCAGAGTAACTTCTAGCCATGATTCTTCTGATTTCTTTTTTTTTCTTTTGATTTATCATCAAGTAGCAGTCCCCTAGGTTCTCAACTACTGCAATCTCTACCTCTCTGTGCTCACTAAAACTCTAGTCTATCACTCTAATTCCGAGGATATTAACTGTACAATATATAGTTATATATTATATACTCCAGAGTTGGAGTATAGTGCATCATAGATCAGAATTAAAATCCTTATCTGCGCTTGATGGGCCTTTTGCAGATTCCCGAAGATTCTCTCGTTTCCCTTGTCTTCTCCCATTCCTTCGACCTTCCACCTAGACATATATATTCAGTAGCCTTTTTCCACCTCCAAGACCTTTCTTAAGTCACTTCTTTACCAACGAAGCGTCTTCCTAAACTAATTATAGCTATCCACTTCACTCTAAAAATGGTTGTATTTTTCTCTTTCAGTCTCAGATCTCTAAATGTTCTTAGGTTCCTAGGTATAGCTGGCATAAACTTACAATTTTTATATTGTTAAACATCTCAAACACATCATTCTAATATATCTTCTTTATTTACCTTTTTATTATGAAAAATTTCAGGGCTCACAAAATTAAAAAGACTAACAATAATGAACCCCATACACCCATCACCAAGTTTCAACAATTAGCTTTTTACACTGTCTTAAAAATACAAAGTCTGTTTCATTTATTTATTTATTTATTTTTTGAGACAGAGTCTCACTCTGTTGCCCAGGCTAGAGTGAGTGCCGTGGCGTCAGCCTAGCTCACAGCAACCTCAAACTCCTGGGCTCAGGTGATCCTCCTGCCTCAGCCTCCCAAGTAGATGGGACTACAGGCATGCACCACCATGCCCGGCTAATTTTTTGTATATATTAGTTGGCCAATTAATTTCTTTCTATTGATAGTAGAGATGGGGGTCTCACTCTTGCTCAGGCTGGTTTGAACTCCTGACCTCGAGCAATCCGCCCACCTCGGCCTCCCAGAGTGCTAGGATTACAAGCGTGAGCCACCGCGCCCGGCCTGTTTCATTTATTTTGTGCAACACCTATTTCAGCCTAACACACACAGCATAAACCCATCTTATAGATGTTTTAACTCATATTCCTGCTGCATCCACCACATCCTCGAGTCTTTGTAGTGCATCCTCCTATCCCCTCAGTATTATGAACAGAATCGCAACCCATAACTCTTTCCTTTTATTCTCCTTTGGGAAGACTTTATTTTTTAAATTATTATTTAAGTAATTTTTTTTCTTTTTCTTTTTTTTTTTTTTTTTTTGAGACAGAGTCTCGCTTTGTTGCCCGGGCTAGAGTGAGTGCCGTGGCGTCAGCCTAGCTCACAGCAACCTCAAACTCCTGGGCTCGAGTGATCCTTCTGCCTCAGCCTCCCGGGTAGCTGGGACTACAGGCATGCGCCACCATGCCCGGCTAATTTTATATATATATATATCAGTTGGCCAATTAATTTGTTTCTATTTATAGTAGAGACGGGGTCTCGCTCAGGCTGGTTTTGAACTCCTGACCTTGAGCAATCCGCCCGCCTCGGCCTCCCAAGAGCTAGGATTACAGGGCCTTCTTTTTCTTTTTTTCTTTCTTTCTTTTTTTTTTTTTTTTGGTCACCCAAGCTGGAGTGCAGTGGTGTGATCACAGCTCACTGCAGCCTCGAACTCCTGGCCTCAGGTGATCCTCACACCTCAGATTCCCAAAGCGCTGGGAATATAAGGGTGAGGAAGATTTTATTTTATTTTTGTTTTTGAGAGAAGGTCTTGCTCTGTTGCCTGGGCTAGAGTGCAGTGGCATCATCATAGCTCACTACAACCTCAAACTCCTGGGCTCAAACAATCCTCCTGCCTTAGCTTCCTGAGTAGCTGGGATTACAGGTGCACACCACCACGCCCAGCTAATTTTTCTATTTTTCATAGAGATGCGGTCTCAAATTCCTGGGTTCAAGTGTTCCTCCTGCCTTGCCTTCCCAAAGTGCTAGGATTACAGGCATAAACCACTGCGCCTGGCCTTGAAAGACTTTAAAGTAACCACTCACTTAAAGAAAACTGGTATAAGTTCTCATTTGAAGTCATTAATAAAGTAATAAAAACTTACTTATATAAATACATGTGAGGGTTGTTTTTTTTTTTTTTTTCTTTTAAACTATCATTAAGCCAGGGAGGTGGCCTGTAATTCTAGCACTCTGGGAGGCCAAGGCAGGAGGATCCCTTGAGGTTAGGAGTTCGAGACCAGCCTGAGCAAGAGCTAGACCCCCGTCTTTACTAAAAATAGAAAGTATCGGCCAGGCATGGTGGCACACGCCTGCTACTCCCAGCTACTCAGGAGGCTAAGGCAGGAGGATGGCTTGAGCCTAGGAGTTTGAGGTTGCTGTGAGCTAGGCTGATTCCACGGCACTCTAGCCCAACAGAGGCAACAGAGCAAGACTGTCTCAAAAACAAACAAACAAACAAAAAACCTATCATACATTAAAGGAAAGTTCTGGAGCCTCTAAACTGAACAAAGGAGAAGGAGGAAAACTCACAATTGAATCCCATTATGTGCCGTGTACTAAGTGGTTTGCATGTTATTTTATAAATTTAGAGCTAATGAATATGATAGAACTAATAATAAATAGGAAAAGATAAAGAAATTAGCTAAAATGATATTTATTAATTCAAGAAACATTTATTGAAAATCTTTCTACAATGTGCTAGATACAGCATAAGGTACTATGTATACAATACACAATGATGAATAGGATAAAATATCTATTCTCATTGAATTCATAGTCTAGATGGGATGAAATATAATTACCAAAAAATATAATAAGGCTTACATGTTTAGTTTAGAAATGCTTTATTTAGGTAACATCTAAACCTACATAAACACATATAAAAGTAAGCTTTAGCCAGGTACAGTGGCCTGGATCTGTACTCCCAGTTATTCAGGCGGCTGAGGCAGGAGGATCACTTTATCCCAAGAGTTCAAATCTAGCCTGGGCAACATAGTGAGACCCTATCTCTAAAAAAAAAAAAAAAAAAAAAAAAAAAAAAAGTAAAAATAAGCTCTGTAATGTTAAAGAAAATGTTCCATTAAAAGAAAGGCCATTGGCAGGGCGCGGTGGCTCACGCCTGTAATCCTAGCTCTCTGGGAGGCCGAGGGAGGCGGATTGCTCAAGGTCAGGAGTTCAAAACCAGCCTGAGCAAGAGCGAGACCCCGTCTCTACTATAAATAGAAAGAAATTAATTGGCCAACTGATATATATAGAAAAAATTAGCCGGGCATGGTGGTGCATGCCTGTAGTCCCAGCTACTCGGGAGGCTGAGGCAGAAGGATCGCTCGAGCCCAGGAGTCTGAGGTTGCTGTGAGCTAGGCTGACGCCACAGCACTCACTCTAGCCTGGACAACAAAGCGAGACTCTGTCTCAAAAAAAAAGAAAGAAAGGCCATGAATTACATGAATGGGTCTCAAACGTTTTGGGTTCAGGGCCTAAAGTCTGTGCCTATTACTGAGGATCCTAGATAGGTTTTGTTTATATGGATTATAGCTATAGATATTTAATATATTAGAAATTAAAACAGAAAGTATTCAAATAGACACACAAGTCATTTAAAACAAGAACAAGCCTTTGTTTAAACATAAAAACATTTTATGAAAAATAACTCTATTTTCCAGAATAAAAGTAATTAGTAAGAAGAGTGACATTGTTTTACATTTTTGCAAATCTCACTAGTATCTAGCTTAACAAAAGAGAAATATATCCACATATCTACTTCTGCAAACTATTATGACATGTTGTTTTGACTGTATGACCTCATACAAATATGTAGTTGGAAAAGGAAGGACTTTATGGACCCCTAAAGGATCTTGGAGACTCACAGGGGTTCTAAGACTACATTTTGAAATTTGCTGAATTACAGGAAAGAACATCCTATCAAACCATATCAGTTCCCACACTAGAAAGGGAATAGTTAGACTGAGCACTGGCTCACTGCATTTTAGAATACTAATTGAAGACTGGTTTGACAACTTAATTCCTATACTCAGATTAAGAAAAATCTGTGAGATTCCAGACTTTTCTTAATCTAGGGTTAAGTGATTTTTCTTCTGTCTGAGCAGGTAGATGCAATGTCCTTGGCCACCTTAAAAGAGCAGCAGCAACATAACAATTCAGCTCCATTGCATTTTCTAAGTGTCTAAGGTCCAGGCAAGCTAATTGAATCATTATCAAGAATAAGATTAGAGGAAAAACACTAACCAAAAGATAAGGTTGAATTGATGGAGTTTATCAACAAGAGTTTGGTAATAATAAAGAAGGCTGGAATGATAAAGGGATTTAGTGATACCATTCTAGCATAGTAAGCATTCATGCTAAATGAAGACAATTAAGGGGCCATCACAGGTTTTAGAGGGAATACTGCAATATTGCTATTGCTATGGGGCATGGTTTATCCAAAAAGTTGCAATTTTTCCAAATATGACAGATTAGGTCTGTATTTACAATATAATATTTTTATAAGAAGGAGAATCTGCTGTATGGGAAACATTATGCCTGGCAAAGGGATACAAAATGAATAAGAGAAAGCCCTTGAAATCAAATAGCCTTGGTGAGAGAAATAAATGGAACCACAGCTAATTATAATACAAAGTAGTAAGTGCTATAATAGCAGTATTATAACAGGGCTATAGAAACATGGAAAAGACTATGGTGTGATTAAGGAAGGGGTTGGGTTAAAGATGGTTTCACAGAGGATGATAACATTTGAGTTAGACCTTGAAGGATGAGTAGGATTTCACACAGAAGATGGTAAGGGCATCCAGGCAAAAGAAACAAGGTGAACAAAAATGCCAATGCTTGAGATCCACTGTAAATTTGAGGAGCTATAAGTTGTCCAGTGAGGCCGGGTGCAGGGGCTCATGCCTGTAATCCTAGCACTCTGGGAGACCAAGGCGGGCAGATTGCTCGAGGTCAGGAGTTCGAAACCAGCCTGAGCAAGAGCGAGACCCCGTCTCTACTATCAATAGAAAAGAAATTGATTGGCCAACTAATATACAGAGAAAAAATTAGCCAGGCATGGTGGCGCATGCCTATAGTCCCAGCTACTCGGGAGGCTGAGGCAGCAGGATTGCCTGAGCACAGGAGTTTGAGGTTGCTGTGAGCTAGGCTGACGCCAAGGCACTCACTCTAGCCTGGGCAACAAAGTGAGACTCTGTCTCAAAAAAACAAACAAAAAAATTGTCCAGTGAATCTATGGCAAAACTAGAAAGACAAATTAAAAAGAATTCTGAATGTCATATTAAGAAAAAGTTTAGATACTATCTAATAATACTATAGGCAACAGGAAGCCAGTGAAGTATTTTTTTAGGCAGGAACATAATCAGATATGTATTACAGAAATAAAAAAAGAGAGATTCTTATAGCAATGTAGAAAATGGAGTGAAATGGGGAAAGACTAGAGGGAAAAGGACAAGTACAGTGATCTTGGCAGGAGAAGATAAGGGCTAAATTAGGACACTGGCATTACAAATGAAAAGCTAGAAGAGACATTTTAGAAGTGGAATTGACAGGACATGGTGACCATTATTTATTTAACAAATATGTATCAAGCTCCTCCTATGTGCCAGGCACTATCCTAGGTGGTGAGAAAATGAAAGTGAACAAAAAGACAAAGTCTCAGTCTTCACGGAACTTACACTGCAGTGGGGACACTAGTGCGAGAACTTTGGACAATTTGATCTGGAGGGGTAGAGGTGAGGAAAGAATACTGTCAAAGATGAACCCAAGGTTTCTACTCTGAGCAAATGGGTAGACAGGGTAGCATTAACTGAGATTAAATTAAAAAGCATGTTTGAGTCAGAAAATCAGCTTAGTTTTGAACAGGTTTTACTACCTGTCAGAATTACATTTGGTGTCTGATTACACCTGGATTAAGAATAGTGGAATCTTAGAGCTTATTTTCTAAGCACCTTAAAGATCACTTAGTCCAATAGTCCTACCCCTTCATTTATCATATGACTTATCCAAGGTTATAAGTTGTTCAGAAGCAGAACAAGGAATTAGACTCCAGGTTTCTTGGCTTTTAGTTAACTACTCATTTCACTCTATAATTCTTCATTTTTACCTATTTTAAGTACATCAAACAGTACATATATATAAACAATGTGCCAAATATAATACTAATGGTGTCAAACTAGCATAGTAATTAAAGAGGTAGGTTTCAAGAGGTTTTTGAAAATAATTTAATGGCTTGATAAAATAGTTTCAAGAATAAAATAATTCCCAGGTTGGATGTTAAGATATGAAGCTCAAGCTGTGAGAGAATATATAAGACTCTCAGCAGAATATAATATTAAGTACAACAGATTTTTCTCAAATATTCATGTTAATACTTCTGTTCTAGAATTTTATTGGTCCTATGTTTAACCTCCAAATTTTCTAAATTTAATTAATTTTCCTTGACTTTTTCAGATATGTAATTGAAATAGTTCAAGAATAGCAAATAGTACAGTAGCTCACAACTGTAATCCTAGCACTCTGGGAGGCTGAGGCAGGAGGATCACTTGAGCTCAGGAATTTGAGACCAGCCTGAGCAAGAGCAAGACTCTGTCTATACTAAAAGTACAAAAAATTGACCAGGCATGGTGGTGTGTGCGTGTAGTCCCAGCTACTCAAGAGGCTGAGGCAGAAGGTTTGATTGAGCCCAGGAGTTAGAGGTTGCAGTGAGCTATGATGACGCCAATCAAAACAACAATTTGAAATCGTAGCTTTCTATCATTTACAATGACTGTTTCATGGTGTTAATGTATTATCCCCTTTCCCAAGGAGAAGAGAATTGTCAAGACAGTGATAGCTTTAATATGCATTTCATTGAACTCAAGCAAATTCTTGGTCTTAAATGTAACACTTAACTATATACTATAAGTGTATGTTAAAACATAACTCTTAGTCTTTGTAACAAACAACAAAATTGTTTTGAGCTTCATAAACTGTGAGCCTAAATTTTTTCATTTTTCCCTTGTATGAGAAACATAAACTTAAGTATAATGTAACTTTATTACATTTAATTAATGATGATTGCAACCTTATGCTTTAAAAAGTATACTATAAAACCTGTCATAAACCTCATCACAATTCAAAAATACGAAATTAGGGCCGGGCGCGGTGGCTCACGCCTGTAATCCTAGCACTCTGGGAGACCAAGACGGGCAGATTGCTCGAGGTCAGGAGTTCGAAACCAGCCTGACCAAGAGCGAGACCCCCGTCTCTGCTATAAATAGAAAGAAATTAATTGGCCAACTAATATATATAGAAAAAATTAGCCGGGCATCGTGGCACATGCCTGTAGTCCCAGCTACTCAGAAGGCTGAGGCAGAAGGATTGCTTGAGCCCAGGACTTTGAGGTTGCTGTGAGCTAGGCTGACGCCACGGCACTCTAGCCTGGGCAACAAAGCAAGACTCTGTCTCAAAAAAAAAAAAAAATACAAAATTATATCCTATTTTACAAACTATTTGAAGTAGTGATATTTTCCACTCCTACCAATACACAATTCATTGAAAACCAATAATCTTTCTTTCAACCTGCCTTGATATTCTTCTATAATAATTTTATATAACACTTTGCCTTCATATTACAGTATATGATAACTTTTCAAAGTATACTCACCACACTATGAGACCCTGAAAGATAAGAACTGCTCTATTCCTTTATTTTTATTTGTTTCACACAACACCTAGGACATAGTACAAGCTTGATTCCTATTCCAGCTAGGGAATGACAGAGATAACAGGAAAACTGTCTGATCTAAAGTCAGCCCAAAGACTCATGATGGATATCTACAAAAGGAGGGCTGATGGCACAGATGCACTAACTAAATAAAATAAGAACAGAAAATAAAATGAAGTTTAGATATGCTAAACTAAATATCATGAACAACCAGAAACTGAGGACTTCAGGAAGTCGCTTCCCAAGAAAATGGATGGATGTGGTAATCACTGGAAGAGTCCAGGCCTCCTCACCCTCTCTGCAAGTGGAAGGTGGTCTTTCAATGAAGGACACAGCTGGGAATAGGAAGACCCAGGCCTCTGGCTCCAAACAAGTCAGTGTGGCAGGGAGGTAGAAGAACAGTAATTAATTCCTCCCTATGGCCAAGTTCTAGGGGGTCACAAAATATCTCCTAAACACTTCTTGAATGGAGAGGAAATAGAATTATTAATATTTTAAGAGATTCTAGGAAAGATTTCTTTACCAGAAATATCTCCCCTATGCTTCCTAAAATACCACCAGTGAAAATATTTGATTTGTTTTGGTTAGCAATGCATGATCCCTTCAGCTCTAATGGACACTAACAATTAATGTCAGTGAATGCTAACCTCTTCTTCCCACTCCCATGATCACATTAAGAGGTTTGCAATCAAAATACATCCATATTTAAAATCCAGGTTCCCAACGCTAAGTCCAGCAGACTTTCCATCCTATCATATACTATATGTTCTTGTCCTAATATTTAGATCAGGGGACTCCATACTCACATGTCTAGGGTCAGGTAATGTAAATGTAATGTAAGGTAATGTTAAGTCATACTATTGACAGGTAATGTAAATGAGATAACTAGTTGTATTAATAAAACAGTAGGGAATCCTGGAGATTACTTTCACAGGGAGTGTGTGGCCTGTTTGTGGGGCAGCCACTACTTAATTCCAGGGCATTGTTGCTAGGCAAAAATGTAGACCCAATTTTGTTCAGATCCTCCAATTTTCAAGAGAGGATGTAAATACATATTTTTTAACATAAAATGTATCAATTTTCAAACATGTCTGTGGCTAGAAGTATCATTTTGATTGTCAATCTGTGGCCCAGATCTAAAGGAATAGACAGCATTGAGAAAATGGAAAGAGGCAAAGGGAGGCCTATTCACCAACCTCGAACCTAGCCTAAGGAGCCCTGCCTAATCTGCTTGTCTTCCAATCTGAGAGCAAAAAGGAAAAGATATCAAGAAGGAAAAAAGGGCGAAGAAAAAAAATCACCTGTTGATCACTTACTAGATGGCAGACGCTGCAGCAGATGCTTTCACATATGTTGTTTCATTGAGATATGACAATGCAAGAAAAAAAACTTTATGCATGGGAAAAAGACCAGAGGGGGAATATATCAAAATACTAACAATAGGGGTGTCATTATGAAAGCCACTTTTGCCATTCTTCATAATTTTTAACCATAAATATAATATGGTTGTATTAAGTTTATAATACAAATTACTACTAAAAACTATGGTGGATTTCTAGGTACAAATCCACCCATCCTAGAGTATAGAAAGTACACTACCATAAATTAAGTGAAATCATATATTCAATATTTAAGTGTATGTAATATATATGCAATTATAAAGCCAGAAGAAAGAGAACACAGCAGAAACTACACAAGTGATAGGGATCACAGATTGACTAAAGAACAGAAATGTGTGAAATTGTTAAGAATGTTGAAGTCATTTTCTCTCTAAATGATGAAATTACCAAGATTTTTGTGCGTGTGTTTGTGGCCTGCATAGTTATAAAATACAGTAAAAGTCCTCTCTTCTGTAAAAACTAAATTTTAGATATTTTCCCCTCTGTTACATAGTTTTCCACATTCATTGCATTGTTTTATTTTAGGCACATAAAAATCTCATGTTTTTATTTAAATAGTATTCCTTTTTTGAGTTTATGGTGTTTCAAAGATAACATATAGATTTTATTCTTTTCATAAATGAAGTATGTCAATATAGGCTGCTTGGGTTCTAAACAATCTAAATCTCCAATTAATCTCTTCCAAATATATGCATATAGTTTTCATTCTATTCATAAATGAAACCCTAACCTAAATACTTCAAGTGAAATTTCAGGGGAAAAATACTGTTCAAAAACCTAGATAATGCATTCCTCTGTTGATGCTAAATATAGTCATCTCAAGATGACATACATTTTGACAATGATCAGCCTTACATGTCAAATTTTCAAAAATAGAACAGATTCCATTTTAAGGTGAGCAGGAACAATTGCTATTCACATTTCAATTTTAAATGGATTTAAAAGTGCAAATCTTCCATTAAACCTGGATTATATCAATAACTATAATGAGGAAAACTAAATTTAAAAGAATTTAATTATAGTTTTTGCTTAGGGATCTTTAAGAGAAATAAAAAAGACTTGCACGCATTTTTCTTTAAATTATTCCGCAGAAACATCAGTGAAAAAATAAAACACCTTCAAAAATAGGGGGACAATAGCAACCAGGAAGAAAAATCTTAACTAGCTACACTGAATATTATACTAAACTTATACTAAATATACCTCTCCCCAATAAACCTTTCTCTCATTTGATTAATTACACATTTTTCTTCCCTTACCAATACCCCAAAGCTCAAAAGAATTCCAGAAACGTGTATTTTGAGTTTTCTTATGCAGCAATTTAACCTGTAAAAGAATAATATTAAAGGGGAAAATTACGTGGCCCACTCAGCAACGTGTGACTAAGATGGTATAAATACTTAAGTTTTTAAGTACTTAATCACACTACCCAAGACATAGTTATGTTGTGACGTCCAGGCCAACGGGCTCCTGTTACATGAATTCATTAACAAAATTTAGCCGATGAATGATGTTCCCATTGCTTTGGTCAGGGAACTAATTTCTTTCATATTATGGCTCACTTCTTTTCCCCACCTGCCTCTTTCCCAAGGACGGACATTTTGTTAGAGCATACCCTTAAGCTATTTTTGCCTTGTTATCTATTTCTCTGCCTACTCTCTTTGTTCACGTTATGGCCTTTAGTAAATGCAAAAGGGATATCTCAAAGTCATTGCAATAACCACCTAACCTCTCAACTTAGTTATTTTCTTTTACAAATGCCAGCCATAATACATTTTTTTAGCTTTTGCAGAGCGTTTCACAGTTTGCAAACAGTTGGAATGGCTTGGCGTTTTCCAAAGCATGTAGACAAGGAGTTCCCGAGAAGGGACTACATTCTTCACTCCAACTTCCAGCTCTAGCTGTTCAACCACCAGCATCCCACCTCGGGTAGAATCGCGGAAAAAACAGTGTGGACACAGGGGTTGGGAGGTGGGGTAGATGCCAGGCTGTTAAGTCCTATTTCACTCGCCACCCTCCTCCACGGGGGCCGCTCCAGAACGCTGTCTTAAGAATAACCGGCACTGCCGGTGGAGACGGAGACCGTGACGGAGGCACGTGGTGGGGACGACACTCAACTTCACCCGCCCGGACCCCAAGGGCACAGTAAGGGGACCGACACCCACTCATCCATCTCACAGAGGGCTCTTCCCCTGCAGTAGGGAAAGCACTCAAAACTCGGCCGACAAGGCAAGGCAATCGCAACCAGGAGCCGAAGGCCAGCTGAGGCGGAGCGACGGCGAGGCAGACCCTGGCCCGCACCCTGCCCGGCCCGCAGGACGCGGCTCCGAGGCCCGCTGCGCTCAGGCCGGCCGCCAGCGCGCGGCCACCGCTGGACGGAGCCGGGCGCGCTCCGGTGCCGCGGCGCAGCGGGCCGGGAGCCGGGGCTCCAGGCGCCTTTCAGCAGCCGCCGTCGCCGCCCCCTCCGGGGGTCCCGTACCTCCATCTCCACTGCCCCACCCCACGTTCCGCAACTCCTCTTACCCGCCAGGAGCCGGTGACAAGCGCAGGTCCTCCTTTCGCTCGGAGAGAAAGGGCGCGTCCGCCAGCGGGGTGCGGGTAGGGGTCTGCGCGCTCTGGCCGCTGCCACTTCTGCTCCAGCCGCTGGGAGCCTTCTGGCTGCCGCCGCCGCCGCCGCCGCCGCCGTCTCCAGCAGCAAGTTTCCATAAAAGTCCTGGTGCGCAGCCTGTTCCCGCATTCCAGGCGGGCCCAGCGCCGGCTGCAGCTGTTCCAAAACACAAGGCCAGTTCCCCCAACCCCCACCTCCGCCGTATCGCCGGGACAGGGGGGGAGAGTCGGGGAGAAAAGCAGGGGAGGGGGAACAGTGGCTGCCAACTTTCCTCCAGAACTTGCCTGTCGCCTGGCCTCAGGTGCCTGAGTTGACCCTCTAACCTTGGGCCTTGGGCCCGCCTCCACCTCCGAGAAGGCCCCGGGAAGGGAGGCTGCCCCCCCCCCCTGAAGGAAAGGAATGATGCTGGAATGGGCTTCTTTACCAGGCTGAGGCTGGCTCCCCCCACCCAAACCCGTTTGCCCTGGGGCCCACCTCTCAGCTACTCTACCCGTCCTAGTTTCCAATCGAGAAGCCAAGCCTCTACATTATCTTCGCCCAAAGTATTGACCTTTGGCCAACTTTCCCTATATTAGCCAGAGTGTGGGGCAGCAATCCGGAACACTTCATCTATTGCTCCCCTTTTCTTGGCTCTGGTTTTCTTTTTCTTTTATAGCCGCTAGACCACTGGGATTTGGCTCTGGTCTTTAAATCCAAAGAGAGCGGTCTAAAAGAAAAAAGTTGAAGGCAGAAAAGGAATAAAAGAATATATGTTCATGTGTGTGTTTATATATATGTAAATTTTCAGCCTGGCACTGTGGTTCACACCTGTAATCCTAGCACTCTAGGAGGCAGAGGCAGGAGGATCGCTTGAGGTCAGGAGTTTGAGACCAGCTTGAGCAACAGCGAAACCCCCGTCTCTACTAAAAAATAGAAAAAAATTAGCCGGGCAACTAAAAATAGAAAAAAATTAGCTGGGCATGATATTAGCTGGGTATGGTGGTACAAGCCTGTAGTCCCAGCTACTTGGGAGGCTGACGCAGGAGGATCCCTTGAGCCCAGGAGTTTGAGGTTGCTGTGAGCTAAGCTGACATCGCAGCACTCTATCCTGGGCAACAGAGTGAGACTCTGTCACACACACCAAAAAAATCTCCCACCTTTCCTTAACTGAAGGCAGATCACCTCTGGTCTTCCTAAATTTTCATAAAGGCATCTTTAAATATTAGGCACCCACAGATCTTTTTCAGCTTTGACCACCAGACTGTCAATTAAATCCATCAGACAACACCATAGTAAAACCTGAAATGTGCACCCAGAGGGGGTATTTTTCAGTAGGGGAGATCCTCTGTTCTTCACAGCACTTTAAAAAATAAAATAAGATCAACTGGCATCCAGACAGATAAATCAAGGAGAACGGTAACCACTTTCAACTTCAGGCCCTAGGCAGACAGCAGTGCTCAGGGTGTAATTCGGGGATCTTGAAAAGGCCTTCTGCTTTTAAACATAACTATTTCCCAGTCCCTTCTCCACACTCTTTACTCAGGATGGAAATTCTTTTAAGAAGGGTAAGCCATTTATTCCTCAATTAGAGAAAAGTTCTAAATTGGTCATTGAAACAGCTATTTAAATGTACTCTAGTGCAAATGGTGATATGTAGTCAGGATGGTCTAGCATATGTCCCAGTTCCCTTTGATACAGTCACCTTGGCCTTCTTCGGTTCGTGGAAATTTCCAAAGTCATTCTGGTTGTAGGGCCTTTACATAGGCTGTTCCCTCGACATGAAATCCACTTGCCCTACTCTTTCTTCACCTAACTTCAACACACCCTTTCAATCTCTGCTTAAATGCTGTTTCCTCAGAAAGCCCTTCCTTGCACCCAAATCTGTATCTATGATACACTCTGATTCCACCCTTTTCTTCCCCATACTTACCAATTTATAACTAAATATTTTGTTAAAGGAATAGAAGCTTTCTAATTTTTTACTTTTTTATTTCTACCCCAACAGATACACCAGATTAAACAAAGTTCTGATTCTGTCTATAAAACACTGATAGCTATCCATGGCATGTGAGGCCTACTTATTCCACCACCAATTCATCATTCATTCATTCAATAAATACTCAGTTTTAGATACCAAGGATACAGCAGTGACAAAACGAAGGCAGACAATGAGCAAATAAATGAACTATGTAGTGCCTAGTGATATCACTGTGAATAAATCAAAGTAGGGAAGTAGGGAATGCTGAGGATGGACTTCCAGATCAAAGTCCAAAAACCTCTTTTCCTCATACTTCGCAGTTACCAAAATCCTACCAGTTCTACCTAAAAAGGTACCAAGAAAAAAAATATGCCAAGCATTTCTGGATGTTGTAATTTTAGACAGAATGGCTAGGAAACCCTCAAATGAGTAAAAGTCTTGAGGAAAGTGAGGCAGTGAGCCATGTAAGTATCTGGAGATGCAAATATCTGGAGGAAGACCAGTCCAGGGAGAGGTACAAAGGCCCAAAAGAGCCTGTCTGACATGTTCTAGGAAGAACAAAGAGGCTTGTGTGGGTGAAGCTGAGTAGGTGAGGGGTAAATAATAGGAGGTACACTGGGGCAGGAGACAGACTGTAGGACTCATTTTGTAGAACACTGTAAGTACTTTGTTTTTTACTCTAAGATCAGTGGCCATTGGTGGATTTTGAACAAAATAGTCACATTATCTGACATGTTTGTAATATGTAATACACTCAGTGGGGAAAGAAAAGAAGCAGGGAGACCAGTTAGGAGGTGTCACAATTATCAGAATGAGAGGTAACAGGGTTTGGGCCAAGGTGATAGCTAGGAAGGTAATGAGAAATGCTTGGCATATTTGTGTGTGTGTGTGTGTGTGTGTGTCTGTGTGTATGGTACCTTTTTAGGTAGAACTGGTAGGATTTTGGTAACTGAATTGAGGTGTGAGGAAAAGAGGTTTCTGGACTTTGAACTGGAAGAATCGAGTTGTCATTTACTCACATGCAGAAGACTATAAGAAGAGGTTTAAGCAGGGGTAGTCAGGAGCTGTTTTGACACACCAAGTTTGAGATTACTAGAAGTCCAAGATCTGCCAATGTGTATAAACATTCCTTATATATTTATAATGAATCAGTAAGGTTTATAATAAATCAGTAAAGTTTGTTCTAAATTTGATTATATCAGTTGCATGTTTTTGAAATTACATAAACATTATAAAAATGAAGAAATATAAAAGTAAAAAGAAAGTTGTAGTTATTATAAAAGCTAATGCTTTTATTTTAAAAAAAGCCTTGATAGGCCGGGCGCGGTGGCTCACGCCTGTAATCCTAGCTCTCTGGGAGGCCGAGGCGGGCGGATTGCTCAAGGTCAGGAGTTCAAAACCAGCCTGAGCAAGAGCGAGACCCCGTCTCTACTATAAATAGAAAGAAATTAATTGGCCAACTAATATATACAAAAAATTAGCCGGGCATGGTGGCGAATGCCTGTAGTCCCAACTACTTGGGAGGCTGAGGCAGGAGGATTGCTTGAGCCAGGAGTTTGAGGTTGCTGTGAGCTAGGCTGACGCTACGGCACTCACTCTAGCCTGGGCAACAAAGCGAGACTCTGTCTCAAAAAAAAAAAAAAAAGACTTGATAAAGGGAAATAGCTTACAAAAACTACCATCAAGCTGGGGGCGGGGCACAGAGACAAATGTGAAAGATTTGGTACAAAATTATAAAAATCTAGGGAGGTTCTACACTCATTACCTTTCATGTGTCTAAGTTTTTTTCTCTTTTAGAAGTAAGGAAAACTTGGCTGGGTGCGGTGGCTGTAATCCTAGCACTCTGGGAGGTCGAGACTCCACTAAAAAAATAGAAAGAAATTAGCTGGACAACTAAAAATATGTAGAAAAAATTAGCCGGGCATGGTGGTGCATGCCTGTAGTCCAGCTACTCAGGAGGCCCAGGCAGGAGGATCACTTGAACCCCCGAGTTTGAGGTTGCTGTGAGCTAGGCTGACACCATGGCACTCTAGCCCGGGAAATAGAGTGAGACTCTGTCTAAAAAAAAAAGTAAGGAAAACTTGATGATTCCGGGTATAGTTTATGTAACAAACATATCTTGAAATACTGAGTGAATCCAACTGAAGGCCTTGATGCTATATCAAAAGATTGGCCAAAGAATGTATATTTTTTCATTTAAAATTAAAATGTCAGCCGGGCGCAGTGGCTCACGCCTGTAATCCTAGCACTCTGGGAGGCCGAGGCAGGCAGATTGCTCGAGGTCAGGAGTTCGAAACCAGCCTGAGCAAGAGCAAGACCCTGTCTCTACTAAAATAATAAAATAGAAAGAAATTAATTGGCCAACTATATAGAAAACTTTAGCCGGGCATGGTGGCGCATGCCTGTAGTCCCAGCTACTCAGGAGGCTGAGGCAGGAGGATCGCTTGAGCCCAGGAGATGGAGGTTGCTGTGAGCTAGGTTGACGCAATGGCACTCACTCTAGCCTGGGCAACAAAGTGAAACCCTGTCTCAAAAAAAAAAAAATTAAAATGTCTATGTCTATATTATCTATCACTTATTATGATTGCCTGTCATGGTATCCAGCCACCGATAGGATCCCAAATGATCCTACCTTCTTGTATTCACACACTGTAGTTCCTTCCCACATTTTGTCAGGTTTGGCCCATATGACCAATAGACTATGGCAGAAGTGATATCACTTCCACGTCTAGGTTATAAAAAATATTGTGTCTTTTACCTTGCTATCCCTTGCATTAGTCATGCTGGGGGAAGCCAGCTGCCATGTCTTAAAGACACTCAGGCAGCCCTATGGAGATGTCCAGTTGGTAAGGAACTAAAGTACTTTGCCAAAGGCCAGCAAGGGACTGAAGCCTCCTGACAACAGACATGTGAGTGAGCAGATCTTTGAAGCAAATCTTCCAGCCTTCATCAAGCCATCAGATGGCTGCAACCTCAAGAGAGTTGG
Source organism: Microcebus murinus (assembly GCF_040939455.1). Classification (NCBI taxonomy): domain Eukaryota; kingdom Metazoa; phylum Chordata; class Mammalia; order Primates; family Cheirogaleidae; genus Microcebus; species Microcebus murinus. The sequence goes on along the minus strand of NC_134105.1, from coordinate 61,697,059 downwards.
AACCACCAGACAGGCTATTCCTGGATTCTCGACCCTAAGAAACTGTGAGCTAATGTTTGTTGTTTCAAGCTGCTAAATTTTGGGATAATTTGTTATGTAGCAAAGGATAATGAATATACTTGCTTTAACCTTTTTTATTATCCATCTTATACAACATGAAATATGTGGTCCTTTTTAAAGTTCTTGGGACCATTCTCTCACACAGAATATTTATTAAATAAGAATTAACAAAGTTGTGGAAGTCTTATATTTTAAGTGCTTTAAAATCAAAGTGCTTCTCTATATTTAAATACTATGGTGTCATTTCAAACATAGCAAATTATAAACGTTCTATAATTTCCTATATATAAATGTACTTTGTGAGATGCTTCTGTGACACACACGAGATAGTTAAAAGCAAACTGTTGAGATGTTGGGTGATATTTGATGTACCAGTTGCTTTGCTGTGACTTTTAAGTAGAGAATAAAAAAGTGTCATAGAAGGAAGGTTTGCTTTTTTTTCTTTTCTTTTCTGTACTGGAATCTAGTCCTTCCCTGCCCAGATGATGAAGGTAACTGTAGGGTTTTCACTGCTCAGATGTAGAAAAGCCAATGAAAGAACTTGAGCAGACAAAAGAGCTTGTGCAACCTGATCAAAGATGTCAGTAGCATAAAGAGAGAAAGACATCAAGGAGGAAGAAGTGGCAGGGTAAAGTATCAGAGAATACAGGGCATGGGAAGAAACAGTGCAGAAAAAAAACAGAAGTCAAAAGCAGCATAAGCACAGTCAGTGAGTTTATAAAGATTTCCAGAAAAGCTCTACAAAATAGTGCAACAATAGGACATACATAAGAACTCACAGAGAGATGTTGAAAGTGTAAAACATTAAGTTCAGATAGTGGGATCAAAGAAGATGCATGAGACAACACAGTATGGCAAATAATGACCAAAAAAAACCAGATGAGATTAAGATGCGAACTAGTTTTCTATCCTACATCCTACCTAGGAAAAGATTCAACTCATGTTTGCATGATTTGCTCATTAAGTAATATATTTCAGTTTATGTGTTTAATAATTTTTAAAAATACAACTATATATATCTGTCTGTAATATTTAATTATTCTAAAATAAACTTATTAAGTTCCACACTAAGAATACTGTTTTTACATCCCGGTGAACGCTTTCCACATGTGGTGACTACAGCAGTGTCCAGGAAGCATCCCTCTCCGCGATTACATATATCTGAACCCAAGTGAATGAGAAGGGAGGTTCAGATCATCAGTGTGGTAAATTTATGTCATGCTTAATGGCATTATTCACCAAAACACTTTAATTAAAACACAAGTACTGGCCGGGCGCGGTGGCTCACGCCTGTAATCCTAGCTCTTGGGAGGCCGAGGCGGGCGGATTGCTCAAGGTCAGGAGTTCAAAACCAGCCTGAGCAAGAGCGAGACCCCGTCTCTACTATAAATAGAAAGAAATTAATTGGCCAACTGATATATATATAAAAAAATTAGCCGGGCATGGTGGCGCATGCCTGTAGTCCCAGCTACTCGGGAGGCTGAGGCAGAAGGATCGCTCGAGCCCAGGAGTTTGAGGTTGCTGTGAGCTAGGCTGACGCCACGGCACTCACTCTAGCCTGGGCAACAAACCGAGACTCTGTCTCAAAAAAAAAAACAAAACACAAGTACTTTCACTTCATGTGTCACATTAGTACACAAAGGTAACCTTTTATATTCGATTCCAATGCCTCTACAGTTGTCATGTTTTCTGTGCCTATCTATGTGGTCTTATGGACTGAAAGCTCTCATAAGGTAGGGTTGGATGAGCAGGCGTGACCTCGTAATTATATATAAACTTTGTTTAAAATATTCCATACATCAGTAAGATGTGCCATCACTCTTTTATTTGGCAGTAATAGAAATACATCCATGTTACAGTGCTTATTTTGGCTAGAACCAAGTGCTATTTTTTTCTGCTACTGTAGTGTTTTACTTTTCTACAAAGCAATGAGTGCAGTTCTTACATTTAGGAAATAGAAACATTTACTGATATCAGCCAAGTGAAGCTAATACATGGTTGTTCTCAAACTAAACAAAACAATAACGTAACATAATCACTAGGAACAATGTAAGAATGTCCTTATTTCCATTAGTCACAGAGTATATAAAGTCTTAATTCTCACATACATATTTCTTAATTTGATTAATCCAAGCAAAAAACCAAAAGATTTGAATTCAGCCTAATTCTTATAATTACTTTGAAATTTACATAAAATAATTTCTGAATACATGTTCACATTAAAATAAAAGCAAATGGGTTATACACATAATTCAAAATTTCTGATTATAAAAGGTACACTAAATGTTACTTTGGCATTCCTATTTTCTAGGCTTAAAAGAATGATAGATGAAGGAAAAATTCTTTCGTAATACAAATAATCACTCTTCGAAATTATGTACCTAGAAAATGTTACAGTCTTAAGGCAAGAAAACATTTGTAAATATTTTCATAAAGTCAGTTAATTTAACAAATTAACAGAATCATAGTAAACAGATGTAAATAAAGAATATTACTTGATGAGAAAGAAAGTTCTTTGGAGCTTACTGTAACAGTATGGAAAACTTCTTTTTAAAAAAATAATGCCATTTTTACATTAAAAAACATATTGTTAACTTTTTACCCTTTTTACCCTAACTTATTAACCTTTTAGTTGAATAAAAATACAGAGAAAACAAAATACAAAAAAGAAATACCAAATATAAATCACCTGAACATTTATCTTTTTTCTTCCAGAAAGGAGGAAAAAAGCCATTTTCTCAGGACTAATTCAAGACCCTCTTTTAACTTACATATGGAAATGGATGGTAGGGCTCATGGTAGCAATGGCAATTTTATGATAATACTACCATTAGTAAGTGTTCAACAGGGTTTTACCCTAAAAGCCTCTAAATTAGTTTAATCATTTTTTATTTTTTAAAACATTGCTTTTGCTGTTTAACCCAATTTTAAGGCAAATGGAAACTGGTATATATGTCTTAAATACCCTTCTGCAGTCAGAAATGCTCTTTTTTGGAAGATGTTTCCTTTAAAAGTTCAAGTTTCTTCTCTTACAAGAGAGGTTTTTCCTATACTTATTGCCCTGCAATTCAATTTGGTCACTCTTCTCCCTTTTGTGAAAGGCCACAAAGAAAGCATCTTGCTAAAGTAATAGCTATCGAACAGACCCAAAATTAATCAAACTAAAGCACTAAATTTACAAGCCAACCTTCTCAATATGAACAACTTTTTTGAAAAAAGATGAAATGTAAAAGAGAAAAAAAGATACCTTCTAGAAAGTCATTCATCATATCGGATAAAATAAATTCCCTAGAGTTATCATATGTTATAGCAGCATTATTAAATAGTGCAATTCTTCAAAATTGATTTCAAACAATAGCCCCCTCAAAAAAGTAATTAAGTTTACTTATAGCTTTGCCTATAAAACCACAGCTTAAAACATTTAGCCTTCAAATGGGTAAATTAATATAAGCAATAACTGTCTTCCCTGCATGGTAATGGGAAGTAGTATGCATGCACACATGGGTATGTGTGTGCTTCATTCAAGGCCAGTGATACCTCAACAACAGTGGAAAAACTCATAATATTAAATTAAAAGTAAAACAATATAGAATGGAATTTTTAGTTTTTATACATCTAATCATATTGCTCCATCAATAATAAGAATTATGGCTAGGTAACTATTAAATTAAGACTCTATGTAAGAAAAGTCAAGGAGCTACATACTCAAAAGCAGTTATAGCAATATTTTGTATGTTTAATGCTATAACCTACACAGTACATGCAAAACAGCATAAAGATTCTGAATTTCCTATTTTATAATTAATTTACATAAAGGTGGCACAAACATAAATTTAATATCTTAAAAGATTATGGTTTTTTTTTCACACTTCATTTTCTATTCATTAATCAGAAACTAGGCACTTTAATCTAAAAATGCACTTGTAAAAAATGCATTTTAGGTCCATCTGTGTAACTCACTCCTAAAATGAATAAAGCATACTTTAGAAGCAAAATCAACAAATCTAACCATTGACATACCCAATCAGCCACTCCAAATAAGTGGTTTATGGATTCAGGAACAAAATTAATGCAACTCTGAAAGTATATTATACTCTATAGAAAAGCCTTACTCATAACAACCACCCATTTGTTCACGTATTTATCATAACAGACTATTTTATTAAAAATATTTTTGTTGTATATTCAGAGGAAGAAAAAAAACCCTTCTGCAAAACCTCACTAAGATTCAAAGTATAAATATTTTTAAAATATGAGAATATGACAAATTCTTAGTATGCTGAGTTCTCTGGGGGAAGAACTAAAAGCCAGTTTTGTAAAAGGAGAAATTATTTTACTGTACCAAGTTTAATACCTTCAGATGTTGGAAGAAAGTCTCAAAATTACACATAAGATGGCTCACGCCTGTAATCCTAGCTCTTGGGAGGCCGAGGCGGGCGGATTGCTCAAGGTCAGGAGTTCAAAACCAGCCTGAGCAAGAGCGAGACCCCGTCTCTACTATAAATAGAAAGAAATTAATTGGCCAACTGATATATATAGAAAAAATTAGCCGGGCATGGTGGCGCATGCCTGTAGTCCCAGCTACCCGGGAGGCTGAGGCAGAAGGATCACTTGAGCCCAGGAGTTTGAGGTTGCTGTGAGCTAGGCTGACGCCACGGCACTCACTCTAGCCTGGACAACAAAGTGAGACTCTGTCTCAAAAAAAAAAAAAAAAAAAAAATTACACATAAGAAAGGTAAATTCTTAAATGCTTTTCTTAGTTAATAAATGTTATCTTTTAAATCAGTATTCATTCAAGGGAAAAAATGCTCTACTTTATCAAAAGATAAAAGAAAGTTCTTCAGTCTCTCTATTGTAACTTATAGGACCAACATTAATATATTTTGGAAACTATAGTTATTATAATATAAAGTTATAAACTGTAAACTTCTCAATGTCAATTCATTTAAATGTTTTGTAACAATATTCAGTGATTACAATGTCTTTGATTCAAATACATAAGCAAATGCACAAGCAATAATGTAAGCAGTACATATTAAACACCATTACTGCCCGAAACTTGATAAACAAGTGAATAACTTTGTAATTAAAAATATATTTTCAGGCAAAGTTAAATATGTTGACAGTAGCAGTAATATATTCTTGCATGTGTGGACCACAAAGGTCTTGGCTAAAGTGTGTATTTTCAAGGTGCAAAGAATAAAAACGGCTTTTGAGACTGACAGTGAACATTTCGGACAGCTTCAAGACAACAAATCAATTCACTCCCAAGTACTGGGTTCAATTCAAGCAATATTCCTGTAAAATCACAACATTTCACGAATTAAATTATTACCTACAGATTGTAAAAAGCCACTCTGGATACACCACACAGGGATTCAAAGACAGACTAACTTCTGTATAAGTACAGTACAGTCACTAATTTTTTACTAGATTTTTTTTTCCTGAGTCCACACCCACCAATTCTGTTGATTTTGTAATATATACAAAATCAATAGTTACCTTAAAATTTTTATTTCATAGCACACTCAAATTGTATGATTTTCTCCATACTTATTGCACTTTGGCTTCCAACAGCCCACTGGACATAACATGACCATGACTGCTTATACAACTACTTGTATGCCTCAGGGCATCTGCTCCAAGATAGGCCATTAAAAGTTCAGTGCGGCGCCTGAGTAACTGCATGAGGTCTTCAGCCAAAGTCTCTATACTTGAATAGCGAACCTTCTCGAAGTCAAAAATGTCTTTGAGAAAGAAAAGAACTTGATTCTGGAAAATGAACACAAAGCAAATTGGCATTTATTAGACCAAAATTATATTAAATCTGATGAGTTACTAATATTGCAAAAAGCACTGAATCAGGAGTCAGAAGACCTGAGTTCCAGTGCATTTTATGCCTCATTGGAAAAGAGACTATGAATATAAATGATTTAATCTTTTGGAGGTCTCACTTTCTTTTTCTGTAAAATAAAGAGATAAAACCACCCATCCTACTTACTACTTGGGGCTGATGTGATGGTTAAAAAAGATAATGTTATGGTAAGTGCCTGTAAACCCCAAAGCACTGTATAAATGTAAGGAGCTATTTTTAATCCTCTCCCTTCAATGTTACCTCTAAGAACTGGTTCTACTTTAAGGTAGAGGAATAAACTATTTCAATAATTATAAATTATAATTTTTAAATGTATACTTTCCTGTACAAATACAACCTTAAGGCACATGTAAAATAAAAATAATTTCAGATCTTAAAACAATGGAAGATCCTGAAGGATATTTCATTTCAATAAGTTAATACTTACACTGAATCCCATTTTGAGCAAGTTGTATACTACTAAGTATTAAGTCTCAGCTATTAAATCTTCAGAATGGAAAAAAAGTAATTCCAAAGAGTAAAAGACTGACATCTAATGTCTATCCTCCAGAAACCAAATGTTAAAAAGTACTAAGAAGGCATACTTCACTGATTCACTAGATTTTATATATGGAAGGGTCAATTAGCAATTAGCAATCAACCTGCCAAGCCCCCTCACTGTACATATGAAGAAATGGAAGATCAAAGAATGATTGGCCCTGAGTAAGAATATTCACTAATGAAAGACTTAATTTTCAGCCTCAGTTTTTTCCACTAAAACACCCTTACATTTGGGTGGTCAAGGATACTAGTCAGGGCCGGGTGCGGTGGCTCACGCCTGTAATCCTAGCGCTCTGGGAGGCGGAGGCAGGCGGATTGCTGGAGGTCAGGAGTTCGAAACCAGCTTGAGCAACAGCGAGACCCCGTCTCTACTATAAATAGAAAGAAATTAATTGGCCAACTAAGATATATATAGAAAAAAATTAGCCAGGCATGGTGGCTCATGCCTGTAGTCCTAGCTACTCAGGAGGCTGAGGCAGTAGGATTGCTTGAGCCCAGGAGTTTGAAGTTGCTGTGAGCTAGGCTGACACAATGGCACTCACTCTAGCCTGGGCAACAAAGTGAGACTCTGTCTCAAAAAAAAAGAAAAAAAAGGATAATAGTCAAAAATCAGTGAGTTCTGAATGATACTAAAATATATATTTCCTAAACCATTTATACAAATATTAATACATTAACAGCACATAAATATAAAAATATAATTTTTATAATTAATGCTATACTAAACATACAAACTTTCAAACATTCAAAACTTTCAAATTCATACTTAATTGTGTTTACTTTTATTTATTCCTTGAAATTCAGCCTGAACTCAACTATTAAATAGAGAGATTTTTCTGGGCACTTTGCCAGCCAGAAAATTCTGCAATGAGCTGTAATTTGTGTTTTGGCAAACTTAAACTGCTGACACTGGGACACAACTTTAAACTCCCATGCTATTTCTCACAACTTGGATTTTATAATTCATGTTATCTTTAACCAGAATGTTATTCTATATTACCATATGTGCAATACAGATATTGTTTTTTTTTTAATTGTAAAGTGTCCAGAAATGAAGAACAAACCAATTACACCAGTTCGATTGTAACGTGGCAATACCATACAAGACCATGTATCCACTGCATAAGGAATTGATATGGTCAATGGGACTTGTTGCATCTAACCCAGAATAAAGCACCAAATCTATAAAAACTGGTTCACTATAATAACAGTGGTATTATAAAATGCCACTAATATAATACTGGCATTTAAACACTGAATTTAGATGACTTTTATAACTTTACTTTTAAATAATATTCTTCCATTAATACAAAAGCAAAAACGAATAAAACCTTACCTGCTTTTTGATTTAGGAAAAAAAAGAAATGATTCAATGACTGAACATACCTTAAAGAAGCAACATAAATCATAGAGAGAATTTCTAGGACCCAGAAAGCCCCAGGCTAGGACTGGGCTGATGTGTTCACAAATGGCATAAAAATGGGCAAAAAATCCATCTGGGATCTGTTGGGAAGTAAAGGAGAATCAAGTTACTTTTACCTTCTTGTTTTGGCTTTCTCAAGTAGAGAAACTGCAATTACTATCCATTATATGACCAGCTCTTTTTGAGGGCAGACCAAGGGTTAACAAAGTTAATAAACTGCAAATAACTTTTAGAATCATAGAATATTTTATGTAGATTTCATATCCTAGCAAATAGTTTCAGTGCTGAGAAACACTATTTCTCTTAAAAGGCATTTTCACCTCATAAGAATACTTCATTAAAAAAAGCAATAGGCCGGGCGCTGTGGCTCACGCCTGTAATCCTAGCTCTTGGGAGGCCGAGGCGGGCGGATTGCTCAAGGTCAGGAAGTTCAAAACCAGCCTGAGCAAGAGCGAGACCCCGTCTCTACTATAAATAGAAAGAAATTAATTGGCCAACTGATATATATATAAAAAAAATTAGCCGGGCATGGTGGCGCATGCCTGTAGTCCCAGCTACTCCGGAGGCTGAGGCAGAAGGATCACTCAAGCCCAGGAGATTGAGGTTGCTGTGAGCTAGGCTAACGCCACGGCACTCACTCTAGCCTGGGCAACAAAGTGAGACTCTGTCTCAAAAAAAAAAAAAAAAAAAAAAAAGCAATCATATCGGTGTCGTAACCAAGCAATATTACGAATGCTACAGTGTTCCTTAGCCATGGAATTTTTAGGATTATTAAGAATAACATAGTTTCAGCTGTTTAAAAGCCCCACTCAATCAAATAATTGTATTAACTGGAAAAGACTAACATGATTTTAAAATGATTAAACACTAAATTATTCTTACTAGAATCCTAACCTTTAGTTAGGAACCTGATATTATTTAATCATTTAATTGTGTAATTGCCTCTTCTTGTGAAATATGAGTGCAGATAGTTGTGTTTATTAATAACTTTCTAAATTTCCCTTGTTAAATAACACCCACTGGGATTTGTTATACAGACTAGGGAAAACTATGCCTTAAAATTCTGTCTCTTGGAGGAATTAGTTCCTTTTCTACAGTCTCCAACAGAACCTTCCAAACCTCAATTTAAAAAACATAAGGCCAGGTGTGGTGGCTCACACCTGTAATCCTGGCACTCTGGGAGGCCGAGGCGGGAGGATTGCTCGAGGTCAGGAGTTCGAAACCAGCCTGAGCAAGAGCAAGACCCTGTCCCTACTATAAATAGAAAGAAATTAATTGGCCAACTCATATATATAGAAAAAATTAGCTGGGCATGGTGGTGCATGCCTGTAGTCCCAGCTACTTGGGAGGCTGAGGCAGTAGGATTGCTTGAGCCCAGGAGTTTGAGGTTGTCGTGAGCTAGGCTGACGCCACAGCACTCACTCTAGCCTGGGCAACAAAGTGAGACTCTGTCTCAAAAAAATATAATAATAATAATAAAAATCATAAGATGGCTAGGAACAGTGGCTCATGCCTATAATTCCAGCACTTTGGGAGGTTGAGGTGGGAGGATTGCTTGAGGCTAAGAGTTTGAGACCAACCTGGACAACATAGCAAGATCCCATCTCTACAAAAAAAATTTTTTTAAATAAAATAGCAGTTACTATTTAATGAGTACCCATTATATACCAGACAATGTGCTAGGTTCTATTTAATTTACTAAAACATTCCTCCAAAAGTATGTTATGTTAACATCATTTTATACACGTAAAAAATGATACTTGAAAGGGGTTAAATAACCTGCCCTAAATCACACATAGCTAGTTAGTGAAAGCCAAAAAGTTATCAGGGATATACTGAAGATATTCTACTGTAAGATATGTTCTACATACATTAAAATTCTAAGCCGAGTGCAGTGGCTTATGCCTGTAATCCCAGAGATTCAGGAGGCTGAGACAGGTAGATTGCTTGAGGTCAGGAGTTTGAGACCAGCCTAGACAACACAGTGAGACCTTGTCTCTTAAAAAAAAAAAAAAAAAAAAAAAAATAGCCAGGCCTGGTGATGCACACCTGTAATCCCAGCTTTTGGGGAGGCTAAGGTAGAAGGATCTCTTGAGCCCAGGAGTTTGAGACTACAGTGAGCTATGATTGTATCACTGTACTCCAGCCTGGGTGACAAAGCATGACCCTGTCTCTAAAAAGTAAATTAAAACTTAAAAAGTATTAAAATTCTAAATCCCATACAGACTCAAAGTGTATCAGGAGTTCAGAGAAGTAGGAAGTTAGTATGAACTGAAGTAGAAGGACATACTTCAGCTAGGAATACTGTAATCAACTGTAGGTAAGATTTATTTAAGTACAGAGGGAGTCTGGCATTCCAGGTATAGGAAATAGTTCCCCAGTAGGTGAGACATCTGTATCTGTAGATACAAAAAGAAAACTACTAGAGGCCGGGCACGGTGGCTCACGTCTGTAATCCTAGCACTCTGGGAGGCCGAGGCAGGCGGATCGTTCAAGGTCAGGAGTTCAAGACAAAAAGAAAACTAGACTAAAGCACATTTTATATTCTAAGAAATAGGAAATAAAGTTAAATATATCATTAGTAACAATTCTTTCATCCTTATATTAATAGCAGTCCTGTAAAGTAGGCATTAACTCCATTTCACAAAGGGGAAAACTAAAGGTCAAGTGATGGTCAGTACCATGTTTCCCCCAAAATAGGACCTACCCATAAAATAAGCCCTAGCAGGATTTCTAAGCATTTGGGCAATATAAGCCCTACCCCGAAAATAAGACCTAGTGATGGCTACACAGTGTATCTGCACAACCCATGCATTTTGTTGCAGAGCGGTAAAGAAGACAAGCAGCCCTTCTCATCTGCTCCATGAAAGCTCTATTGCTAGACATGAGAGATTGGGGCCAATGGTTCTAAAGGAAACAGAGTTGCAAGAAATTCAGGATAGAATTCGGTGTTTGGAGAGTTATGATGATGTTCCAGAAGACGACGACTTAATTATATTTGAATAAATGTAGATTGTTGTACCGTACTTAAAAAAACATAACATATCCCCTAAAAATAAGCCCTAGGGTGTCTTCTTGAGGTAAAATAAATACAAGACCCTGTCTTATTTTTAGGGAAACATGGTAACTTGCTATGATCATGCTAGCTAGTGTAAGAATCAAATCCAAGTCTACAAGTCTGTTCTCAGGTTCTAAACCAGTTCTCAAACATTAGAGTTTATAATCATCATTAAGGAACTTGTTTAAAATATAGGGTCTCCAGAATCATTTGTAAATAAGAATTATTCAAATATAAGACTTCCTTCCCTTCCCTCCCTTCCCTTCCCTCCCTTCCCTCCCTCCCTTCCTCCCGTCCGTCCGTCCTTCCTTCCTTCCTTCCTTCCTTCCGTCCTTCCTTCCGTCCTTCCTTCCTTCCGTCCGTCCTTCCGTCCGTCCTTCCGTCCTTCATTTTTTTTTTTTTTCAGACAGAATCTCACTGTTACCCAGGCTACAGTGCTGTGGCATCAGCCTAGCTCACAGCAACCTCAAACTCCTGGGCTCAAGCAATCCTTCTGCCTCAGCCTCCTGAGTAGCTGGGACTACAGGCATGCACCACCATGCTCGGCTAATTTTTTCTATATATTTTTAGTTGGCCAATTAATTTCTTTCTATTTTATTCTTTTAATAGAGACAGGGTCAGGGTCTTGCTCTTGCTCAGGCTGGTTTCGAACTCCAGACCTTGAGCAATCTTCCAGCCTCAGCCTTTCAGAGTGCTAGGATTACAGGCGTGAGCCACCACGCTCAGCCTGTAATTATTTCTAATAGCGCTTTCTGAAAATGCTATGAGGACTATAATTTAGAATCAATGTACTTGCTAAAACTGTCTCAAAGTTATAAGTATCAGATTAAAAAATATGAGTATGATAAAACACTATAGGTCCTTGGACAAATAATAATAATAATGTAGTAATAGCCAACACTTGCACAATGCACTATGCCAAACCATGTTCTAAGCACTTTACACTGAATCTTCAAAAAACCTTATGAAGTGGATACTATTTCTATACTTTTTTTTTTTTTTTTTTTTTTTTTTTTTTTGAGACAGAGTCTCGCTTTCTTGCCTAGGCTAGAGTGAGTGCCATGGCGTCAGCCTAGCTCACAGCAACCTCAAACTCCTGGGCTCAAGCAATCCTCCTGCCTCAGCCTCCCGAGTAGCTGGGACTACAGGCACGAGCCACCATGCCCGGCTGATTTTTATATTATATATATTAGTTGGCCAATTAATTTCTTTCTATTTTTATGGTAGAGACGGGGTCTCGCTCAGGCTGGTTTTGAACTCCTGACCTTGAGCAATCCGCCCGCCTCGGCCTCCCAGAGTGCTAGGATTACAGGCGTGAGCCACCGCGCCCGGCCTTATACTTTTTTTAAGAGATGAGAAAACAGGCATAGAGAGCAACTTGCCCAAGGTCACATAGCTAGTAATGGCATTTGACCCAGGCGGTGTCACTTCAGAGTCCAGGCTCTTTAACACTAGGAGCATATGGATGAGATGGGTTACAGGGTGTGGAGCATGGAAAAAGAATATAAACTTTGATACTGTTTTTGGTAGGGGCTTGAACTGAATTAAAACAGCTATTAGAATCAAATCTTTATTTCTCAGTTGGTTTACATAAAGTGGAATATACCATTATTAAAGAACTTTTAAAAATATTAATATCATTAAGAGAAAAGACAAAAAATCTATCAGAGCTGTTTCCAACCCTAAACCCTTTCACACTTAGTTAAAACACCATGCATACCTCAATACTTGCTATACTGAACTACTTAGAATATTAAGGAAGAGGGAGAAGCCATTTTAAAAGAAGCCAACCCACTACCAATTAGTCACTCATCTAGCTTGAGGGACAGTCCCTCTTATCAGCTGCCATCCCCACATGAGAACTGACTCAGAGGTTTTCCTGACAGGATCCTCACATTATTTAACACAGGAGTCCAGGGCATAAAAAATTTTACCTTCATCTGTTGTCTTTTCTGTTTCAGCACTGACCAACAACTTGAAGCTACAGCCTACATATATGCAGGGGAGAAAAACAAGATTTAAATTTACAGCTACATAAATGTTTCCATTTAAAAAACAGTGGTTTTTATTAGAAATTCAAAGTTTAGGGGTCTAAAAAGTTTAAAACATTAACTACTAATAAAAACTAGTCTAGGCTCCTTAAAAGTTATTTCATTTTTATAAATTTTAAAATTAAATACAAAGCCACTGAAGGAAAAAGGTTGAACTCTGCTACCAAGCAGCTTGATAATTAAAATTCAGTTCTCAGAGTTCTTAAATTCTGTTCCCAACGTAAAAAAGTGAAAATATGTATACATATATATAGATGCACAAATAAATGTTCTAATGTGTAATAATAAAGACAAAGTAATATTTTTTTCCTTCAAGGATAGTACTGCTGGAATATTTGTGGGTAGAGCTAAAAATTTTATTCAAATGAAAAACTAAGATATATAATCATGACAAGACAAAAACACCCAGCAGATCCTGAAGAAATCTGACCCTGCTCTGGCATGACCCAACTTTGATGAATGTCACTTTACCAAATCAATTACAGAAATGAATAACATGTTTGGACCACAGGGAGGAATATTAAAAAAAAAAAGAACATGTACTTTTTATAATTCAAACATACTTAATTGAGGAAAAGGTGGATGTATTAAAAATGCTTTAAAATTTAATATCAAGGCCGGGCGCTGTGGCTCACGCCTGTAATCCTAGCTCTTGGGAGGCCGAGGCGGGCGGATTGCTCAAGGTCAGGAGTTCGAAACCAGCCTGAGCAAGAGCGAGACCCCGTCTCTACTATAAATAGAAAGAAATTAATTGGCCAACCGATATATATATAAAAAATTAGCCGGGCATGGTGGCGCATGCCTGTAGTCCCAGCTACCCGGGAGGCTGAGGCAGAAGGATCACTTGAGCCCAGGAGTTTGAGGTTGCTGTGAGCTAGGCTGACGCCACGGCACTCACTCTAGCCTGGGCAACAAAGCGAGACTCTGTCTCAAAAAAAAAAAAAAAAAAAAAAAAAAAATTTAATATCAAGAAATTCCAAAATAATTGTGAATTGCCATTTGGAACATTTTTTTAAAGGCATTCAAACTTCATCATCAAACATGATATCCACCCCGCCTTCCTTCCAGGTACACATTTAAATCCCAACAAAAACAAATTTCAAACAGAGATTTGAGTCAAAAAATAACAGAAACTGAAAACATTCAAAATACAGAATATAGTTTAATCTTTTTTTATTTCTGCACGTGCCTAATTTTCTCTCCTAAGTTTTGAGAGAATTTGAGAAAATGAATCTCCATATTTTCCTATGAAAGATATATAGTCGCTTTTTAAAAACTATAACTGCTATATTTCAGTTTAACCATTCAGCCATTTCAGTTATAGGCAATATTTTGTTAGGCCTGAACTAGTCTGAAGCCCAAGTTTCTTTAGAGACCTGGAGAAAAACAGGTCAAGGCTGGGACTGGTTGACGGGCCAAGAAAGAGAATTTCGTCTGAAGGTGTCACCCCAATACCAAAGGCTGAGCTCAGCTTCCACACTAGTCATCTCACAAGGAGGTGTGTATGTAAATCTTATTGATCTTCCCAGTTTGACCATTTTAAAATCATAGTTAAATGGCTAAGAAAGGTAAACCATCACTTACTGTTTCTTTGAAGGAAGAGTTTAGCCATCGATTATTTACTACATTCTGTATGGATGTGGGTGGGTTTTCTAAATCTTCAAAGGAATCCATTAATATAAAATCCAGAACAACATCATAAAAGTTTAGATTTTTCACCTGCATTAAATTATGAGTTAAAACAGAAATTATTACATAGAGCTGAAATAAAATCTGACCCAAGGGGTTCATACTTTATAATAACAGGGTTTTTTCTTTTTAGTTGAATCAGATTATTAAAAAAATATCAAAAAAAGAGCCGGGCATGGTGTGCTGGGAATTATCTGTTTTGAGGTGTTGCTACTCCTAGACCCTCTTAGTAAATAGAGCTAGGAAGTATACATATGTTTCTGTACACATAAACCTCTATATTTGTTTTTATTTTATTTTATTTTATTTTATTTTTTTTTGAGACAGAGTCTCGCTTTCTTGCCTAGACTAGAGTGAGTGCCGTGGCGTCAGCCTAGCTCACAGCAACCTCAAACTCCTGGGCTCAAGCGATCCTGCTGCCTCAGCCTCCCGAGTAGCTGGGACTACAGGCACGAGCCACCATGCCCGGCTGATTTTTATATTATATATATATTAGTTGGCCAATTAATTTCTTTCTATTTTTATGGTAGAGACGGGGTCTCGCTCAGGCTGGTTTTGAACTCCTGACCTTGAGCAATCCGCCAGCCTCGGCCTCCCAGAGTGCTAGGATTACAGGCGTGAGCCACCGCGCCCGGCCATATATTTGTTTTTATACCTATAATATATTATAAACTATGAATTTACACTGACAGCTCCAATTCCAATCCTAGCTTTTTATACCTTCCTTCTCTGACAGTGAAAATTTGGCTCTGATTTTTCTCGGTATATTGATTTATTACATCCTGTATACGTAGCCAATCCTCCACCCCCACCAAGCTGCCCCTGTTGTCTCATCCTAAACTGTCCCTGTATAGGCCACCATTACTCTTCTGCTGGGGCCTTGCCAATTGACCTTTGGATAGAAGGAAGGAAAGAAGGGAAGGAGGGAGACAAGCAAGGAAAGGAAGGCTTTTTAAAAGACAATTACTTAAAATTGTTGCCTTAATGTATAAAAAGTGTGGCTGCTATTGTGTTTGACTCTGTGAGAAGAATGATGTTGCCCTACCACCAAACAATTGGCTTTATTGTCATTTAACAAGGACAAGGAAACGGTGGCCTCAACTCACAAACATTACATGCAAATAGCCAACTAAGAAGACTAAATAATATAAAAAATTTGAATTTACCCCTCTAGCAGCAAGTTCCATTTCAGTACTATCCCAGTGATCAGTCTGCTCTAAAAAATAGATCATTTCATCAAAAACATCTTCAAACTTCTTTGGATTCTGCAGAAGAAAACACATTTTAATTCTAAACTCAACCTTATAACAAGGCTAAAGCCTACAAAGTAAATAAGTTACTCTTCAAGTAAGTTTGTCAGATCTTAATTCTATTAACTGAACTAAAATACATTTTTAAGGTATGCCAAATTTATTTGGTCTATTTTGTTCCAATAGTTTGCAGAAGCTAAGACTAAGAATGTTAGTGAGCTGTACAATCAAACTACTCACTACTCAAATATGTATGCCTGTTTAGGTCAGTCCTTAAAATAAAAACTTGGTTTTAACAGACATTATGTGATGCTTTTATTACAGTTCTGCTCCTTCTGGTGGAACTCTATTTCAAATCATTGGGTTTATATGTCATGCGAAGGCTGAGAAAGCAACATAAAATTTACTTTGGGAATTGCAAGTAGTTAATATGACCTTACATATACTCAACACTTTACATTTACTTACCACTTTATTAAGGTGCTTTCTCACTTATCATTTATTTAATCACAACAATCCTCTGAAATAGGGTAATATAAAATCCTATTATACAAGTGAGGAAACTGAGGTTCAAGGGGGTTGGGTCTGAAAACCAGGTATGCAAATGGGTCCATGAAGGCCTATTTTGTTTTATTTTCTCATCATCTGGACAAACCTTGCATAAAGTAAAGTGGTTCCTTAAAGTCTGAATGAAGTTCTTGTCATTGCTTCTGCCTCATTCAGATCCATGAAGGTGAGTAAGGGTAAAAGGGAGCTCAATTTATATTCCAGATTTCTGAGACCTCTATTTCCTGTAACCCTCTTCTTGAACAGGATTGAGGAGGTATTATTAATAGTAATAATAATAGTAATAGTAATAATAGTAATAATAATCGTGCTGGTTATAGGAACAGATCTAATGATGATCCTCACCATGACATTCATAGACTTTATGGCAAACTGGAAATAATTTATGAGAAACAACTTGGTCAAAATGGTATGAACTTTATATTATACATAGAAAATAATGCAACCCAAATAGAAGTCAATGCTCTTTGGGTTATTTATTTTTAAAATGTGAACCTTCGCAACTACTCACAGAACCTTTTCTTCTAACAAATATGTACTGTATTTTCATATTCAGTTCAATAAAAATAATAAAAACCTTGCCAATAAAACAAGTTTACCTTTCGTGCTTTCACAATTAAAGCTGATAAAATTTTCCTTCCACTCTCAGCAAGGAATATCCTGTTGGCTGTTTCTGAAAGAATTACCTGAAAAAAATTCATCACCAAACAAAGAAAAGAGAGACTTATGATGAGTTTGAACGGACATTTATAGCACATCTATGCATAAATAACCCTAATCCAGTTAATGCATTGCATGTGGTACTATTTCAACAGACAGACCACAAAGACAATCCAAATTTACTAAAATAAAAAGAGCTCTTGAATCCTATAGTCCAAAAAAGATTAAAGAGGAATAAATTTGAATTTAAATTCTGTTGAACGTAGTGTTAGAAAGTCTAAAATAAATTTTATATAGCCCCAAAACATAAGAAAACAAAGATATTTTATTAAATGACCTTATTTCTTTTTAGGAAATCAATGATTTTATAATCGATCCAAATTTAATCTAGAATACACACTGAGTGATAATATGAGCTTTTATTTTAAGCAGCAATTTTTACACACCTGCAGCATCAAAATATCCTGCTTTGACAAAGTATGGCAGAGGACCTGGGAAGCCGTGGGAGAGAACGATGACACATGGACAAATGAAGGGAGGTAGTAGGGAGGAAAAATAAGCTTAGCAGACTTTATATCTGCTATTGGGAATAAGGGTAATAGGCAGCAAGGAGCTGTCCTTGTTTACATACAATGGACTCTTCAGCATGAGGGTGGGGATGAGTGGCTGGGTAAGTTAAAAAAAATACCTGAAAAGCCTGTCGAATACAGTGAAGTTTGGCAAGAAAATCACTGTCTCCTAGGCACTCCAACATTTCAGTTCTATGTAATAAACAAGGAAGACAATTGTTAAACTACATTCAAGTCAAGCCTACTACAAATTTGGACTCAAACAAGGCTTAACCTCAGGACCTTAATATAAAACACATGTCTTCTCGATACTGACAGAACATGTAAAAAAAAATTTTTTTAACTTGGACCTAAAAACATTTTTCCCTGTTCTCACAAACATTTTCAATAAATATCATACTACAACTGTAATATTCTTCATAAACATAAGTAAAACTGAAATGGTACCTCAGTACTCTTGAGTAAATTTTTCCTTCTTCCACTAAATGCATGGCTTCTTCATAAAAAGGGCAGTGACAAAGAGATTCCAGGCTGTAGGTATGCCGTACTTCTCTGTGCTCTGCAAGCTAAGGAAACAGTGGATTAAAACAGACTATACTGATAAAAAAGAAACATTATAAAAGAAATAAAATAGGATTTCACCAACATCAAAATACACTAAATTTGATTAAAGTATAAAAACCATTCAATAGCATTTTATAGCTATTGAGTTTACTTTATTTCAAAATTCAGTTGTTGAAAAGAGTAAAATTTTATAACCAGCTTAGTTCATTTTAAGTTCAATTACTTAAATTCATAGAGTGCACAGAAAAGTGATACTTTATCTTATAGTTCACTGGTGAGAATAACTAAAAAGGAAGCATTAAAAAAAAAGAGGATTTCATCATACATAGAGTACTTAAAAGTATTATAACTCATTATAGATGAAGCAAAACTTTCTACAAAAACATTGAAATAAGCTCACTTTGGCTATTCTAAGGGTTTTTTTTTCTTACATGTATCTTTGATTATAACTGAAAAACAGTCATGTGCTTCTGGTTTGCATAACAACTCTACAAATGGAATTCCAGTCTTCTGACAGTTCATTAAAAAGCAACAGTTGTAAACACTGTAGAGTAGCCAGCTAAGCAAAAACAAAACAAAATAAAACACACACCAGAAAAACTTATGGAGTGATTTTATCTTTTAATACCAGATGATCCATTTAATGACACACTGTACTTTTTGGCTTTTGTTTTTTAAAAAATAATAGTTTTGAGATACAATTCACATACCATAAAATTCATCCTCTTAGAGAACACAATGCAGTTATTTTTAGAATATTCAGAGTTGTGCAACCAGCATCACTTTCTAATTCCAGAACATTTTTATTATACCACAAGAAACACCCTCTACACATCAGTAGTCACTCCTAACTCCCTCCTTGCCCTAGTCCCTGGAAACCATTCATCTACTTGCAGTCTTTATAGAGTTTCCTACTACGAAAATTAATGTAAATGGAATCCAACAATATGTGGTCTTTTGTATTTTGGCTTCTTTTGCTTAGTGTAATGTTTTCAAGGTTCATCTATGATGTAAGTACATTATTAGCACTTCAGTCTTTTACAGCTGAATAAAATTCCATTGTATAGATATACCACATTTGTTTATCCATTCCTTAGAAACTGATAGAAATTTCGGTTGTTTCCACTTTTTGGCTATCATGAATAAGGCTGCTATGAACATTTGTGTACAAGGTTATTTTTGTTTTTCAGGTCTGACAAGGCTAATAGTGTGTACAAGTTTTGTGTAGACATGTTTTAAATTCTCTTAATATGTACCTAAGTATGTAAGGGTCAAATGGTAACTCTATATTTTACTTTTTGAGGTACTGCCAAACTGTTTTGCAAAGTGGCCACCCATTTTCCATTACCACCAGCAATGTATGGAGATTCAAATTCCTCCACATCCTCAATAACAAGTTATTGTCCATCTTTTTGATTAAGCCCTTCTAGTGGATGTGAAGTGGTTTGCATTCCCAAATGACTAATGATGTTGAGCATTTTTTCTTAGGCCTGTTGGCTATTTATATATCTTCTTTGTAAAAATGTCTGTCCAAATCCTTTCCCCATTTTAAAGTGGATTATTTGTCCATTTATTGTCGAGTAGTAAGAGTTTTTTATATATTCTAAATACAAGCCCTTTATCAGAGATACGATTTACAATTATTTTCTTCCATTCTGCTATCCTTTCACTTTCTTTTGGTGTTCTTTGAAGCACAAAAGTTTTTACTTTTAATACAGTCCAATTAGTCTATTTTTTCTTTGCCTTAACTTTTACTTCCTGCTTGCAATGAACATCAAGGTCAGCCAAAAGTGAGATTAGGGACTTCTAAGGTTTTTCCTGGGCATGTGCATAGCCCTGTACATGCATATGCCCTTCTAGATTCCCAAAAATATGTTGCCACTTTTCAAAGCCTTCTTTGAACATCTCCTTGCTCAGTTTTTCCTTTTGAGCTTTTTGTTTAGCCCCTGTTTAGCCCCAACTGGTACTGCCACCTCAGGCAGCTGGAATGGTAAACAACTGCCACTGACTATTTTCTACAAAGGCACTAGGGATAGCACTGTATACACAGAGTGAGCTCTAAGTCAGATCATATAAAGACAAGCCCTGAGAACAGAGAGCTTTGCAGGCAGTTGCTATACAGGTCAAACAGTGACAATTCTTTAGGATTGGGCCTTTTGGGAAGTGCCAAAGCCATTAAGTTCCTTTCAGTGGATGCCAGGCTGCTGATTTTCACAGCAACCTGTGAAATAGGTGCAAGACTTGGATTTCAAGACTACTATGAAGAGGGAGATAGAAATAGAGCAAATTAAAAATCCACAAAGTTCACTGCTCTTATGGAGATTCAGCCATTTTTCTCAAATATTTTTGCAAGTCTTTTGTCAATTTTCAGAGTTCTAAAAATTTTGATTTTTGACAATTTTTGCCAGTGTTCTCGATGCTTTTGCGGAAGAGATTTTTGGACATCTTTATTCCACTATTCCAGAAGTACCTCTCCAGGCTTTAGTTTTGGCATTTCACATCAGCCAGCACTGTGCTTAAAGATTTACCCTGATTACATTTAATCCTTACAACAACATATAAAACAGGTACTATCATTATTAACATTTTACAGATGAAGAAACAGATTAAATTAGCAGGAACTTATTCCAAGTCCCACAACTAAATGGCAAGATTTAAACCCAGATATATTATTCCAGAGCTTATACTCTTAAGCACCAAACTATACCCTCTCTATTAGCCTTTTCTAACGAGCCAAAGGATAAAAAGTTTCAGTGTCAGCAATATTTAGGATAATATAAATATACCTATTAGGCCAGAAGGGGAGAAAAAGATATATGAAGATGAAAATATCTACCATTACATATTCCGTGCTTTCAGTAACATTTTCCCTCACATTTCAGGGAACATATTAACACCAATGGCAAAGTCTTTTTGTGGTTTAAAAAAAATTTACTGGCTTTTGAAAAATAACTTAGAATGGAAATTCTTTAGATTCTAAATAGTTTTGAAGTTTTGTAGCACTGTTAAATAGGATTCTTGTATACCTACTAATAGAGAAAAATTCTAAGAAGGAAACTGGGTGCCAATTAAATTCTCTACACAAAATAATTTATACTAATAAGAAGTGAACAAATCCAACAATGAGATATTCGAGAGTTAAGTCTTGATTTATTGGTCTTCCCTGCTTATTTGTTAGTTCGGCTGACATGATCGTCTAAATAAGCCTCCTAAAATAGGGTTGCAGCTGTGAAAATATATCATATTGAAGATTTGATACTAGCTAAAATTATCATCAACTGATCTTAAGACACAATGACAACTCATAAACATTTATTTAAATCATTAATCTTAAATTTTTTAAAGCAAAAATCAACTCACTAAAATACTGGCTTAAATTCTCATTTTAGAATACATTTTATAGGAATAATTTTTTCACAAAATCCCAAAAACTCTTTTAAAGGTTTCAGAAAAAGATTAACTTCACTAGAGCTGAGATGTTACTTCAGAAGCAGAGGTCAATGAAAACTATGGAAACATGCAATTTGCCATGAAAAAAAGTCATTTTTTTGCATAGTGAAATGTCCTATATTCTTAAATTATTCTTCCTCTAAAAGGAAACATTTCAAATAAAGGACATATTTTAATATTTCCAAAGAGAAAAATGATACTATATTAGCTTACACCAAGGCATCATCTTGCCTTATTAGTTACCTCCGATATTTCACAAGTACCATAAAAATGACCACAGAAGAAATCAAAGAAGTCAGTAACAACAGCAACAATAAAAATTAATAAAATACAAATCCTACAAATAAAGCAACTTGTGAAAACAATGATTTGGGATTAGTTAAGGATTTCAAACATCCTAAATTACTTCTCTTGCCCTTCAGGAGGTACAAGAGGGACTGGGCCTTATCTTCCTTGGCATTTGAAGATTTTGCTAAATGTGAGTATTTTTTAAAAGCCTTAATTCATTTTTCCAGACCAGGGCCTCTGAATGACCACACACAACATGTCTGAAGCCTCAAATCAATTATAAGTGGGGTTAGGCTAAGTTCCATTTTTTTTTTTTTTTGAGACAGAGTCTCGCTTTGTTGTCCAGGCTAGAGTGAGTGCCGTGGCGTCAGCCTAGCTCACAGCAACCTCAAACTCCTGGGCTTGAGTGATCCTTCTGCCTCAGCCTCCCAAGTAGCTGGGATTACAGGCATGCGCCACCATGCCCGGCTAATTTTTTCTATATATATCAGTTGGCCAATTAATTTCTTTCTATTTATAGTAGAGACGGGGTCTCGCTCTTGCTCAGGCTGGTTTTGAACTCCTGACCTTGAGCAATCCGCCCGCCTCCGCCTCCCAAGAGCTAGGATTACAGGCGTGAGCCACAGCGCCCGGCCTAAGTTCCATTTTAATATGGACTAATTTTTACATGTTTATATTTTCCTTTCAAATCAATCACCTAAAATCATAAATAGGACTTACAGTTAAAGAAAGCAGGCTACTACCTATCTGTATCCCCTAAGAGAAAGCAGAAAAGAAATTTAAAAATGGAATAAACTAGCCGGGAGCTGTGGCTCACACCTGTAACCCTAGCATTCTGGGAGGCTGAGGCGGGCAGATTGCTCAAGGTCAGGAGTTCCAAACCAGCCTGAGCAAGAGCGAGACCCTGTCTCTACTATAAATAGAAATAAATTAACTGGCCAACTAAAAATATATAGAAAAAGTTAGCAGGGCATGATGGTGCATCCCTGTAGTCCCAGTTACTCGGGAGGCTGAGGCAGCAGGATTGCTTGAGCCCAGGAGTTTGAGGTTGCTGTGAGCTAGGCTGACACCACGCACTCTAGCCCAGGCAACAGAGTGAGACTCTGTCTCAAAAAAAAAAAAAAAAAAAAAAAAAAAGGGAATAAACCTATAATAGCTATCCACCAAACTAAACTGGCCCTCCGTGATTATCTTATCCTGGTTGCTCACATCCCATCCCACATTGAATTATTGGTGTAACCAATAGCATATCGCAGAAGTGAGGGAGTGCAATTTCTGAGGATAGGTCAAAACAGTCATTGCTTCCACCTAGCTGTCTCTTGGATCACTTCCTCTGGGGAAAGCTAGGTGCCATGTTGTGAAAATATTCAAACAGTCCTATAGAAAAGTCAATATGGTGAGAAACTTAGGTCTTCTGCAAAATAGGTAGCAATACTTTGCCATCCATGTGAGTGAGTTATCTTGGGAACAAATCTTCCAGCTCCAGTCAAGCCTTCCTACTTTCACAGAAGAAAAATTTTAAATGATAGATATATAGCCCTTCCTTTCCAGATTATGATTTTCCTAAATATTTATCTTTGTCCTTTTATATATTTTTATTAGTGAATTTTTTTGGATTGCTAGAAACAAATGCTGTCAAGTGAGAGAGATGGATATAGCAAAAGCTTTCCAAGCTTCCATTCAGAGTACAACTAGAGATATCTGAATTATAAAAAATAAAATCTTCTCTTTATAAGAAAAGCCTGTAACTTATATGCTAAACACATATACATGTTGCAGAGTGATAATTCTAAGAAAAATGGAATCTATAGCTGAAAATGGCTCTCTTTGCAATATTAGTTTCTACCTATTAAATGACAATCTCTTTAACAGATGGAAGAGTTAGGAGTACAATGCAATGGCATCCTGACATTAAAAGACTTTTCAGAACTTGAAAGAAACCATTATGCTAAGTGAAAGAAGGCCAAACACAACATATCACACTATATAATTCCGTTCATATGCAATGTCTAGAATAAGGTAAATCCATAGAGTCAGAAAGTAGATTACTGGTTGCCAAGGGCTGAGGGGCAGAGGATTTGAAGGGTGACTATTATGGGTAGAGATTTATTTTGGAGGTAGTAAAAATGTTCTGGAATTAGAAAGTAGTGCTGGTTGCACAACTCTGTGAATATACTAAAAACTACTGAACTATATACCTTAAAAGGGTAAATTTTGTAGCATATGAATTGTATTTCAAAACCTACTGTATTTTTTAAAAAGCCTTTTCTCAGCTGTGATTCCAAACCAATGTTTGGCAAGGCTTATAGAGGAAAATTGTGTTAATCACTTTCACAAACGATTGACCTAGCTTAGAGAAAAGCCTATGCCAGGAATTGTTTTTTCTAAATAGGCAAGAAATCATTTTGGCAATTTTGAAAAAAGTCTTCAAATAATCAAAAACTGTTAACTTCCCAAAGAGTTCTAATGTTACTGTCTTAATAATTTTCATCATTAAAATAGTTTTCCCTAATTTAAGTCCTTGGCATATAATAAATGCAGTTAAAAATAATCTAACATAATAATATTATAACCTAAAAGAATTTACCTTGGAACATTCACATTACGAGATCATACTTTCATACCCTAGAAGCTTTCCTAAGAATGTTGCTTAGATATTGAATCCTTTTAACGTATATTCATACATTTTGTTTCTCATGAGGATTTAAAATTTTTTATTAAATTTTATTAAACAACAAATTTAAAGTGAGTACAATAAACACTTGGCAAAAAAAATTTTTTTTTTCTTTTTAGAGATGAAATCTCACTCTGTTGCCCAGGCTGGAGTATAGTAGTATGATCACAGCTCACTGCATGCTTGAACTCCTGGACTCAAAGAGATCCTTCTGCCTCAGCCTACCAAGTAGCTGAGACTTACAGGTATGCACCACAGTGCCTGGCTAATTTGTCTAATCTGTTGCCTGCTTGGGCTGGTCTCAAAATCATGGCCTCAAGCAATCCTCCCACCTCAGCCTCCTAAATTGCTTAGGATTACAGGTGTGAGCCCCTAGCTGGCAAAATATTTTTTTCAAGTTGCATATTATTAGTAGAAAGAGACTTATTTTTTAAATTAAATTTTATTTTATTTTTTTTAGAGACAAGGTCTTGCTGTCACCCAGGCTGGAATACAGTGGCACAATCTCCCAGGCTCAACCTATCCTCCTGCCTTAGCCTCCTACAGTACTGATATCACAGGCATAAGCCACCACACCCAGCTAGAAAGAAACTTTAGAGCATTTAGATATATTATTCCTCAGAGTGGAAAACAATGCAAAGTGAATAGAAATTTTTCTCCTTACAAACTATCTAGGACTTAGTGTCTACAGAACAGAAAGATAAACATGTGTTGAACAGTAAGTAAAAGGAAGAGGAAACAGCTTTCCCATAGAACAAGTAGATATATTTTATTGAAATTTATAACTGCAAAAAATTTTTCGAACTCCTGACCTGGAGCAATCCGCCCGCCTCAGCCTCCCAGAGTGCTAGGATTACAGGAGTAAGCCATCGCGCCTGGCCAAAAAATTTTTAAAAATATAAACAATTCAGGAGATGATACAGAATGTGATGGCTAAGATATATACATACAGAAAAATGTTGAGAGGATGAAAGAGATTATGGATCAGTATTGCTTTAAAAAAAAAAGGCAAAATCAAGGTTTAGGGTATAGGTTTTGGAATACCTAAAGCTTTCCACCTTAAAGATTAAATTCAGGCCGGGCAAGGTGGCTCATGTCTATAATCCTACCACTCTGGGAGGCAGAGGTGGGAGGATTGCTCAAGGCCAGGAGTTTGAAACCAGCCTAAGCAAGAACAAGACCCCGTCTCTACTATAAAATAGAAAGAAATTAATCGGCCAACTCATATATATAGAAAAAGTTGACCGGGCATGGTGGCGCATGCCTGTAGTCCCAGCTACTTGGGAGGCTGAGGCAGCAGGATTGCTTGAGCCCAGGAGTTTGAGGTTGCTGTGAGCTAGGCTGACTGCCACGGCACTCATTCTAGCCTGGGTAACAAAAGGAGACTCTAAAAAAAAAAAGAAGAAAAAAAAATTCACACATCAATTACAGATGTATAACACTATTTAATGAAATAGATAGCATCTAATATCCAAAGTCTACCATACAATGCAAATACTGAGATAAAATTGGCCATGTGTGATTTTTAAAGCTGTTTTAAGTAGAAAAAAATATAAAAAGATGACTTCTTTGCAAGCAGTCTCTTTGGGCACAAAATTTAAATCCCAGTAGAAAATAAATTGCCCACAGATTTATAATTCTGTGATCATCACTGTTTATACACTAGTGTATTTATAGCTAGCCCTTTTTCCTCCTCCTATATATTTATATACCACACATCTTTTTTGTTTTCTTTTTATAATACAAAGTTATAATCATACACTATATATAAAACTTTATATACTACTCTTTTCATTTAACATATGTTCCCATGTCATTAAAAATTACTATAAACATGTTTATGGCTCTATAATATTTCAAATTATGGATGTACTATAATTTGTCATTAGACTGTTTTCAGTCTTTCATTATTTCTGAAATGTCACAGTGAGTATTTTTATAATTTCTGAATCTTAACACTTCCTTGGAATAAGTATCTAGAAGTAGCATTTCTGAACTAAGGAATCTGAATCTTTTTAAGATTCTTGGAAAAAAAAATCCAAGATGAAGGTGCCAGCAGGAAAAAAACAACTCTTGATATGAGTTGAAAAAGTGCTTTTCATTAAGATATTAAATTATATGCCTCACCCATAATCTACAACATATGAAAGTACTCACCTAAAGTATGTGTTTACATGCTTAAAGAGACTATAAAACTTATTTTCCTGTTATACATCTTTGTATCCTAGTATCTCCCACATGTAAATGCCAAATAAATGGTGACTGAACTGAATTATAGTACAAAGCTAAAACTGTTCTCTCCAAAAAAGAAAGAGTAATCCTCATGAGGAAACACACATCTCACCTCTGCCGCTGAAGCAAAGGAATCCGTTGACCCGACGCTTAACGTGTCTCGCAGGCCAAAGTCATCCACATTCCCCTTCATGGTAATATCTGTATCTTTATCTTAAAAGTGAAAGGTAAAAAGTTCAGAAAGTGATATTCTTAGTCACTGCCATACTTCACATTCTATAGCTTGGTTTTTTTTCCCCTTGTCTTTATTTAGCCTACTAGGATCTGAAAGGAAAATACAAATCAATGGAATATAATCT